>NC_139706.1:9559911-9945979 GCF_964188405.1 Protomyctophum parallelum | reverse complement strand
TTAATCTATCTATTGCGCATTGCCAAGGTTTTATCGCACACAACCCTTATTTAGAAGAGTCAAATATCCATAACCAGATGTTACATTGACAAAATGCTGTGGTGTGGTGTCTTGACCGGTGGTTGTTCTCTCGGTCGGTGGTGGAAAAACCAGACCGCGAGTATCACAGCGCCTGCTGTCGGCTGTCGTAAAACCTTGTTTTCACCAGAAACGACATTCATTGCGCTGATTTAGAGATACAGGCCTTTGAAAGCAGCACATAGAGTGCAAGTAGATGCGCGCGCATCTTCAAAATGGCTGCGGCCACTGTCCCACTTTGACTGTTTTGCTAACGAGCGGCAGCTAATGATTCGATCGGATAAAAACATGGATTAAAGAATATAAACCCTGGAAAACGTAGGCTACGGATCTGGCAGGCTAGACGATTAATTTAATCCTATGGTTACTACGGTCTATATCGACCATTTCGTTATGCAGGGCCTCTCGAAGCCCTTTTTTCAATTTAATAACTTTAACGCAGTTTATTTTATTTCTTTGTTAATTGTTAGTCCCTTCCAGTTGATCTGGCTTTTCACACAGACATCGACCATTTCGTTATGCTGGGCCTCTCGAAGCCCTTTTTTCAATTTAACAACTTTAACGCAGTTTATTTTATTTCTTAGTTAATTGTTAGTCCTTCCGTTTACCTCTATTTTATTCCTCCGGTTGGCTACCGCCGATTACGTGACACACGACACGAGTCACGCAGTGAAATGCATGTTGGGAAGAAGTGGTTTCGTTCCTCCCCCTTTTTAGAATGCTCTTGCTGGGAGAGCTGCTGCTGAGACACACAGGGAACAGTACTCCCCCACACGGAGCATACTAAAGTTATTTGCAAAGTTTGCAATGTTCGAACGTCACTCGATATAACTTTTAACCAAACGCGGGTGAAACAGCGAAGCCATCCCCGGCAAAAAGCCAAACATCTGCCCCCACCACCACGCCAAGGTGTAGCTAGCTAGAGTACACGTCGGTCTCCCCCCCCCCCCTCCTCCATATCCTCCTTTGGCGTGGCAGACAGATAGATGAAAGCCTGGTCACTGGTGACATGAGGTTACATATCTGCCCTGCACCGAATGTCTTAAATGTAACAGCAGGATAGCAACAAATTGTCTGTCTGTCTGGCACGCGCGCATGCACGTGTCCACACGAGCCAGCTGGGACAAATCACATAACTATGGCATAACTATTGGGCTTTGGGCTTGTTTTTTTCCAGAGTTGCGGGAAAGCATGACGAGTCGTGGGTAAAATATTATAGACTTATTATATTATAGTAGAGCTGGGACTCAGAGGCTTTGTAGTTAATTAATCTCGATTAATCGCATTTTAATCGCATATCAATATTTAACACGAGAACAGTGAGAAACCTTTTTTTTTCAAATGTTTTTGGTATCCCAGTGAATAGTGACTACGGGATTCCACTCATTTTCAACATTTTACTGTCATTAAAGGTATATTCAGTGATTTCACTTAATTCAAATATCACTTATTTTTTTGTTTTGTTGTGATAATCCTCTCTACTATAGAGTGTGCTGACCATATAAGGAGTTCCTCCCTGTCCCCAGTTAACCCCTGGGGGTCAAAAAACCTTAAGTTTCGTTTTTGGCTCACTATCCTAATTGGATGAAAGGCTTAGGTCCCAGCCAAAAACGAAACCTAAGGTTTTTTGAGTGAAATCACTGAATATACCTTTAATATACCTTAGAGTTGTTGTGTGGATATAATAAGAAAGTCCCCCCCATTCTGTGTTGCCTAGAACTGGAGGTCTCTATAGGCAACACAGAATGGGGGGACTTTTTATTATTTCCAGTGCACACAACTCCATAGAAAAATGCGTTTTATCCCAACAGTGATATATAGGCAGGTGATATATATAGGCAGCAAGTGCCTATATAAAGTGTCTTCAGTGTGTATATGAATACTCAAATGTGCTTTACATGGCTGGGCATGAGAAAACAAATAAAAACAACTTTATTATGGGGGAAACAAAAAGGTGCGATTAATTCATCTGTAGTTAATCGCGATTAATTTTTCTGTAGTTAATTTAACGCGTTAAAGTCCCGGCCCTATATTATTGTCTTTTTTGTTATTAGGATTATAAGGCCATATTTGTCTCCACCAGGCCGAAGGCATAGGGAGAGTATTAGTTGTGTTGGGCTTGTTTTTGGCTTGTTTTTTAGGGGAGATTTGGCTTTTTCTTGCAAGAGTCAGTTGGCTTGTTTTTGTCTTGTTTTTGAGGTGGGTTGGCTTATTTCTCTCATGAGAGTTTGCAACACTGATCCCAGACCCTAACCAGTTTTCTTAGACACCTGACCTCTTGTCCCCCGCAGGCTTTTATGACTATGATTTTCACACTTCCAGACAAAAAGACCCTCTGGCCAACGTTATGCTGTTTCCCAATAATGACTCAAACTGTTTTAGGTTTACCCAGAGTCCAATAACAAAGCTTACTTTTGCAGTTTAGGAATTATGGTGTCAATCAACTCCTCGTGTCTAGTATTGCCAATAAATGGCTCGTCGATAATTACCATTGTGTGATGTTGAAATCGTCTTGGCAACCTCGATAGCCAGAAGGGTGCGTTTTTAGTCCAGCGGGTGTCTTTTATTTCAGATGTTTGATCGTGTCCAAATAATGGTAGGTTTAATCTTTCAAGTGGTAAGATTACCTCACAACAAGTAACCATCTATGTTGAAGTATACAGCTGGCTTACTTAAAAAGAAAGGATGAAAGAAACATTTATTTTGGTTTCGTTCGAGTTTAGCAGTTTGG
The DNA here is from genome assembly GCF_964188405.1 of Protomyctophum parallelum. Classification (NCBI taxonomy): domain Eukaryota; kingdom Metazoa; phylum Chordata; class Actinopteri; order Myctophiformes; family Myctophidae; genus Protomyctophum; species Protomyctophum parallelum. The sequence goes on along the minus strand of NC_139706.1, from coordinate 9,943,170 downwards.
GAGTGCATAGGAAGTTATTTAGTTTTGACCATAATTCTTCCATTAACCTTTCAAGATAACGCCGGCACCCAAAGGGAACTTGTTAGTTAGTCAAGAGAGGAGAGAGAGAGACGGGTGTCTTTAAGTCCATTAGTCAAGCCATAACTCTTTCACTCAGGTATTCACAGCTGCTGCTGTTGTTGCTGCGGTTAGGCCATCAGCTCGCTCTGTGCTGGCAGTTTCATAATAACAGAACATATTTACCATTATAACACGCCTCATACGGTTTCGTACCTTTGTTTAGAAGCGATCTCTGTCAGACCATACACACGGCCCATAGTGGTAAGGTGGTAGGTAGGGGTCGGGATGTGTTGTGTGTGTGTGGGGCACTTATTTCCAAACAATGGGTGGGGACCCAAGTTTAGGTCGTGGATACATTTCTATGGGTCGCGACTGCGAGTAGACATGTCCCTTTCCATTTCCTACAATTGTTTTAAATTATTATGATATCAAAAGATTTCAGAGAATGTTTTTCAAAATTCCATACATTTTAGTAGTGAAAATACACAACGTGTGTCACTGGTTTGGGAAGGAACCACTGCTATAGAGATCACAGACACTGCATGTGATGGTCTCAGTGCCTGAGCTGGAGTCAAATGCTATATGCAAATAATATAATGTTAACATTGATTTATGCAGCTACCGAATGGTCAGGGCATTAGTTAGCATGTTAGGACAATGAGACAGAAGTTGTCAATAATTAAATAGTATATTTAAAACGTTTTTTTTTTTAAAGCTGAAGTTTTTTTTACAGTACTTTCTGATACGTATTTTATAGAGCACCGAAGTCCTGACGTAACTCGCTCATCCCGACGATTCCCCTGGTTCGCGGAAGTGATTTCTCTATGGAGAATAACATGGGGTGATCTTAATATCGTCTACTATAAGCGTTGTGGTCCAAAAATAAACAAGCTGTCTCGGCGTTATTGTCAGGGAGGTGTCTCTGTATCGTTTGCAACAGTCAGTCACTCATATATGATACAGTCTGCTTCTAGCGAAAATCTAACTAATTCAGTAGCAGTAACATTAGCGTTTTCTCTCAGTCAGTTGATTCTTCATATCCATATGAGTGAAGCGGCCGGGGTGACATGTTCATTTTTCAAACACAGTTGTTATATGAGGCGATCTCAAATCGCCTCAATGGGGATTTCAATGCAACTAAACAAATACATGAACCTGGGGACAGACGCCCTCTACTGAAAGTGACGTCAGACTTCGGTGCTCTATTGTTCTCCGCGGCAAGCACCACTCATCTCACTCATGAACAGTTTTGATCATTTTGATTTCAAACTAAAGGAAACTGAAAAGTCACTAATGACTGCAAAAGCCTATGGCAGCCAGGCACCATGCATTTTTGAGACTTATTCCTGGTCTGAAGAATGCGGCAATGACCCTGCTCCTTGATGTCATTGTGTGTGTGTGTGTGTGTGTGTGTGTGTGTGTGTGTGTGTGTGTGTGTGTGTGTGTGTGTGTGTGTGTGTGTGTGTGTGTGTGTGTGTGTGTGTGTGTGTGTGTGCTCGGGATAACTTTGTAGTTTTTTTCTTTTTTAATACAGCTTTGGGACCTGGAGGTCACACGAGGTCACTTCCAGCTGCCCGACCTTTGAACTTAAGTGCCAGGTCCCTTCCTTTAAACGGTAGCACTGCAGTTTGGCTGTTTTAGCCGCTGATGGATGCCTGCTGCGCTGCACCCTCCTCTCTACTCGTGCTTTCATCCCCCCCATAATTCCCTCCCCTCCACCCATAACCCCCCCCCCCTCCCTCGGGCCGCGCTTCGGTAGCATGCTTGGACATGACAACAACAGATAGCAGGTATTAGCAGCACGATGGCCTAAGCAGGAGACGAGAGAGAGAACGTAATAACAGAGGGTGAGAGTGAGAGGCGGGGAAGATGAGACAGTGAGAGAGGGCTGGTATCAGGTGTACTTTAAATCTGTCCTCCAGCTTCGCCACTGGCTTCAATCACCTTCACGTCTCACAAACCCCATCCTCCTCCCTCGCATCAATTCTTTTTTCTTTTTTGTCTTTTTACAATTTAGGCATTTAGCAGATGCTTTTAATTGAGAGCGACTTACAGTAAGCAAGAACAACATGGCAATACATCAAATATATCTAAATAGTCATCAAGGTTCATAAGTAAGCTATAGATTGCTATGTTTACATAAATTGCTATCTAAGTTATGTAACTTTAGCCTTTTGTATGCGCCTGTAAGGTCTTCGAGGCTAGTGCAAGTGCTGCGGGCAAAAGATGGATCCATCTCTGCATCTTCTTCCACCACCCTATCCACGTCTTCCCCCGCTGACCTCCCCTCTTTCTCCCCCTCCTCCAATTCCATCTTCTCGCCATTCCCTTTGCCTTTCCAAGTCTCCAGTCTCTCAGTCACAGCCGCCTCTTTGATCGGATTGTTGTCCTGACAGCACCGACCGACCGCATTTGTTCCTGCAGGTACTCTGAAATTACAACCTGCAAGCAGCGAAACAGGCTCCCTGTCATTACATCCGTAGTTTAGGTATCTGTTTTTAAGATCCTTTTGCTTTGAAGTCGCTGTTCTAACCTGAGACCTGTTTTTGTAGAATAGCTATTACATTTCTGTAGATGTGAAAGATGTTCTTTTTCTGTCCTGTCCCATGATTGTACAGTACGTACGGTGCCTAAATAGGACTTTTCTGTTTGGATGTATATGTATCTGTAGCAAAGAACGTGATGGGGACATCCCTAATTACGACATATAACTTAAAACCATAGATATGAGTATAGATACAAGGGCTATGTGAGTCCATACTCGCAGCCCATATCATGTTGCAGGTCAGAAGCACCTTACTTCTATTGTTCACAGCCACCTTCATTGCTGGAGCACTAGGCGACCCTTATTGCTATGGAGTACTGGATACTATAACCAATACATATTTAAGCCCATTCACACTTGCCTATATTTCTGGCAATTTTCAGGTATATTTAATTTTGGCATCCTGTGAACATGTGGTGATCATGTATGGCGGTATATCTGCCGGTGCCCGCGGCCGCAGGTTATTGCATAGCTGCCTAGTGCACTGCATGCATTCCCAACTTGCATCGTTTCAACTTTATTAATTTTTATTTTGACTTGTGTGGTTCATATAAGTGTAATATTTTGCAGTGCATAATATGAACAGAGCCTTGAACACTGTCATATTGTATGCAGCACAACAGTTGTCAGTATTTGAACACTGCAATGAAAGCCAACTTAATACAGATGACGTCCAATGAATGCCTGTCTGGAACGTGTTTTCCAGACTGTCATGTGGTTTCCTACACGTCTCATTATCAGCTATGGTTTCACATCAAAGCATTTTGTTTATTTTAAAAGACCAGGCACTAAAAACAAAAATGAAAGTTGCCTGTAGAATGCAGAGGAATCATTTCCCCCTTATTAAGGTGCCGCTTGTTTTGATTACTATTATTATATTTAGTGGTGGCCAGCAACATTGTTTATTTAATACATTTCTTTCTTTGGATACATCGCACAGGATGAAGGCAACATTAAAATCACTTCTCTGTTGTATAGGCCAGTTAAGTTGTCACTAAGCAGTGCATTTCAGCACCTCAAGGTAGTGTGCATGAAGCAACCTGTAGACCTAATTGTGTTATAAAATGCACGTCTGCTCGGAGGTCACTTTGAAAAACAGTGAACCAGCATGCAACACAAGGCTGTGTGGGACTGTCTGCTTCCATCTGGTCATATCCTGTGCAGCATGCTGTGCCTTGCCCTGAGTTACGGTTGCCCTTTTTCATTTATGAGGTCACAGTTCTCTGACAGGTTGTTTTTGGCCTCCCTTGTTTCCTCCTTCCATGTGGGGTCCATCTCGAGGCTACTTTAGGAATGCGGCCGAGGTACATTCTGAGGACATGTCCGGGTTGTGACAGTTTGTGATTTTGTACAGGCCCTCCTTGCCTAAAGATGTGGCATATCTTCACGAAGACATCCATTGGGGGAATGATTCCTCTTTTATGTTTCACATGGTTGCAATGAATGTGAATATCTGTTCAATACTCAAACAATTGAGTTTAGTATAGCACCCAGCTAAATTATTAGCAACCAATGCAGTGTCTATTTCAATATCCCTGCCATGTCTGACAATATGTCGGAGCCAGTTGGGACTCTTGAGGGAGTTGGCTTGGCTGTCAAATAGCCTCCTCTGCATTTATGACGGCTACATCTGTCCTTGTGATTTAACGCAACGCATAAGCCACAGTCATGAAACTAAACGGTGAAGCGCATGTGTTGAAACATTTAGAGCAAGTTCACTATTGTTTGGAGGTTGAGAAGTTCATAGCTGGCCGTCCTGAATGCCTGTTGGGGGAATGGGGAAGGAAGAGAATGAAGCCAACGAGCCAAGAATCGAGTTTTTACATCATTGGATGCTTGGCTTTACTTAAGCCAGGAGGCTATAAGAAGCACCCCCCAAATACAGAATCCAGACTCGACCCGTTACGCATAAAAACCTTTCAAACAAAGCCCCTTGTGGATGACGCTGTGTAATGTTTTCCTCCTCACCAGGTGAGGTTACACCAGAGAGAGAACAGGGCCGGCGAGGCTAATCGGAGGCCAGCCTCTTTATCTGCATGGCTCCCTGCCCACTGGTGGATGTTTTCCAGACAAACTCGGTGCTGAAAAGTAAACCATGCCATGTACAAAGCAAAATCCTGAGTGTTAATGTAAAAATGGCTCCGATATGGTACATTTTTGCACACTTTCAGTTAAAGTAACACTCAAAACGGGCAGCGGTAGAGTAGCAGTGGCGGAAAGTGAGACAGAGAAAGAAAGGGAGACCGAGAGAGGGACAGAAAAGAAAGAGAAATAAGAGAGGAAGAAAGAGTGTGGAGAAGGAGAGAGTGAAAGGTGATCGACTGAGGGGACACGCTCGCTGACTGGGGGCTCTGTGTTGTGTGGAGCCCATGATGTCGCCCCCAGGCCTGGCTGCTACAGAGAGGGGCTTTCATGGGCTAACCTGTTCCCATAGCCCCCATGCACTGCCCAGCACGGATCAGGAACCACACCGTGCAGTGGGATAATGGATCCACTTGGGTTGGTTCTCTTTCATGAGGTAGCGAGGCCCTGTTGTTGCCTCTGGCAAAGCAGCTTGTACTGACTGTACTTCTGTCGTATCATAGTGTCACGCAAAAGTAGCGAAAATAGGCATTCTATAAGCTTACCGTTTTAGATGTTGCCCTTCACTACATCCCTGCTGGTCAGCCTACAGTATACTGTAGTCGGATGAGAAGGTTAAATTGCATTCATCCTTTGCACTTACACACAGTCACACACTCAGATAAGTAAAAGAAGGAAACGATGACCACAGCTGTAGTGTAATCTCGTTTACAAGAAGCCACACCACAGCTCCCTCCCATGATATCTGCCCAGTAGACTCACTGTCATCACCCATGTCATGTTTGCTTTTTTATGCCATTCTAAAACACCATTTCCAGACACAAAAAAAAGCAGGCTTTCCCAACTTCAAAGACATAATTACAGAGGCAGGGAGAGGATGGTTTGCCTGCGGGTTAGACGTCAGGAGATAATTACTTTACACACCATGACATGTCTCGAATGGTTTTGAGCAGAAGCTGCTGCTACTAGAAATCTATGTTCAAGTTCATGATTATGAAATTATATGTATAATATTACCTGGCCTGATAAGGGCACCCCAGCTGCTTATATTTTGAAGCCATACAAAAAATGTAATCAAACCTCAATATTATTTACGCAGCTAGAGCTTTTTTTATATAATAAAAATGTTGAGGCTACAATCATTGCGTAGCTTATTACAACACACTTACATGACGCCTGGTTTAACACATTTAGACCTTGAGGTTCATTCTACAAATGTCTTCTTAAATCCTGACAGTTTTCTGAATAATACCTGTTTTCTATATGAGTGGTTCTCAACCTTTTTTTTTATGTCAAGGACTGCAAAATGTCCTGCCGACCCCCATCTCAAAATCTTCTGTTCCAGGACCCCCCCCAGAAGCAAAGATAAGAGTTAAAACATTCGCCTTGAAACAATAGTATTTTGCACACATTTTCACGATTTCTCAAAAATAGCAGCTCGTAGCCCTATGAGCTTGTAGATCTGCTATTTTTCAACAGCTAAAGTTTAATATAATGGTTAAAAGAGGTTAAAAGCTAAAGCGACACAGATGTGTTCCAGCTCTTAATGGGTAAACTAACCTAATAGCAATAGGCCAACCACCAGTCCAACCCTGCATGTCTTTGCCCCGGATATCCCAGGAGCCAGTCATAGTGAGGGAATCCACTGGGTGTGTCTGCCCCGAGCGAGCACTGAACACAGCCCAGCTATGCCATTTCACACTACTGGGATCAGTAGCCCTTTCTTTACAAAAGGCTGTCTCAGTCAAGCAAATCTGACTGTGCCGACAGTTCCTATAAAGAACATTGAAATTGGTGGCCATGAACTGTCTTTTGTGGTAACAATACAGTTAATGTAATGTCTTTCTTGCTTCATTCTGTTTAAAATGTTTCTTGTTTTAGCCTTGAGAAAAATAAATCATCAAACCGTTAATAAATCTACATTGCGCCTTCTAGCCTTTATATTATGTCTATGCTCAAAATGCTGACATCTGGCCAGATGATCCCATTCAACTTCCTTATGCCTTAAATGTCCTGAAGGGCCGAGTTGATTCATCAGGTTGCTGCTACTATACACTGAGATGCTTGATAATGCTTGATGGCTGCAAAAGTAGGCAAGGCCGCCCGAGCCGCAGTCCCTGGAGCAGTCATTAGCATGCCATGGGCTCAGAGCTGTTAGCAGTCATTAGCATGGCCTCAGAGCTGTTGGCAGTCATTAGTATGGCCTCAGAGCTGTTGGCAGTCATTAGTATGCCATGGGCTCAGAACTGTTAGCAGTCATTAGCATGGCCTCAGAGCTGTTGGCAGTCATTAGTATGCCATGGGCTCAGAACTGTTAGCAGTCATTAGCATGGCCTCAGAGCTGTTGGCAGTCATTAGCATGGGCTCAGAGCTGTTAGCAGTCATTAGCATGGCCTCAGATCTAAATAAACATACAAATTATTTGATCGGCCAAAAACATTGTGTTTATTCACTTTATTGTCATGATTTGTCACAACTCGAGTTGGCTTTGTCTGCGGTGTACATGGGCGGAGCTTGGGGGGTGCAGGGGGGGCACTGGCAAAAATAAATAAATATTTTTTTTCTTTTTTTTTAAACTTAACTTCTGGCTTCTGACTGTAGTTTGTAATCATCTCTCTTATCATGATATGATGACTCGCTGTACGGCTGTAGTGCATGTGTGTATGTGTGTGAGCTGCTGTACTACCTAAATAACTCATTTTTAGGGGTTAGGGCATTGTAAAAACGCTAAAATAATAAAATAAAGGTAAAAAGAAATCGGTGTCGTTCGCCAAGCAGTGGCACCCCCATGCGTCAAGTTCAAGCTCCGCCTATGGCGGCGTAAACGTCTTTAAATAAATACTTTTTGAAAAGTCTGAGGAAAATAAACGGGGAATTATTTTCCGGGTCTCTCGTCGTCATGAAAAGGGGCGGGACTGCGACGCTCTAGGATGAGTGTGGATACAATATTCTCTTCACTGTCAATTTGTTAGGCACGCCGTAACGGAGTATCAGTTATTTTCTCATCTCATGAACTGATATCCCAATTATGTATTCTGTTAACATTTCCTTCCATTCATACGCATGATCTCCAGTTCCACAAAGGGTTTTCAACCTTTGCTTGCTGTTAAGATGGATGAGTAAATCTCCCTTCGACAGTGGGTAAAAGCCTTTTGAAATGATATACTTCCAACTGTCCAGGCAAATTGCTCCTTTTCAGGTTATAGACATAATGGGTTATTATTAAGTACTAGCCCTTACCCGTTGTGAGATATTTGCGGTGGTTTTCTGTGGTTTTCTTTCCACGGCTGGCAGTTCACTCCTGAGGTTGCGTGGGAGTTCTGAGCGCTGCAGATGGTACTGAATGTCTTCAGACTAGGATTTAGGTTTTAGGATTTTTTTATATAATAAAATGAAGAATGAAAAATGAACAGTGCTGTTAAGGTGGTCTTAACCCATTCAGGACGCGTTGGGAACCCCTTTTGGTGTTTTAAGCATTTTGTCATACTTTAGCCATTGAAAAATAGCAGATCTACAAGCTCATAGCGTGGCACCGAGCTTGTAGATCTGCTATTTTCTGAAAAATCGTGAAAATGTGACGCAAATCTTTGAATACTGTATATTCTTTCAGAGCGAACTTAAATCTTTGCTTCTTGGGGTGGTCCCTGGAACAACATATTTTCAGATGTGACCGGCAACCAAATACAGAATATTCTGTGGGTCCTTAAAGGGACACTTCACCCTTTTTGCAAAAGAATATATGTTAATGACATTTAGGAGCTTTAGAACACTTTCCTGGGGCTCTTTATGTGTGTAATATGAGGTTTTAGATATTTTAGATTGTAGCAGTGAGCCCAGTGTCTCTGATGTCATGGACACTGGGCTCACTTCCTTCCTGGACTACATGTTGTCTCAGTAATACAGCCCTTCCCCCTATCCACAATGAGGAGCAGTGCACCAAAGCATTATGAGAATTGTAGTCCAGGAAGGAAGTGAGACCAGTGTCCATGACATCAGAGACACTGGGCTCACTGCTACAATCTAAAATATCTAAAACCACATATTACACACATAAAGACCCCCAGGAAAGTGTTCTAAAGCTTCTAAACGTCATTAACGTCCCTTTAACATGAAAGTGTCCCTTTAACATGAAAGAGGTTGAGGACCACTGACCACTAGGTTTTTCAGAAAACTGGATTTAGAAGCCATTTTCTTTCTGACTCGCCCACTGACTGGATGTCTTTGAGGCATTCATTGGCAAACATGCATGCAACTATAAACGCAAAACCCAGCATTCATGCTCGATGTACAGTAGCCTTCCCTCTGGATAAATACCTAGATTTAAAAAGTTAACTTTAAGGTGCTGGAAGGAAGTTATTGTTTTCTGTCTTCTGACTTCCATTCTATTATCCAACATTGATTTGCCAGCTTGGCAAACACCACAGACGAGGATAAAAGCATGTAGTGGCCATGAACCTTGCTTTTCGGTGCCACTGTCGCTATGAATTAAGAATGCCATATTCGAAAGATCGGATGACTCATGTTAAATCCATGGTAAATCCACTATCCGCAAGGCTCTGCCACAGTGTACACAAAAGACGGCTTAAACTCAGTTTGACTCAGGTTTTTACTCTGTGTGTGTGTAACCAACACTGACTCTGTTATGGTTTCAGTGATTACTCGTATTTGTCTGTGTGTTTCCAGAGGATTATCGTGTCATTTCATTGGCCTTGGTTGTGAAGAATGAAGATGTAGCTTTTGTCAAAGTCCAACATTTTTGGTGCATGCTTGGCTGAAATACTGCTGCAACCTTCCTCCATCTCCAAGGGAAATATCTATAGAAATGATAAATCAAATTTATTCCAGCAAGAAAAGACAAGTAACATCTAATTTGGTTCCAAGTATAGCATTTGATTCTTTAGAACCAAATTAGGCGTAAATATTAGGAAATAAGTGACTTTCTCCCGAACACTTCAACACAGTCTGGGTGACTTGAGGTTGAACCACTGACCTTCCAATTCCTAGACGTGTCTCTACCCACTCATCTACGCCCATCCCTACCCATAATACAGATATTGCTCACATATTGATGCAAAAACTAAAATCGAATTTGAACCTCCAGATAAATGTGATTATGCGATCGCATAATGTACAGCATAATCAGCCAAATGGTGCAGATTATACAGACGTCGATTATTTTCAAAAAGGGCGCATAATCGCGCAAACAACCTGCATATTTCGCAACTTCCTGCATATTTCACTGCATAAAATCGCATATTTCACAACTTTATGCGATTTCACTGCATAAAAATCACATTAAAAACCTGCACATTTCATCGCATAATCTTGGCCCACATGATCATGGATTTTTGCCCACGTTTTTCTGGAGGGTCTATCTAATAACATGACAATTTGCACACACTTATTCAGCCAGCTCTGAGATCTATGTGGACTTGGATCTGTGATGTACGGAGAGTCAGACTTCATTGAGCTTTTAGTTTGTTTGTTTGTTTGTTTTAGTTTAGTTTGTTCATCAGAGCCAACCTAACATTGTTTAAAACCCATTTTGGGCGGGAACCCCTTTTGGTGTTAGCATTATGCTACGCTTTAGCAGATCTACAAGCTCATAGCGTGCCACCGAGTGGCACGCTACGAGCTTGTAGGTCTGCTATTTTTGAAAAATCGAAGAACCACTGACATAGAAACATAGCTTTTTCAGAAAACTGTCAGGAGACTTTTAGAATCTGATCTCAGGTCAAAATGGGTTAAGATGATATGATTAGATTCTAAAAACAGCGACGGCTGTAGTGTTTCTTCTCCACTACTTCTAACCCCTCCTCGTATCCATCCCTGCGTGTGTCAATGAAAGCTGCCTCTCAGATCAAGATATCGATTCGCTGTGTGTTTGTTCGTGCGTGCGCGACTGCGCGTGTGTGGAGTGGGAGAGAGAGAGTCTTGTTATGGCTTTGTTCATTTTATCTGTACATTCCTCCACAACTCTCCCAGAGAGCTGGGATGGCTGGGAAAGAAGTATAAGGGTTGCTTTATTGTGGAATCTCCTCCTCGGCTAGCGCCGATCATGTGAGAGGCGAGCACAGGTGCTGACACCCCGAGCTGTTGGTGATGATAGGCCCGGCAAAGGCTCTGTTGTTTACTTTGACTGGCCTCTTCAATAGCCAGGGCGTCACTCACTCGGTCCAATAGCCGGGGCGGGTCGTCACTCACTCTGTCCCATAGCCGGGGCGGGTCGTCACTCACTCTGTCCCATAGCCGGGGCGGGTCGTCACTCACTCTGTCCCATAGCCGGGGCGGGTCGTCACTCACTCAGTCCCACTTTCTCTGTCTTGTCTGTCTGAGTCTTTCTGTCAGTCTTTCACTTCCTCTTACTTTCTCTCAGCTTGTCGTGGTGTTAACTAGAAACAATCAGATCAGTGGTTCTCAACCTGTGGCTCGGGACCCCACAGACGAGGTTTTTTTTTTAATACCTTCAAGATGAACAAGGAAAAATATGCATCAAAAGTAATCTACAAACGATACTATAAACTGGTCAAACATTGGTCAAATAATATTAGAGGCAAATATTGTGAAAACAGCAGATCTACAATATCACAAAGATCTGTTGTTTTCCACAATATGTACCTGTTGAACAGAGTTGAGGTCCCAAGGTCAAATAGGATTGTATTTTGTGGGTTCACGGCCTGAAAAGGTTGAAAACCACTGCGAATTGAAGATATGAATTTGTGCGTTTTACCTCGAAGACCTCGAACGCATCTGTGTCACCTTAGCCTTTAACCACGTTGAACATTATTTTAAACTTTTAACTATTGAAAAATATCAGATTGTGAGCTTGTAGATCTGCTTTTTTATTTTTAATCATGAAAAATGTGTGCAAATCTGTGAATTTATAATATTTCACAGCGAACATTTTTTACTCAAATATTTGATCCTGGGGGAGTCCCTGGAACCAGATATTTTCAGATGGGGTCGGCGCCGAAATATATATAATTGTGGGGCTCCTTGACGTGAAAACGTTTGAGAACCACTGACATGGAAACAGGAAACTGTCACTACTCTTGATTCTCTTCCTCCACTGTATCAAATCTATCAATAAGTCTCTCCTCTCTCTCTCTTTCATTCTGTCCTTCTTTCCAACTTGTTCTTTCTGCCTCTCACTCCCCCCCTTTCTCTCACTCCCATGCTCTTTACCCTGTTCTCCCCTGATCTCTCTCTCCCTCGCTTTAGAGAGCAATAGGGATCTTTCTCTGTTGTCAGTCTCGGCATGTTGGGCTTTGCTTGTTTAACACACTGACCTGAGGCGGGCCTGAGGCGGGCAGGGCCCCAAGCAAGGCCACAAATCCCCTGGTGATGCACAACGCAGGGAGGAAATTGGTGTCATTAGAGAAAGTGCCAGTGATGCCGCAGACAGCACGCAGTTTATCCAGAGTGAAGATCTGATCCCAGAGCTCTCCTGGGCTCATGTAGGGCTAGAATATTCGAAGGGAAGTGATTTCATTTTCATAGTTTACAGTACACTGACTGTACATGTGCGTTTATGTAATTTAGATTTATAATTTAGCTTTATACTTTACCTATTGAAAAATAGCAGATATACAACCTCATAGCGCGGCACTGAGTGCCGCACTATGAGCTTGTAGATCTGCTATTTTAGAAAAATCGTGAAAGTGTGCAAATCTTTGAATACATCATTCTTTCACATCAACCGTTTTGAACTCCTATCTTTGATTATGGGAGGTCCCTGGAACAACATATTTTCAGATATTTGGGGTCCTTGACATGAAAAAGGTCTGAGAACCACTGAAACATAGAAACAGGTTTTTTTCAGAAAACTGTCAGAATGTAGAAGACATTTGTTGAATCTTGTCTCGGGTCTTGAATCATGAATTTATCTGTATTAACGACGTAGAGACGTCTCAACTTCGTGCCCTCTACTGTACACTAGTGGTGGACACAGCAACACTGCCATCAGGCCCCTCTCTGCAATAACGGCTATCATTAATGTCTGGAGACCAACCAGGGTCTTTTCATGTGGTCTCTTTGTTCCCGTCGCCTCCACCACACACTGGCCTTGTGGCGGCTGTGTGGCTCAGGAGGACCCCTGTATGCCGCTGGGTGGTTTTGTCGCCAAGGGGCAGGGTGGTGCGACTGGTTGAGGTAATAAGAGACAATGAGACCTGCCCTGTGCCACCCCCCACCCTCCCTCTGTCTGTCGCTCTCTCACGCTCACGCTCGCGCTCTCTCTCACGCTCGCACTCTCTCTCTCTCTCTCTCTCTGTCTTGTGAGGCTTTGGTGTGGGAGGGAGGCCAGAATCAAGCCAAACAGTCTCAGTTTCAACCTGCCGAGAGACAGTTCTAGGATGCTTTGGCAAGATGGGTTTCCCGTGTGTGTGTGTGTGTGCGCGCGCACACGTGCGCTCCTATAAACTCTTATGTGAAACTCTTTGGGTCTCCATCCATGCGTGCCTGCGTAGACATGCTTTTCTGTGTGTCTGTGTGTGTGTATTGGAGGTGACCCATGCAGGAAAGACTGAGAGGGGTGGGGGGGGGGGAGTTGAGGGGGAGGCCCTATTTACATTGGCAGCCACACAAGGGGAAATTAAGTGAGTTCAAAGCAGGAGTGCAGCAGGATTGTAAAGCGAGCGCGTAGCGAACGTTCCACGCATGAGCTGGCAGACAGGCTCTGAAAACACATGCACATTCCCATGGCTGCTCACACACACACACACACACACACACACACACACACACACACACACACACACACACACACAACACAATCATATTAGCTCTAGACTAGAGCAATAGTCAATAAGGGGGAGAGAGAGAGAGAGAGAGAGAGATCAATGCTAACCTACAGTAGGTAGGTGCCATAACATATACACAACAGAAATGTAAACGTTCAAAGAAGAAATATAACATTCCATACTTCCGTTACTTATTTGGCATTTTTGCCACTACTTTCATGGTGTTAAGCACCAATACAGTATGGACACATTTCGGGCCACTTATGCCGGCTAATCCTTATTTGGCTTCTTAAAAAGCATCATCCTTTAAATGTGTGCGTGTGTGAGGGTGCCGCCACCAGCACATCTCATGAACCACCCGACCGACCGACTGACTTCAAACTCTGCGTGTGTGTATGGAGTGGTATAATTCCCCTATAGTTCCTAGGGCGTCTGTGGACGCCTTGGGCACAAATTGTGTTTAAGAAACAGTACATGCACCGTGCTCCAATTCCCACAGAAGAGGTTTTCTTTATGGTAATCATCTGAAAATGTTGCCTTGTTGTGCCTGCCTATTTTATTTTGACCATTTTGGTTTTCTATATAAAATAATTCCCTAAAATGTTTTCTTGTGTGTGTTGCAGGGATGCTGCAGAGACGGCCCACCGTGGAGGAACTGGTGGACGCGCTGGTCTCTGAGCACAACCAAGACTTTGAGACCTTCATCATGGACTCCGAAACCTGAGAGGTGTTCACTCCTGATGGACTCTGAACCCTGAAGTGTTTTCATTCACTCTTCATGGAGACATGGACTCCCAGGCTCCGCACACAACCAACAGCCTCGCAGTTTCACAGCAAAGTACGCACAAAGCAAGAAGAGGAAAAAAAAAAACTTCCCTTGACTTAAAGGGTGCATGCTTGTATACCGTCTCAGAAAATAATGATCCAAACCTGCCGATATTCAGGTCATGAAAGCGTTTTTGTGTTTGTCTCTGCCTGTTAAGACAATTAACTAAATTGGGCGTTTAGATATTGTTTTCTGCCGGGGGGGGGGGGGAGACTGTTAAAACTGTTTGACTGAATGTCTTTGCGTTAGCCAAGGAGTACCAAGGTCAAGAAATTCATCAGTGTCATCCCTTCTAAGCCTAAGGTGACTAGTTGAGAAGGTATGTATGACAATAGATCTTATATTAAGCAATATACAAAGGATGCCGTCATCATGTTTAATAATAAATTGTGAAAGATAAATGGCTACTCTCCAAGGACCAGCATGGCTATAGCGTGTAGCTGAAAATGCCACTTTAGACCATTGGTTCCAAAAACTTTTTATAGTTCAAGACCCAAAGATTATTTTTAATGATAATAATTAAAAACTTAATCTAGGAAACAAAAAAAATCATGGGTCCCACTCAGTGGCGCAGTTGGGACGTAAAAAGTGCAGGGACATTATTTGTTTTGCGGCGGGCGAGTCAATGTGAGTCATGACTCACATTGTGTATAATGTATTAGGTATTAATCTATTACAATAAATAGACTAGGCATCCCCCAATAGTGCAGGGACATTTGGACCCTTCTGACCCCCCCTCCGGCACCTATGGTCCCCCTCCCGGCCTACTGTTTGGGAGCCAGTGACTTTAGACATGCAACCTTCACCTGAGTATCTGGAATGACATCACCCACTCGTGATTGACAACCGACAACCATGTTATATTATAAATAAGTCATCATGTATGTGTTTATTGCTTGTACAGTAGGTGTGTGTGTGTGTGCCAAGTCACATGTTTAGCTGACAGATGTACAGCCCCAATATAATGATATAAAATACTTAACTCCTTTTTGTTTTACAATTTGATTTGATTTATCCTACATTTACAACAATAAAAAAATATGTTGCTTCATAAATCTGTGAGACTAGTAAATGTATTATAAACTAGAGCAAAGTTAATATAGA
The DNA here is from genome assembly GCF_964188405.1 of Protomyctophum parallelum. Lineage (NCBI taxonomy): Eukaryota > Metazoa > Chordata > Actinopteri > Myctophiformes > Myctophidae > Protomyctophum > Protomyctophum parallelum. The sequence continues at coordinate 9,927,812 of NC_139706.1, read as the reverse complement.
ATTATCAATTTTCTTCCGTGGAGTACAGCAGCTGCTACTAATAAATACACTGCTAAAAATAGCATTTTCAGTGTCGGGTTTGAGGCTGAGTGGTTCATTGTTATTTCCTGGTTTGATCAGAGTGGAGGAAGAGCAGCAAATTTGTTCTTCCTGTCATTTGGTGCAGTGTTTTGACTTAAGAGCAATACTCCTCAGTGTTGTGTCTACAGCTTCATGCAGTGGATAGGCGGAGGAGGAGGAAGGGTCGAGATAAGATGTGCTCGTTCGTGGTGGCGGGGAGGGAGAAGCTTGAGTTCCAATTAACGGGAGATTCAACGCCTCTCTCTCATGTCGCTTCGCCTTCCCAAATGTCTCCCAACTAATTTAACGGGGGGAAATTATGTCCATTTACACTTCAGTCATGCTCCGACCTCCGGTGTGCTGTGCAGCTTTTTGCCTTTGAATCTTTGATGATTCCTTCATCATGGCTGCTCCATCTGTTTCAACAGATTCAGACTGTAATTAACCAGGAGGGGGTGGGGGGGTTGCCGCAGCTGCACCCATGACGGTGTTCTTACTTGCCTAACTAGTGCGGAGGATGTGAGACCTGGGGCAGTAGTAAGGCTTGGAAGAGAAGAGGGGGGGGGGGGGGGGTGGACGACTTCACAGTTCTCTTGTGGGAGATTGTGAACACGTGCATCAAAGGGAAAGGAGGAGTGCACCGAGCGGCTACAACCATCACATAACCTATATATATACACAGTATATCCCCAAGCAGAGGCAAACTCAGAATAGCCTCAAGCTTGATTTTACTCTTTGATATCTATATGTGCTAGTGTGTCCCACTGAAAATAGGAGAGATCTACAAGCTCGCAACGCAGGTATGTGGGAGAGCTTGTAGAGCTGTTATCTTTGGCGTGCAACACCACCGGCTCACAACTATAGTATAAATCAAGCGTCGAGTAGAGTAAGTGACTGGACGGCTTCTGTGTTCTACAGTAATTGGTTTCTGTTTTTTTTTTCCCAAGCTGAACATGTTCTAGCGAGTGAAAATGTGATGGACGTGTGTAACATACAGTGTGATTAATTAGTGTTTGACAGTATGACTGTAAATTCTTTGAGTGGATTCCGTTGTAAAGATGGAGTGCCGTGATTTTTTGGCACTTTTTCCTCTTTTGTATGTGTCTGTGGATTTGACATTACTCTAATGGAGGGTATGCGCATGGATAAAGTGAGCGGCAAAATGAGTTTAATGTTGTTTCACGTCGTTTAATGCAATCAGTTGGGACTTTTCTGTTTGGATGTATGGGCTGACGAGGCCAGAAAGTAGTTTTTTGTCGTTCCTGGAACCCCTCGGAAGCAAAGATTTGAGTTCAAAACGTTTGCTCTGAAAGAATATATATTCAAAGATTTGTTGCCGCATTTTCACGATTTAAAAAAAATAGCAGACCTACAAGTTGCTCGCTACGAGCTTGTAGATCTGCTATTTTTCAATAGCAAAATTATAATAGAATGTTTAACCCATTCTGAACGGGCACCCATTTTGGTGTCGGCATCATGTTATGCTTTAGCTATTGAAAAATAGCAGATCTACAAGCTCATATCGCGCCACCGAGTGGCGCGATACGAGCTTGTAGGTCTGCTATTTTTGAAAAATCGAAGAGCGACTGACATTTTTAGAATCTGATCTCAGGTCAGAATGGGTTCATCAGACCAGTGTGTGTCCGGCGGAAACCTCGTATGAATCTGATCTCGGGTCAGAATGGGTTAAAACACCAAAAGGGGTTCCCGCCCAAAATGGGTTAAGTTCAGGTGGGAGGTATGTGAAAACCTGGTATAGAGACACACAGGGACTACAAATTTCACACCCCCCAAATGAGACTGCGGCCCCACTTCAGGTCCGTTAGAACGGTGTACTGCAGCCGTCTTTAAATAAATACATTTAAAAGGCATATAGAAAAAATAACATGAAGCTCACCACCGGATAGTGTGTACTTTTTAGAAGTTGTTTATTTACAAATGTGTAAAATTATATCAAATTCTCACATGGAAGCGTCCATCGGGCAACCACCAATACTAAAACTGGAGGCAAACGACAAAAAAGGCAAAAGCATATTTATTTATTTAGTCACTTATGTCTATGTTACAAAAATATTGACCTATTCACTATTTTACAGTTATCTACAAACGGCAAATTAAAAAATCACACAAAACATTCTTCGTTGTCTTAAACTTGTTCAGTATCATTCTCTAGATTGTCTTCAGTGCGCACCGTATCACTTTTGACGCTTGATTGTCGGGGTCTATAAGAGACCAACACGTGATAATAATGCAAGACATTCTTTAAACAAAAAAAAAGAATACACGCCTCGGACAGTTAGTCCGCTCGCTCCTCGTTCACTTTGTGCCACAAATACTCGGCCCGACGCTCCTCCTCGTCACTTTGAACTTCATTCGACTGACCTCCCGGACCAGCCAGCTCACATTCTGTGGTTTTGCATCTCTTTCAACTGCATGCGTACAGTATCCTCGTGCTTTTCTTTGACCTGGGAAGTGCTTTTTGTTTGCATTTGTTTATGTACATTTATGTCCCTTCTGTCGCTTTGAGGAAGGATCGGCTCTAGGGTCCAGAGATGGAATAGTCTCGCATGGCCAGACCTCTCGCTGCCTTTCGCAATTTTCAAATGCTTCCGTCATACAGTCTGGAGAACGGAAGCTCTTTCCATGAGTAAGCGATAAAGCGGATGTGACGCATCCCCTCACTTGGTGCAGTGGCTAAAAACAAGTCCTACTCCTGTGTTAAAATATCCACGCACGAATAACATGAATCTCCCGCTCGTATGAGTCTATGCTCCCGTCTCGGTTTGTGTTTTGCAAACGGCACTACAGTACAGTCCCGTGAGCACCGCATCGTGAATTGGTCGACTATCTTTCCGGTCTGAGCGGCGGAGACGGCTTCCGTTACTCGGCTCTTGGGAGCTGTAGTTCCTCCAGACTCTTGGGAGCTGTAGTTCCTCCAGACTCTACGTAGCATTCGGAGATTGTGGAATAATAGTTGTCTGGCTACGCGAGACTGCTAGAGGTGGAAGGGTCCGAGTCTGGTCCAGGCGGTCCGATCACACAGGGGGGGGGGGGGTGGTGGTTGGGGGGGGGGGGGGTTAGTGCTATCTGTGTGCGCAGGCTAGAGAGGGTCTCTGAAACTGGATCTGGTTGTGGCTGTCGTCAGGTCCATCCAGGGTGGGGAGGGGGAGGAGGGGTGCCAAAGAAGCCCATTTCATCCTGGAAGAGAAAGTGGGACAAACACACACACACACGCCGTCCATTAGTAATTTATCTACCCAGGGTTGGGCAGGGGGGCTGAGTACATGAGTCATGTTAAAACAATATCTCCCATGGCTAACATCAAAGGGCTGGGGCTTGGACTCTGCCTGGCTGACGCTATCTCTGATACTTAACCAGAGTCATTCCGCTTCGCACGGACATAAACACCACTGTTCCTGTCCATCAAAGAGACTAGAGCAGCAGTCGTGGCACAATAACTGCCCTGGGGGGAAACTGCACGCACGCGCCTGTTCAAGAGTAATGTTTTGTGTGCGTGCGTAGATGTATTTGAGTTTCGCAGAATGTCCTTTTATGTGTGTGATGGAGTATTTGCATAGTGTGTGTGTGTGTGTGTGTGTGTTTTAGACTACACTTGGGAATGTATTTGAATACTGCAAAGTATACATGTGACACACACACAAGTACACCATAATATGTGAGCGAATGTTTGAGCATTGACTATTTGTAGTAGAATAGCCCTGCCTTGGCCCAGAACCCTAATATCTCGGCCAAGGGATAATATCTCGGCCAAGGGGGGGATTCCACTTTTGTTGTCGAGCACATGTTTGGTTTCCCATAATAGGAGAACCGTGTTTTAAACCAGGATGTTACATACTGTACCTTGTATGTTTTAGTTTGAGACGTGAGTCAGCTGTATGCATCTCATGTATTCTTGTTCACGTACTGAGAGACCCCACATTCCAGTCTGCGACCCCGTTATTTGCCCCACGAAGGGAGGGGCTGGAAGGAGCGCCACGGCTTGTGATTGGGTGAGACGGGCCATCAGTCAGTGGGGCAGGGGGCGCTCTGCCGTGTTCATTGTAGCGGGGGACGAGGATTTGCTATTCTTGGCCTATCGGTTCGCAGCTCAAACGGGGCTGAGTTGGTCGGCTCTAGCGAACTTCGCAGCATTCGCCGCGGCAACTCGCTCGTTTTAGCTCGCTCTATGGTGTCTCTCATGGCTCAAGTTCGCTTGAGACGGCGCCCCCCCCCCCCCCCCCCGTCGCGGTCTAAAGCTACGGAAAACTGTTGCTTCAGGGAGAGCCAGTCCAGCTCCCGGGCTGCACCAGTCCTGTCCACACATAATATAAAAAGGAAAAAAGGTTTGTGTGACAATGTGTTGCCTGTTCTGGTATCTGTTCATATCAGTTGGGATTTATTTAGATATTTCTTGTTTTTTAGAGGAAGCTTTGGCAGCTCAGTCCTGGCAAAGCTTCGTTTACATAAGGTCGTTTCGTTTCCTGGACTTAAGTGTTTGCTCTCTTTGGTATGACCCAGTAAAAAGTTGGACGCTGAGGAATAAAACCCGGTCTCGCTGTGACTATGAAACATCAAGTGAGCACCTTAAACTTTATGCATTTATTCAGCCACTTGCATAAAACATGATGAATAACAGACGAAATTCATATCGATTGTATAATATATAAGTGTAGGTCCTGGGCTTTGAAATGTAGTAGTTAACATGGAGATACACTATATATACTAAGTTACCCTGGACCAACTGCTACAGAGGGAGACGTCTGGACTCACCTTCCAAAGACGACGACGACGGCTGCTGCCTGGGAAGCAACACGTCTGTCAAAGTCTCCCCGTAGTAACTGTCTCCGGTCCTCCTCCGCTCCTCCGGGGAATTCTCCTCCTGGACGGCGTCCTCTCTGGACCACCGGGACCCTCCTCCTTCCTCCTCTCCTCCTCCTCTCCGCTCCACTTCTTCTTCCCCTTCTGCCTCCGACCTCTTCCCCGAGGCTTCCAGGTCGTGCCTGGGTGAGGAGCCGCTGAAGCTTTCACAGCAGTGCTCCGGGTTCTTCTCCATGAGGGGCCACGTCTCGCCGCCGCCGGCGCCTCTGGAGACGGACTCTGGACGCGCTCCGGCGCAGAGCGGTCCGTCGCTGCCCTCACCGGAGGTTAGGTTTCTGGGGAAGAAACGGAAACGAGACGGGGCTGCATGGGGTCAGCTGCATGTATAAATAAATAAATATCTCCCTCCGTGTTCCTGAGTGCCTCAAGCCACACGGCCTCGGAGAAACCTACTGTAAACTCTGACAGTGATCTCACAAACTGTGTGTGTATATATATATATATATATATATAACCGGCAGCCTAGCCTGGAACTCACCTATGCTTTTTATGGCATAGCCAGCTCCTGGCAGGATCCGCCGGGAGAAACTATGCGCAGCTGCGCGACATGAGACTAATGACATGTGTGCGTGTGTATGTCAATTTTACAAAGGTGCAGACGATCAGAAATCAGCAGAGTGAGCAATGTTTGCGCCAAATTGAAGTGGACTTTTTTTTCCTCCCTGGAAATAAAAACGTCTGGGTTTCCGAGGCTACCAGCAGCCTGACACTAGTCATATAATATAAAGTATGTTACAATTTGTACACTGTGATTTATAGCAAGGTTTTCCTGTTCCTCACCCGTCGTTGAGGCTCATCTGTGACTGGAACGGGCTTGTGTTGTGACTCCGCCCCAAACTGCAGCTCTCATCGCAGCACAGAGACGGGATGAGGTGGACCGGGCCTGCTGAGCACCACACACACACACACACACACACACACACACACACACACGGAGAGAGAAAACAATAAGGTACAGTACAACTTTAAAAGGACAACTTCACCACTTTTCGAATAGCACGGCCCATTAAAGGTATATTCAGTGATTTCACTCAAAAAACCTTAGGTTTCGTTTTTGGCTGAGACCTAAGCCTTTCATCCAATCAGGATAGAGAGCCAAAAACGAAACCTAAGGTTTTTTGACCCCCAGGGGTTAACTGGGGACAGGGAGGAACTCCTTATATGGTCAGCACACTCTATAGTAGAGAGGATTATCACAACTAAACAAAACAAAAAAATAAGTGATATTTGAATTAAGTGAAATCACTGAATATACCTAAGTACAATTACAGTTGCCATGATGGACACTACACAGAAACCACCATCAAAGATCATGCTGATTTCTCTTCTTTCATCTTTTTTGGGGTGTGTGTGTAGCAGGAGGAACCTTACCACAGGTGTGTCCGGGGCCGAGGTGACACTGGCAGCAGGGTCTCTGCAGGGGGAAGTCGTGGAGCCAGCGGCGGTTTAGACAGGACAGCTCTGCCCCGCCGTACGGCCCGTCCTGGGCCCTGAGAGAGGCTGGGAACAAACGCACAGCGGCTCCATCATCAGCGCTGGTAGTGTTGATGAGTTCGTTGACTAAAACTATGCTGAGAAATGCTTGTCGACTACCGTTTATACACCGAGGAAAACTTGAATTAAATACTAAGCTATGATGACTAAAGCTGTGACTAATATTATTGACAATGTCGTCAAAAAAAATTAAAACTAGCTTAAATGTTAGGGAGTGACTATAGTGGAGAAGAGATTCGGACAAGTCCTTCATAGACGAGTCATTTTATGCAAAACAAAAAATAAAAAGTTCCACCGCGCCTCAAGCGTATATGTAGCCTATATACTATAGGCTATAGTCTGGTGCCTCAAGCCTGAGGTAGGCTATAGTCTGGTGCGTCTCAGGGGCAGGACTGATGAACATACAGTAGGAAGGAAGACACTGGATCATCACAGACAGTTGAAGCCCTTTTTAATTCACAGGGTGCAGGAGGTAAAAATGACAACGTTTCCATGAATCGGTCACATCTTCGTCAGATGACGAAGGTGGTGGCACTCACAAGTGTTAAAAGGAATTTTTGAATGAAGTTTCTCTTTTCCAATATTAAAATCATGGACTCACCACTGGGTTTCTTCTCCAGCAGCTGTCTCTTGCAGTAGATGACACACAGGACCAGCAGAGCAAGCAGCACGGTGGCCAGGGCACTGCAGATGACCGCAGCCAGCGCCATGTCCCGAGGACTGGTCACCACCGAGGGCACAGGTACCAGGTTCACACGCCCACTGCCTGAGAGGGACAGACAGAGAGAGAGACAGTCAGAGACACAGACAGAGAGAGACATGTCAGAGACACAGACAGAGAGAGACATGTCCCGAGGACTGCCTGCCTACATAACAGAGAGACAAGTTTTTTTTTTACAAGTTAAACTCCTTGAGACCTGAGACCAGATTCTACAAAATGTCTTCCAAATTCTGACAGTTTTCTGAAAAACGTATTAATTGTGCTCAAACATTTTCATGTCAAGGACCCACAGAATTATCTGTATTTGGCTGCCGTCCCCCATCTGAAAATATTTTGTTCCAGGGACCCCACAGAAGCAAACATTTGAGTTAAAAAGAATTGTTGTGAAAATAATACATATTAAAAGATTTGCACACGTATTCACGATTTTTCTAAAATAGCAGATCTACAAGCTCGTAGCGAGCTATGAGCTTATATATCTGCTATTTTCCAACAGCTAAAGTATAAAATAATGGTTAAAAGCTAAGGTGACACAGATGCGTTCCAGGTCTTAAACTCAAGTACATTTCAAACACATTCAAAGGGTAAGGTCAAGAAGAGTTTAGCTGAATAAATTTCTTATGAATTAAAATTTACGTGTTGTGCCCCGAGCGATGCTGGGGTGGGGATATTGGATGTGCCAGTGATTGGGGAGGGTGGGGGAATGTGGGCGGTATGTTCTGTATTAATATTAAAAACTTTAGAGCCAGAGATAAAACAAAGGCATGCATACAAGTTTGGGGAGTGAGACGAGTGGAAACAACCAAGTACTGTACATACAGTGGGTGTGAAACCTAAACAAGTTTGGATGACATTAAGAATGTTTTGTTTGGCGATAAGACACCAACGGCTTAATACGAGGTGATAACAATGTGGTGTCAACAGACAATAATAATTCGAGACTTTAACAACACTGCATCTATCACAGTGTAATTGTACTCCATGAAAAGGGTGCATAGTTTATTTTAGCCCAAGATGAAACGTAAACACAAAGAATATCATTATTAATTGGTGCAGGCAAGAAAAAACAAAACAAAAAAGCAATTGAAAGAATGACTCGTCTCAAAATAAATAGATAATCCCCTCATGCCTTTTGCTTTCTGTTGCTCCTTTTCATAGAACTCTAACCACGAAGAAGTAAAAAAAAGTTTTTATTATTACTCAGTGACTCTCTTATGCCTCTGAGTGACCGCCATCGCGAAATCGCCTCCCAATTGCCGCTCTGTGAATAAGAAAAGAGGTAGACCTTTGGGCTCGACGTGTGGACACAAGGGGAAGGATAAGTACCGTATGTACGTGTGTGCTTACGTGTGTACAGTACGTGGGGGCGGGGTTAAAGACAGACATGCCTGTGTCTGTCAGTCTGTCAGAGCAACTGTGTCAGAGTGCCAACGTTCATGTGTGTGCATGCACGCACGCATGAAAGATGTGCACACACACACACACACACACACACACACACACACACACACACACACACACACACACACGTGTATGTGTTACAGTGCTGCTACCATAGTCATCACATCGCTCAGGGGAGTAATTTGATGTGCCTGTCTGCTCCACCTCAACCTGCCGCGAGCATTCGCGCGCGCACACACACACACACACACACACACACACACACACACACACACACACTTGCGTCAAGACTTTTTGGCTCATTACACAAGTTCCCACAAATAAGGGCCATCGTAACTTGAATATGGCTCAGTGTCGGATACACTAACGCGCACACATCATGCACTCTGTTAGACGACAGCTCAAATCACAACTAAACGAGGGGAGAAAGGAGGGGCGAATAGTTGGTGATGCCGTTACATAATACGTGTCATTGCGTTGCGTGTTGTGTTTAATCAATATCTCATTCACTGATGCCAGACATCATCCATCTCTGTCAGACTACAGTATCTTCTATGGGGTGAGTTTATTCGTGACAGAAAGGCTCCGTCACTGACTGCACTTGCTAGTAGTTCCTAAACCTCTCTATATTATCCCTCTTCCCTTCACCGTTTCAGGGTACCAACTAAAGGGTTTTTTCCATTTATGCATAATTTAACACAATTTGAAATAGACTAGAGCAGTGGTTCTCAAACCTTTTAGCCTGTGACCCAAAAGAGATATTAGACATTTGCCCAGAAACCCAAACTAGTAATAATAGCAGACCTACAAGCTTGTAGTTCGGCTATTTTCACTACTTCTTACTTATTATATATTTTGTATTCATGGTATTTCTTTTTTTATGTATGAAATATTTTAAATATATATTTTTGGGGTGATGGGAAAATCCTTTTCAATATTATTTTTTGTAGGAAAAGAAAATGGGATTTTTACTCGAGTCGAGACCCATAAAACTCGGTCCGTGACCCGCAAATGGGTCCCGACCCACTGTTTGGGAAACAGTGGACTAGAGCCTTGTGAACGTTATTACAACAACAAAAATGACAAACTGAAAGAACACAATGTTTGTGTGTCTGCAAGTTGCTTTCCATTGCTTTGGTGTGTAAGGCCTGACTCACACCTTCACAACAGATTGATGTATAGCTGATGCATGAGACTTATTGACTGATGCAAGCTCGCAATGCATTTCCAATGGGAGTCACATGGTTTGACACAACATTTTTGTTGTATGAGGAGGGGGAGGGGGGCAGTCGAAACACAGCCGAAAGCCGTACAACAAAAATGTTGTGTCAAACCATGTGACTTCCATTGGAAATGCATTGGGAGCTTGCATCAGTAAACGAGTCTCATACATCTAGCACGCATCAATGTTGTATGCTAGATCGAAAGGTGTGAGTCAGACCTTAGGCCTCGTTTGTCTGCCTATACTCAAATTTCGTTCAACGCTTGCACTTGCACTTGTACTAGTATTCTCTTCTTTTCTTTTTTTTTGGAACGGCCCAAGCCCTATACCTGACCCAACCAATTTGCATACATTGTCGACCCGAACCTGGCCCTACCCGACAGGCTTTTCCGGGGCCCCGTCAGGCTCGGGCTGAAACTGGGAACTGTTAAGTTTGGCTGTGTGTCTACACACGAATATGACAAACATTATCTGAATTATCTAATTGAAAAAGCATTGACCTTTAAAGGGCCAAACAGATTAAAATAATTGCCCGTTACCATTATCGGGTAATCAAATATAATTTTGTTTAGCATCAAAAAGAAAGATCAAAGTATTCATTGCACAGATGGAGATAGCGCTCAGTGGGTGTGGATTTACTGCGAGCAAACAAGGTAACCTGAAATAAAAGTTTGCTTAAACTATGAAAATGTTTGACTGCTTGCCCACCATCAGAAGGTAAAAAAAAAAAAGTAATTGTGAGCAATAATCTGAATAGATAGCAAACACTATAAACAGCTTTTTGTTTGAAAAAAATTTCAATGACTCCCCTTCTATCGCTGTTTGCTTTTTACTACATTAATCATAAATTGAACAGGGTTCGGCCTATTCACATTCAAGAGCTCTTTGTTATACAATGTAAACATTACTTCAGTGTTAGACAGGGTTTTTCTTTTCATTGAAGCCAATAGGGGATAAGGGTATTTTAACATTCCATCCAAGAGGAAGAATGGGGGGGGGGATCCTAAACTCACAGCAGCAGCATACCAGAATTCTGTTTCCAGGGTTACAATGAAAAAAATATCATTCAAATGTGTGCTTTTTAATGTGCATTGTCAAGAGGAAATACATGACAACTGGTAGTGAATAATACCTGATTCAAAATGCACAGCTGATTTAAAGCAGAGGGCGTGTTCGTTGACAGCCCAATTGTGCACATAAACAATGAATGTTATAATATAACCTGATTCATATTTTCATTGGAATATCCACCCTGTCATCACACTAACTCATCATAAGTTAAGCCCTGTTATGTACCTGCCGAAACGTGAACCAACACACTTTGAGACAGTGGAGGAGGAAAGACGCACAACACCGTTAATACCCCCCCAACAATCATACATACAAAGATGAAAGTATTCTAACACACACTGAAAGGCTTCAGACGACTTTCCGTTACTTTGATATCTTTAATGTCGCCTTATTTTCAACAATACATACACCGTGTTGATGCTGGTAAGAAGCAATCAAGTTATGAAAACAAAAGGAATGGGTCTGAAGAAGCCTTCCTGTGGACACTGTTGTGCATTAGGCATCTGTGATCTGTAGAGTGTCACAAAATGAAAGGTTGTACCAGCCGAATATTGGTATTGGCAACCAATGAGCAACAAAAGAATCATCCACCTGTGTAGGCATTGTCTAGACACATGCAAACTACACCAATATTGTAGACGTATAGAAAACATCTCGGTTCCATTGGAACCGACCAATAGTTGCTTCCAAAACAAGTTAATCTCAGGGCCACCACACCGCCTCAATTAGAGTGAGGTTACTTACGATTAACTGATAAAATGCAGAGCAAAAAGGGAAGTACGCAGAACTATGCACACCACAACAAAACAAGTACAGGTGCTGAACAACAATGCGTACAGCCGTACACTGGAGAAGGAAAGGAAGTCTGCACACTGTTTCTTAGCTCATCCCGGTAGGGAAAAAAAAAAGTATTCAATAAATGTTCTACTGGGAGCCAGGTTGAGAACGTGTACTACGTTCAAAAACAGCCACGGTGATCATCCTCATCTCTCCCACACAACGCGATGTGGAGTTCCTTTATCGCGGCCCCAAACAGCTGCAGCAAACACAGATAAAGGAAGGCCCATTGAAGAGAGCTCAGTGCTCACCTGCTGATGTTATCTCCACACCGCACTCTGCCAATAAACCACAGCCTTTGATACCGCTCTCTCTGCCTGTTGACTCTATGGAATGCCAAAGTCAAGGTACCAAGAAAAAAGTACTTGGCAATTATTGAGAGAACTATGGTTTGTCTATTGTTTGCAGCCACTCCATTGCCCAACAATGTGTGTCTCTGACTGGCTGGCTGGGTCCCTTGGCTGGCTGGGTCTGTCCGAGCACGGAAATGCATTTTTTCACCACCAAGTGTCACTGTGTACAGTACAGCAGTACTCCGTTCAGACGGGTCTGATTTTAATAGGTTAAACGTTGTGGTTGTTGTGGCATCCTGGTTTACCAGTGATACGTCTTAATTGGTCTCATAAGATAAGATACGATAATATCAATCTTTATTGGTTAGATTCAGGTATCATAGCAGCAATAGCAGTAAGAGTGAAACACGGGAAAGGTACAGGTAAGAGTAAGAATCAAACTAAATGGTCAAACCACAAAACCAAGAAATAGTTTTTATTTTTAAATCTTATCATCATCATCATCTCTTTACTCTTACATATACCTATCCTGTGGCTACTGTATTGGCATGCCAAAGGTTCAAGAAGAGACAGGTTGTAGTTGACATTCGTTTGAAATCACCACATTAATTGGCCTGCTTTTCAGGATTGAAGAACAGGTTTATACTTTTGAGAAAACATAAAGTGAACTCGGGTCAAATAAGCAATTGACTATTCTGTTTTACTCAATCTCCAACTGAGTAAGAAGATTTTGATAATCCTTTACCCTGAAGAAATAATAAACTAATATTCAATTCAAATCAGTTTTAGACCGCTTTGCAGTTATTACCATTTTTTTACTATGAACTTTTTAAACCTGGTCCCTGACTATTTACAGCCTTATGTAATACAGGTCCCAAACAGACAAGTGCCTCTGCCAGAAAGTATAATTACTTACAAATATGTAAAAACCCAATGGGGCATGTTTGTGGCAAAGTGTATTATGACAACCAACGTCTCTTTTTAATGCGCCAACAAAAATATTACTATGTGTTTTATTTGCATGCTGGATAATTAATTAAGATGTTGGTGAGGAGGCACTCAGAAATATCTTCACTGACATGTGCTTCACTTTGGTTTTGATGCCATCATTTCAATTTCTCTTACTTTGCTTTTGTTGCCTCACAGGCACTTCAGCTAAGATAATTTGCCAAGTTCTGTGGTTGGCAGAGTAGATGCCACATGAGCCTTTTGAGTCAGTAAATGGAGGACGGCTGGGATTAAGTTTAGTAACAGCCAGAACCTCAGGGTTATCACTGGGCTCAGAGGTTTGATGGATCTTAACCCATTCTGACCCGAGATCAGATTCTAAAAATGTCTTCTACATCCTGACAGTTTTCTGAAAAAGCTATGTTTCTATGTCAGTGGTTCTTCGATTTTTCAAAAATAGCAGACCTACAAGCTCGTGAGCTTGTAGGTCTGCTATTTTTCAATAGCTAAAGCATAACATGATGCTAACACCAAAAGGGGTTCCCGCCCCCCAAAAAGTTAGCCCTCGCCTACAGTAGCGTATCAAAATATAAAGTTCTGTGGTATATTTCAAGAGCCTGAGTTTGCCTGCAACATTTGCATCAATCCTTCAAAACAAGAAATGATCTTGGCTCTATGATGAATTCCCGGTTGTGCATGTGTGCTCTATCCAGCCCAGCCCTCTTTTTTGGGGGGGGATCTGCCGTGACAGTGAAGAACTCCAGCAGATGAAACACATTAAAGGGTCTGGAGGAATCTATAAAACACAGTCTCATTTCTACCAGAGTCCATAAACTGGCTGGGGAAACAGAGGGAGGGCGTGGAAGCATAGAAGAGAGGAGAGGAGGGAGGGAGGGGAGGGTGTAGGGAGATTTACGGTCCCTTCTCCCCCCCGACAGTGGCTGGCCCCCCTCCCCTCCCCTCCACAGCTGCACCGTCGCCGGGGGCCAGTGTGGCCCTATTAGAATGATCTCCCCTTTAAGTTTTCACCACCCTCTCCGCGAGATAACACTGGAGGGAGAGCGAGACTTTCAAACATTTGGAAGCGCTCCACTGAGACTCTCATCTGTAGGATCTAACTACCAGCTATGTGCTCTGGGATACAATGGGGCCCATTTTGATTCAAAGCCCCCCAAAGTCAGACAGATGGACAGACGGGGTAGATGGAAGGAGGCTGTGTGTCCTCGTTTTACACACACAGTAATGAAGAAAAAAAAGAAAAGGCATTCTATTAACCAAAGCTAGACCGTGAAAAGAGACCGCAGGGCAACGGGGTTAAGCTGCTAAAACAACCGTGTAATAGTCGCTCACGTTTGCATAGCCAGTCCTGACCCAATCAGGGTTCATTATGAGCAAGGGCTTGTTCAATATCTCTGAAATAGGCCTGTTACAATACTACAGTAAAACTGCCTAATTGGGCTGGGACGGATGCCGTAGACATAGGCCTGTTACAATACTACAGTAAAACTGCCTAATTGGGCTGGGACGGCTGCCGTAGACATCCTGGCTGTTAATCCAGCCTGACAACGTGTCGCGGGTTCAAGTCCCGATCCCGACAGACTCCCATTTCCTGTCAGACTACTTTACACTTTCAAATAATTAAAAAAATATATATATATAAAAAAGAAGCCTAATGGGTGTGGGTCGTAGGTGGGTGTGTCGTTCCGTCGGATGGACCCTGTGCCCCAGGTTCAATGCCAAAAAACACTATTAATTAAATCGTCAATCCATCGCAATTATTTGTATGACAATTAATCGTAAGAGTAAAATATCAGTAAAATATCATTATCGTGACAGGGGTGCATACGTTTGTTTGACATACTAACAGTCTGACAGGCATTAGTCCAACAACACCGTCGCTCCTGACATGCCTGGCCGGTTACAACTAGCCCGTGGCCAGTTCAAACTCACCCGTGGCTCCCAATATGCGTGGCCAGTTAACAACTAACCGGTGGCAAGTTCAAACTAACCTGTGTGGCTTCCTGTGAGGTTAGTTTTAGGGTTGGGTTTTGGGTAGGGTGTCAGACCAATGCCTGTCGGACTGTTAGTACGTCGTACCAAACGCATGCGACGATGCACCCATCGTGACAGCCCTGATCTGGGAGCCGTCTTCATTGGTCTAGCAGATCTCTGCTGGACCTGCAGCCTCAGACACACATTAATGCAGCCAAAGCAGAAACAGCTGTTCCCCTCCACACTCATCAGGAAGTCACACTCAATTACCAACGGTATAAGTTCACTGGGACCGTTCTCTTCATACCGGAGTCTCAGAATCATAAGGTTATACTTAAGTACTTGTAATGGGCGGAAAAAAGGGGAGGAAGGTAATTGGATGTGTGGCCTACTGGAATCCAATCCCTGCTTTTTTTGTGAACGTACTGTAACAATGCAACTCCCCTCTGAGCTTAATAGGCCTCATTAAAAGAATGGCGGTAAATTGCACTTGAGACGGTTGCTTACTTTACAGTTACTGTAACTGTATGACAGATGTATGTAAGGTATGACAGACGGCGCAATCATTTTTGGAAGGATCATTAAATTACTCATCGGTGACGGGTGTGGTAAAGATCTAATGATGTAATGACTTAAACCAACATTCAACACATTAGTAGGTTGATAAATTAGTGTTGAAGTTTCCACACGCTCTCGTTAAAACCTATAACAATGCAACGATATTTTTTGTGGTCGTTATTTAAAAATATTATGTCCTTGAGACATCAATGGAACATTTAATGAAGGAAATTCACCGCATTCGGTGAAGGCTATGGTTCTGATTACTTCCAAGGACCTTGTGCTGGCATGTTTAATATGAAGGTATGTGTGCTTTGTTGTGGCATTAATACCGGCTGACTGGTTTAACATGGAACTTTGGTTGTGGCTGCGTTTGGACTTGGGAGTTCATTATTGTGCAGCTAAGCTAATGGCGATGTTTGCTTTCAGGCCATTGTGTGCATGTGCCTTTATTCCCATCACAGGTGAGGGCGACTTTCTGTGGGCTTCTTGTATGCACCACCACAAAGCCAAATAGCAGTTAACCACATGTGCAATGAAACATAAAAGAATGATTTCAAAGTTCACCTCCTCCTACTCCACCATCAAAACAACATTTTGGTGGTGGTCGTTGGTACAAGTTAGTACATTCTTTGTCCTACAGTCTACTGTCATACATCTGTGTATGATACAGTATACTGTGTCATACATCTGTGTATGATACAGTATTCTGTCATACATCTGTGTATGCAGTTCATTTGTTTCCAATATGAAACCTAAATCCTGGTAATAACACTTTACCTTTAAAACATAGAAAAGTAGTTACCGTACAAGTCGATTGTTTGACCTTAATGGCGTAGAATCATTTATTCTCATATTCACGACAACCTTTTACTGGGTGTGTCAGTAGTATTAGTCCAGTAGTTTTTGACCTGTGGGTAATTTTGAAAATAGCCGATGGCGATCTACAAGCACACAGCGCCTTGTGCTTTGTAGATCGGCTATTTTCACAATAGTTTATCTGTGGAACCAAGTCAAACCAAGTCAAACAGCAATAAGTTTGGTTTGATTGATGTGTTTTAAGCCTTATGACCTGCTGTAAAACCTTTGCCCTTCGGGGACACTAATAAACAACCTTGAACTAAATTGACTCAACTCCTTCAACTCCTACAATTCCAAGTGCTTGTCAGGGTGGGGGTCCCCAGTTCAAATATGATTATTTTTTTGGGTCACAGCATGAAAAGATTGAGAATCACTGTGTTAGTCAATGGGTAGGAGTAGGAAAATAAAGGAAAGATGCTCACAGTGCGGTTCATAGGGAGGTGGAGGGTCCCCACATGGTATACACTCCATGTCTTGGAAACCACTCAGCTTCGTCTTCCTGTAATATCTGTCAGAAAAGCACATAATGACATTTTATTATAAGCCAACATGTTTATTGTGCATAGTTGAGTCTTTAAAGTGTGAAACGTTTTTACTTGACCATAATACAATTGTATAATAGATTAGACAAGCCATGTGTGCACAGTACTGTAATGTTAAAAGCTGGTGAGTAAACAGCTGAGGCAAATCTCTCTTAAATACCGGTATTCAAACTTTTGAATAGAGATTACACTTCTATTCTGGGAAATTCTACTCCATTCCTCCATATATATTTTTTTATAACCACTCTTAACCACTTAATATGAATATATTATATAATATACATATATTAATGAGTGGTATTCTGCTTCAAGCCTTATTCAAAATATAGCCGATCTACAAGCTGGGCTATTTTTGCTATTCTAGAAATGGTGGTTAATGTTTTCACTTGCCCTGGAAGAGCCCAACATAGGGAAACCAGGGTTAATGTGCTTAAATTAACCACTTGAACCCCAGCATTCCCTATACTTAGCTATACCAATAGCAGATTTACAAACTCACAACGTGCCACAACGCCACACGTTCTGAGCTTGTAGTCGATATGCTTCTTTTTTTATTTGTAAAAATATTTTGTGCAGAGGGGTTTTACCAAGTATAATTGGTAAGGATGGGTCCAGTTAAGCGATTAATCGTTAATAGGATAAAAATGTACTATTTAAAAAAAGTATATATTTTTGTTTTGTATATAAAAAGAAAATCTGTTGCAAAGGCTATATTGTCATCCAAACCCTGCCCATAGTAACTATATTTTAGAGGATACCATTTACTTTGTTAGCTTAGGCCTGCCTAGAAATCGATTTTCCTTTTTGGGACACTTTTACACATTCCTAGTAATTGGAATTGGTGGTTGACATTTTGTCGTGCTAAGTGATCAGTTGTCCTCTCACCCATTAGGTCCGTTAACCAAGTCTAATTGGAATTAGTGGTAAACATTTTGTCGCTGTAAGTGTTCAGTTGTCCTCGCTCTCTCTCTCTCTCTCTCACCCGGGCAGGCAGTCGCCACACACTGCGTTGCTAGTGGTGGAGCAGTTGCCCTTCTGGAAGCGGTTGATGAGGCCGCAGTCCAGACACGGCTTGCACTTCTGCAGGCTCCGGTCCTCTTTGAAGCGGCTGCTCCGGCAGGGCACACACCGGGCATCCTCTCCGTAACCGAAGCCACATTCCTACAGGGATTAAACGGAGACAAAATACCCCCTGGGTAAGAGGTGGGGTCTCTGATGGGTGGATGATGTAGGGGCGGTGGGTGTGTAGTGGGTGCAGCTTGATGAAAGGGTCTTGAATGTGGACTGCCAGGGGTTTGGAATTAAAGAAGGATCTTGGCTCGTGGGATCGGAAAAGGCGAAACAATGGCTCGACTCTTTGGAGAGAGTCTATTTTACACTGGCAATAATCTCCCTGACTCTCTGTGGCGTGAATGAGTGGCCTTCCGCTGCACGGTCCAGAATGGCAAGTGATTTGAATGATAAAGGCCCCGGCGGACACCCACTGTTGTATTATTGCAAGTTTATTGCAGGTTTTTTTTTATGTCTCCTCCTCTCCTCTGGAGCAGACTCAGCAAGTGTCCCCGCTGATTGAGAGAGGCCAGTGTGCAAAGGCGAGCACTTATTTGAGCCAGTGTGAGAGTCCGCCCGAGGATTATCCAGTAGTATAAGTACACCAGGCAGAATGAGATGAATACCCCAAGCCTTCACCCTACAATGGGAAGTGCACTTAAAAAGCACAGCTTCCTATTACTGTGTGACTGATCTAATGCCTCGATACCTCCTCCTGCTCTTTACCACATTTAAGTCTGTATTCTGTAACGTGTTGAGAAAGTAAAATGAAGTGCTGGTTTCAATCGTGCAAAAAGTATAGTTTGGCATACACCAAAGTATTTTAGAAGGCAGCCATGTATACGCCTTACAGAAGTATAAAATAGTGTGAGTTTCCATACTATGAGTTTTCAAAAGCTAAAGCTTAATATGGTTAAAGTGGTTAACACATTTGTTGCTACAGTTATACTCGGTTGCTAAGGCCTCGCCAGCACTGCTTCTATTTCTCCATAGCCATTAGCTTCTTTATTAGCCACGGCTTTTGCATGCTCTTTTCTCGGAAACTATGGCGCTGTACATGGTTTTGAACAAATAGCCAATGTTCGGACGTCGTTTGTGATTATCCGGTGATCGCGATTGGGACATTAGCGTTTTCTAGAGCAAGGATTGGCCTTATTTTAGCTCGCCAGCATTAAAACCTTAAACCTGCATCATAGTGGAATTGAATCTCATCACGTGGCACCCAAGCACCACCACTTTCATCCACCAGGTGGCACTCAATGTGTTAAAAGCTAAGATGCGTCCCAGCCAGGTCTTAATGGGATAATTAATTTCATCACTCTAACAATGTGTCGAGTGTCGGACACTATGCTACAGTATATTATATAATAGTATAGCTCTTCCTCTGTCCTTCACACTCGTTGGTAAAGTGGTGGCGGTCCATTAACCTTGACCACCAAATAGACATAATGCAGGTGGACATTTTGCATTCCAGCAGATATCATTGTATACCACTCTAAGTAAAAAAGGACCCAGCGAGAATGACATCATTCATTGTATGTGCTCAACAGCCGCTGCCCCCCCCCCCATTGCTACCGCACCACATTCCCAAGCCAGGAGGATGGTGGCGGGCAGCGGGGGGGCTCATATATCATTAAAGTGAAGGTCAGCTTCAAACGGGGCGCTCCTCTCTTCGCCCGTGTCCCATTTCACTGCCTGGGCATTGCAGTCATGCCGGAATGTGGGCACAAGGCTCTGAAGTGTGCGTGCGTGCCTGCGTGCCTGCGTGTGTGCGTGCGTGCGTCATGCATGCGTGCGAGTGTTTAGATTCTGGGCTAAGCAGGCTGGCAATGGGGGGGGGGGGAATGACATATGGGAAGATGTGATAATTTGCGTGACGGCACCGCAGAGTCCGGGTAGAACACAAGGAATTCGGTCCTTCCAGCCAAACACATCTGAGCCTGACATTGAACCCTGGGCCGCCAGGCCTGGCCGGAGGTGAACTAACTAGCTAAGGGTTGGGGTCGACCACCGCAGCTGTTGTTATGAAGCAGCTCTCCATATAAGGCTCTGCTCTCTGGCGGGACAGGGCAGGGCAATGGAACAGTGGAGGTTGGGGGCGGCAGGGCAGAGGGAGCGGGAAAGTGACAGGGCAGTGGCAAGGGCGGCAGTGGCTCAGGGGTAGAGTGGCCGGTAGAGCGGTCAGATGGGTACCGTGAGGTTCCCAGTTCGATTCCCCCCAGAGTTAGTGTCGAGGTGTCCTTGAGCAAGACTCTGAACCCCTAATTTCATCCGATGTGCAGCTTGGAGCCTTGCATCGTTTACTCCGCCATCGTTGTATGAATGTGTGTGTGTGAATGTAATGCACAATCTTCGCAAAGCGCTTCGGATAAAAGCGCTATATAAATCCTTCATTTACCATTTACAAGAAAGAAGCCTTTCAAACCATGGTCTTGTCTTCCTGTATAGAGATATGGGCCAGAAGCCAAGGCAGCACAGTAGAGGAGATAGGTTGGCACTGAACCATACTAAAACATGGTCCTTATGAGGGCTGCAAGGGGCCAACCGCCAGGGTAGAGCTGTACAGTTAATCATGTATGTATGTACTGTACATGTTTGTACATCATAATTAGAGTTATGTCTGTAATAGGTAGAAGTAGAGGCTCAGATGTAGAGTGGCCGGAGAACAGCCGAATGGGAACCGTGTGTCTCTGTGAATGGGTGAATGCAATGCACAATCTATGTAAATCACTTTGGATGAAAGCGCTATATTAATTTATTGTTCATAGTATTGTCCATAAGCTACAGTATAACCTATCTCGACTGCAGGGTGCTTCAGACTGGATATAGGATTCTTTGGGGGTTGCGCATGCCAATTTTATGAATCCAGACGACGAAGTAATGGGGCCCATGCATGGAGGATCCTTCTCCACTAAGCTCAGTGTTGGCTTCAGCCTCTGCCCATGTGGCACCACCACATGGCAGGACCAGGGGCTGTTTGCCACGTACACACAGACAGCAGGGCAGGGCACCAAGCTACCCCCCCCCCCCACCCAGCTCTATGCAGGCAGCACAGCACATCTCAGGAGTGATCTCTTTGTTCGCTAACAACAAAGCCCAACAGAAGGGCTGACACCGTAACCTGATTGAGTGTGGCGGCTTGAAAGTGAGAAAAGACCTCTAGTGATTTAGTGATGAAATGGTCAATTAAAAAGCAAACTATAGCCTTTAATAAGAACTATTTCCAAATGTTGATCTCCCGTAAGGCATACAGTCAGAGAACATAGTCTGCTTGAGTCATGTCTGTATCGACCAGTACGGTAGTCACGGACGGTATATTCAGGACTCACTTCATCAGTGTGCTTCAAATAGCCAATCAACTGTATACGGTGTGTATGCTTATGCTATGGTGTTGACCGACTCCCTGATTGACCATGATACAAACTAAGTTGAAAAAGCCCTGCTGGGAATCTCCTTTCCCTTCCTCCAATCTTCTACCTATCTGGTGTGTGTGTGTGTGTGTGTGTGTGTGTGGGGGGGGGGGGGGGGGGGTTAGAATGCCAAGCAAAACAGCGACAGAGGGGAGGGAGGCTGGCTGGGAGCTGAAGCATGTTCAGACGGGGGGAGATGTTTCAGAGATTAAGAGGGAATCACACGGCTCTCCAGGGGAGGCCAGTCATCTGATCTGCTTATGAAATGGTGCGGAAAACAATGCAGGGTTGTTAAAAGGCAGTGTGGCCTCCTAGCCTTGCTGCAGACACACACTTTCTCTGCCACTCTCTGCAATAAGACGCACACAAACAAATCAACACAACACAACACACACACGAGAAGAACTTTCTCTGCATGCCTTTCTTATACACAGATATTGTAGTAATACTGTCATTTGTCCATATACCGTGGGTTTTGACCCAGTCCTTAATAATTGGTTGCTTTAATTAATGTTGGTGATTGACAAACTTAAGCTTGTTTGACTTTTGCACTTATTTTGAGTCATTGAGAATGAATGCTGAATTACATGGGGGGGTAAATTAAAATCTTCTTTCACTGTTTCTATGGCTTTCTCCCTCCAACTACCCATCTGCCGACATACTCCTCGTCCCCACAAGGGTGACCATGGGAAATTCTACGCTCTTTTCAATGCTGTCGACATATCATCAAAGAGACCTTGCCTGTATGCCAGGAGCCGACGTTACCATCGCGCACTGGAAGGCAGTCAGTCGCCACACAGTAAAGTCCTCTGTGTTAAGTGTTTATTTATTATACTCTCGGAGTTAAATTAACACTGAGGATTTTACTGTGCAAACTCTTATACTACTCCACTTTCTTTTGATGCAAAGCCAATGGAAATAATAATAATAATAATAATACAATTTATATAGCGCTTTTCAAGATACTCAAAGTTGCTTTACAAGTAAAAACAAGATCAGCTTGCCACACGGGATAGCAGAAACCAATCAAAAACAAAATGCAAAGAGAAAGACAGAGGACGTTCCTGCTGCGTGGGTGGTTCTTTTAGCTTCAGTCAGTGTAGAGGAGCTAATTGATGTTTGTCAGCCTGCCTTTAATACAGAAAGACACACACACACACACACGCACACGCACACACACACGCTCGCACACACACGCTCACACACACACGCTCGCTCACACACACACACACACACACACACACACACACACACACACACACACACACACACAGGCAGACTTCCAGAGCAAACTGGGGCACATTCCTTTGGGATCTCTATGGCAGCCGCAACAGAGGAACGTCGAAAGTCTGCTGCTTCCCCTCAGCTACCATGGCACACTCTGGCCCTCTATGAGTGGTGCTACTCGTCTGTACAAAGACTGCTAAAAGGATAATTTATTGTCATTTTGATTCATTTCTTTATGTTTAATACTAATTCAAATATTACCATTACTAATTTCTCTGATGGTGTATTTGTGCTGTAGCACTAATATACTCCAAAATGCTCCAGTTTTGGGATACATTCAAGTTTGTTTTCCTATGTCAAACTTTCGGGCAACTGCAGATTATACGAGTTGTTTTTGAGGGGATGTCTGAGGTACCTTTTGCCTTTATAAAAGTTACAACCTCTTGAAGTATACATTACAGTGTGTATCCCTACTGGTCTGGATCAGAATTTCCACATATTGATCAAGGTGGCAGGTCTTACACCTACAAAGCTTCTCTGGATACATTATCTTTGTAATGTAGTTTCTGCCAACTAAAGGGCTATTACTAAAGAGTTCTAGATAACAAACAGTCAAGCAATGGTTACTAACAGAAGATAGATTTAACTTTCTTTTCCTTTCACTTACACCCCCTTTAAGTGTGTGTGTGTGTGTGTGTGTGTGTGTGTGTGTGTGTGTGTGTGTGTGTGTGTGTGTGTGTGTGTGTGTGTGTGTGTGTGTGTGTGTGTGTGTGTGTGTGTGTGTGTGTGTGTGTGTGTGTGTGTGTGTGTGTGTGTGTGTGTAGGATTATTTTCCTATGACTGATCCACTGATGTAAATAGATTTTACTCTATGACTAAATATAATTAAAGTTGGATATGAAACACATGCTGTATAATTTAAAGCACACAATTTCACTCAAACAATCAGTCACCGGTTCAAATCATGTTTACAACCTGTGTCATGTGCCTGTTCTAAGTACCATGACCACACACACACACATATACACACACACACACACACACACACACACACACACACACACACACACACACACACACACACCAACCATACCACCCCGTCCCTCTTTTGCTGCGTTCACACAGGCAGAAGCAAAGATGCAAAGCTACACAGTGCATTTGTAGCTGTTGTAGCTTTCGCAGCAGCTACAAGTGCCGGATTTGCTTCGTATAGCTTCACGTCGCTGACAGCCATTGACAATGAATGTGTTTTTGCGTCTGCCCGTGTGAAGTGAACGCAACAACATTACTCTACACAAAACAGAAATCAGAAAGTATTCGCATGAACAAAAAAACTACTTTGGGAAGCCTTCCGAATACAATGGGCCGGGTCTCTCTATTGTGGGGCAGGCAGGCATCCTGTGCTACCTTCAAAAAGTGAGCAAGCCAAGGCGCAGCCAATTATTAACCAGGACCCTGGGGCGTCTGGCTTCATTCGTGCCTGTTGATCTGCCACGGGAACACGAGGACTACTTCAGGACTACTGAAGCGTATTACAGACCACAGAGTGCATGTCTGAGCCAACCAAGATGAAAGGCAGCTAGGCTTAAACAGCATGTGTGCAACAGATGTCAAGGGGTGACGGGGTGTAAGATTGGATACTGTAGTTTAGTGTTTTTTTCCACCTGTATGTACCTGTGCATATGTTTAAGTTGGTGAATGAATATGTTGCACCTACAGAGGAAAGTGTTTTGTAAAGGACACGTACTGCTGTATAGCCTTCTCTTGTAAAATGGCATGTCATCTGTTAGCTATAGAGGTTTAATGTGTTTCACTTACAAAAAGGAGGCTCCGCACACTCAAATCTGTGCGCAATCGGGTATTTTTTATTGCAAGCTTTCGGTCTATTGACCTTCTCCAGGCACTTACAAAGGACACCAAAATTGAATTACCCCCCTTTTTTAATAATGAGCTACATTTTCCTGAGATGGATATGTAGTGTATAGGGTCGAGCCCTTCATTTGCTTTGCCAAACTTCAACTAATGCCATTCAAGGCCTGTTTGTACAAAGCACACAGCCATACAGGACATGGCAAAGGTGGTGAAAAAGATATTGCGGTGTGCAGCAGCAGAATGCATAAGGCATGGCTTATTTCAAACGGCAGCAGAGACAATGAGTTGGAAAGGGAGAAAAACAATGGAGTCCATTCAACTACATGAAGGTCAAAAGTAAAGGGTGTGACGGATTAAAGAAGGACCGTGTTCACGAAAGCTAATAATTATTTGGCTGCTCGTTCCATGAAAGGGAGGAAGTAATAAATAATTTTAGGTGCCCTGGAAAAGACGCACTTCTCTAAACAAGGACGTCCATTTTGTTCCTGTTCTGGTCTTTTTCCGTGTTTGGAGAGAGAAGGTCCTTTTTTCTTTTTTAGTCACAGGGGGAATGATTTATCCGAGTTTTAGTTCAAGGAAATAACAGGGTGATTCAAAGGACCAGGTTTCTGATCCCTTCCTACCTACTCTTTCCTTTGTGGAAGTTGTGCCAGCTTCGCACCACGTTGTGAGCTTGTAGATCGGCTATTTTAAGTGGTGCAAACCACTTCCTTAAGTGAGTATGTGTGTGGGTCCCTGCCTGGCTGGGTATGTGTGAGCACGAAAACAGCATGGTTGTAACTCTGTCATTTCTCAACCGTTTCGGAAGCGGGGCAGCTTGCCGGAATCGGGCCGGCACCCTGGGAGTGTTCCTGTGGGTCTGGAAGCCCCCCCCCCCCGGGGACCCACACACGGAGTTGCACCACTCACTTCACACGGGTGTGATTTTTTTTTAATAATTTATGGAATTTCTTTGATTTCTTCATGAAAATCATTGAATTTGTGTCTGTTGAAAATGTTTTGAAATAATAATTTAAAACAAAATGTAGGAAACATAAAAAGAAAGGCACCCGTGAAAATGTGTCCACGACCCACAAATGGGTTTGGGGAATGAGCCACTGCTTTTATAGTCAACAGATCATGATTAGGAAAGGGCCTCAAACCTTTGACAGCTCCTGCCCGGCGTCGCACTGCTTGCACGGCTTACAGCTGCCAAGCTGGTCCTTGTACTCCTGTTCCCTGCACCCCCTGCTCTCCTCCTCCTCCTCACTGGCCCTCACGGGAACCTGAGAGGACCAACAGGGATTTGGCAAAGGGGGGCAAGGTTTTAGGGATTCCTGCGTTTCATCACGGCTTTCATCAGTAACATACAATGCGGTACTGAACCCAGAACGATGCAGCATCATAATCCCCCCCCCTCCTCATAATAGTTTCAGTATTTCTGGCCCTGCAGGGCTTTGATTCCTCTTGAAAGAAAGGTTTGATACAGTTGCATATTATATTCCCATCGTGCAGGGGGGAGGGGGGGGGGGGTGAGCAGTTACTGCCAAGAGACAACAGATGTTTACAATAAATGTAGACCTAATCATGAGTTGATTGATAGGGAATATGGGTTAACAATTATCCAAAGGCTATATGCAGCCAATTATGGTAATAATTTATAATTATAAACATTCGTGTAATAGCACATTATCAAAACAAAATGATGGAAGCCATATGTTGTTATTGGATAATGATTGTATTGAATAAGAGTAGGCCTATATTTACCAGAGATGAGTATATCACATGGACGGTAAGCAGTAAGAAGGTGTGCCGAAGCAGCCAGGCCATTCTGAAGGACCTGCTGTTTGAGAAGGACAGAGGAAGATACCACATCATTGACATAAAGCATGTACCGGTATACGTGTGTGTGTGTGTGTGTGTGTGTGTGTGTGTGTGTGTGTGTGTGTGTGTGTGTGTGTGTGTGTGTGTGTGTGTGTGTGTGTGTGTGTGTGTGTGTGTGTGTGTGTGTGTGCACGTGCCTGCCATTGGGGAGGGAAGAGGTGAGCTCAACAAGTATTCAATGTATAGCTCTAGTTAGGCCTACTTAAAATAGCCAAAATCCTACATTTGGAATATTCCATCATAAACAAAATAAACTGTAGGCTAATTTATAAGGGCAAAAGTATTAGGCCACACAAAATCT
This sequence comes from Protomyctophum parallelum, assembly GCF_964188405.1. Classification (NCBI taxonomy): domain Eukaryota; kingdom Metazoa; phylum Chordata; class Actinopteri; order Myctophiformes; family Myctophidae; genus Protomyctophum; species Protomyctophum parallelum. Next base: position 9,901,211 of record NC_139706.1, on the reverse strand, counting down.
ATCGCTAATCTAATCTATTTGGTAGCCAATCCCAATATGTGATTCCACGTTTGCAAGACATAGGCTATCGTATGATGATCTGCATGTTAAACATCTGGCGTCCTCCGTAAACAACTTTGTAATAATTATTTATACAAATGGCATCACCAACCATTGTCTCATTTCACTCATTCCACGTAGGCCTATGCTAATAATGTAGGACAACTATTACTCCGCATGAAAATCCTAAATGTGTCAATAATATGCATGAACCCGCATCATAACCACTACTGCACTACAGTTGCACAGTTTAACGATACAATATCAAAGGAACAAATCACCAAAAACAACAACAACAACAACTATCTTACCTGTTAGAAAACGCGTGGTGGTGTTGGTGGAACACAACACAGTAGCAGTGGTTTTAAAGCAGTTCTTCGTGCACCACCGGTCTGCACGACACCATCCCAGACCCAGTCCTATACTGCTGCAGCAGCGAGCACCGTGACCGTACCCGTCCCGTCTGTGCCGCTCCGCTCCAAGCCAACCAACCAGCGGGTTGGTTCCTTCCACCGCGGAGAGAGATCAAAGGATCTGAAGCATGTAATCTGATCTCCGATCAGCAGCACCGAGCAGCACAGTCAGGCTGAGGCTACATCAAAGCGCAAAGCAAAGAGCGGCGGATCAGGGACGGACACTCCGTATAGCATTATTATAGTATGATCATTGATCATGTGATGACACACAAGTTAACTTCCAAGTTCCAAGCGACTGCTGTCTCGCGACTGGATGAAAAAAGAAATGGGAGGAAATGCACGATGGAATTAGAATTGAGTAGTTTATTCCCAATCCGTTTCTGCATTGAAATGCTGAGCCATTAAACCGGCTCTCTATCTCTCCCTCTATCCCTCCCTCTCCCTGTGCTGTAGTGTGCTCCCTCTCTCTCTGACTGACTACAGTCACTGTTTGTTTGGTTTATCTGAGTAGAGGGTAGAGGGCTGTGGCTCTTTGATGCCTGCTCTGCTCTCTCTGGGACCAAAGGCAGATGATTTGAACTAAAGAAGTTCTAGTCTAAGATCCCAACGCCCGAACGGTCGGCCCGTCGCTTTGTTATTGGCTCGCTGGTTGTTGGTTGGTTGTCAGGGGCAACCCAGTGTGAGTGGTTCGCAAACGTTGCGGACCCTCTGAAAAGGTTTTGTAGGGTAGAGTCGAGACCTCATTTAGAGATTTTGTTTGTTTTGTTTCAAGTTTAGTTTCAATTATTCCAAATTGTTTTTTTTGTTTTTTTTAATAGCCACAAGCTCAGAGCTTTTATAGATCGGTTATTTTCGAATAGAGTAGCCTATAAAATAGGTTTAAGTTGATGCTAAATTAACTAATTTGCTGGGGACCCCCCCCCCCAAGGACCCCTGCATAAGAACCACCGCTGCAACTATAGAGAGTGAGGAAATGTAGGAGCCTACTTAGGTCTATTTAGTTCAGACTGCAGTTTAATGTGTAAACCATTAGGATTGTTCTAAGTAGACAGCCTGAGCCTATACTCTGTCATTGCTATATAATAGCCTATTAAATTATCTTCATTTTATTTAGTGTAGGCCTATTATTGGGCGATGTCATCGTTGGTCATCCCATGCAAGTGTCCCTCTGGGCTATGGGACAGCCTTTTGAAGTGGAGCCACACTGCGCTCCCTTTCATCTCTGAGCTACAGATGAAATGACGTCCTCCCACTGCCCCCCCTCTCTCTCTCTCTCTCTCTCTCTCTCTCTCTCTCTCACACACACACACACACACACACACGTTTCGGCAAGTTGTTTTGTGCCCACTTGGATCAGTGACAGTGGATGCCATTAAAATCGTGCGTGTGTGTGTGTGTGTGTGTGTGTGTGTGTGTGTGTGTGTGTGTGTGTGTGTGTGTGTGTGTGTGTGTGTGTGTGTGAGTGTGTGTGTGCGCACGAGAGAGAGGGGGGCACGGTATTCGGTACTGGTACTACTACTACCTACTGGACAGGGGCAAAAGTTCATTTCTGTAGTTTTTAGGCCTACATGTCTGGGCATGTTCAAATCAGGACGTGTTATCGTTGTTATGTTATCATTTTGCAGATGTGACATGTGAGTGACTATATAGCTGGCTACTGTTTAAACTGGCATTTTTCAATATAAATGTGTTTCAATTTACAAAATAGGTCAGACAGAACAAGCATCATGATCATGGGCTGACAGCCCAACACAAAACATTATTTTTGCTGAGTTATTATCGCTATAGTTAATTAATTTAAGCTTATACTGACAAATTGTCAGTATAAACTTAAGTTACTTATGTAGGCTATAGTGAATAGTCAATTCATCATCGGCCATCAGGCCATGACTCATGAGCCTATAGTGCAGCCTGCCTGTGATGGATACCTTTCCCACCACGGAGTAACCTCGCGGCAGACTATCATCCACCTCGGAGGAAAGGCCGGCAGTGTCGGTAGGCCAATCAGAGGCAGGCGGGGCGTTACCATGTCTATGCTCGGACGTAGAATAGATCAGAGCCTTCGATATTACATGGCTCTGGAATAGATTGACTATCGCGCCATCTAGCGCCGCCGCCTATAGGGGGGAAGGACTCACATGACTAGAACGGGCAGTCGGACGGGCCCCACTGTATGTTTTTACCCCTTTTTACCTCCTTTTATATGATTTCCTGTTTTTGTATATTTGCTAAATGTTAATTAATGGAAAATGGTGGACCCTATGGTAAACAAGTGTAATGCTTATGGTGTCGTGACTGTCGTCAATTAACAGTTTTTGTATTGAGTTGTGCTTGAAATGTACTGTAATTCTGCAAACTGTTAATAAATACTTCAACCAATCAATCAAAACCAAAATCATCGCACAAAACCTGCCAATGCCACACGTTTATTGAGGACACATATCCTCTGTGTCCTCAATAAACGTGTGGCACTGTCAGGTGGCATATTTTATGTGTTGGCTCCATCTATTGAAACTTTTGAATAAGACAAAATAGTTTGGTAAAATTGGACGGGACAATAATGAGCTTTGGCTCTATCTAGTGGCTGTTTTAGAGGTGTTTGCAGCGCTGCGCACAGCATTGCCATTAAAGTGAGAAAAAAAGCTAAATATGTTCTGTAGACTGTGCATCATCATGCATTATAGGCTACCGAACTGAATCCCAATTCCACATGAATGTATCCACACTTCCACAGTGCAAATCAATAACGGTCTTATACTATAGTAGAATACTAGAATAGTAGCCAGTAGGCTATTTTCTATTCTGTTCTATTATTCTATTGTACAGTTGTCTGCAGACTATTAGCTCTGGACCAGAGCTACTGCAGACTATAGAGTAATATATATCCTCAGTGTTATATACATGGAACCAAATGGACAGTGTATCTCCACTGAGGCCAACCGTGTCGCTTTAAGAGATGTGCAGCGCGTGCACGGTGCAACCTGCAGTATGGAATGTGTTCAGTGGAAGGTGACAGTACAGCAGTGGTACAAGAAAGACTGTCACATAATTTCATCTGGATTATAGAGGACCATTTCATCATCAACACTGCAACTCGGAAATAGTGGATTAATTGCGGAGTGCATTGATTCATATGCTTCTGTTCTGTCCCTCTCTTTCATTTGTAGAGTAGTGTTTATTTTTTGCTGACCGGGCTGCAGTGCAAACTGGTTGGGTGTGTTTGTGTGTGCGTGCGTGTGGGCTGTGGGTGCATGGGACGGGTGGGTGGGTGCTAGTGTTCCGCTGATGTAGGCCCTGAGGGGCGGACACGGATGCCGCACTGTGCGTGTTGTGCGTGAGCCGGGATGCTGCTACTAGTGACGGTCACTGCCAACGTCCTAACAACGTAAGTATATCATTAATTGCCTCATCACTGCGGCAGAGATAACATAACAAACTATATGTTTCCATCTTGCAAAGTTTGCACGTTTGTGAAATGCTGCCCACTTTTCTCTTCAGTATACGTATAGCTCATCCATCCATCCATTCGTTTGAGCTCTGCGAGTGTTTTCTTTTAGCCTACTACTAAAGCAGCATAAATGTTGTCATTGACGTTGAGATTGAGTGCAGTTTTAAGTTTTAAAGAGCTGTAGGCCTATACGTACGTGGTGGATGGAAATCCTTATTGACTTTGAAATTATGATGTCATTTTTCTACGTTGCATCTTTCTATAGGCCCAGGCCAGTGCTGCACCACACGGCAAGAGGTTTAGGCTACATATGTGTGTTTACAATAAGCATTAGGATATAATATTTTAATGAACAAATTGAATAGGCTACTTAATTACTTACAAGACATTTGGGCGATAGATCATATAGAGTCAACAAACTACAGCCTGTTGTGCGCCCCAACATTAACATGATGTCAAGTTAAGATAACAATTTGTATTTATTCTTCATGATCGGCCTATAGTGCAATATGCCTAGGGCAGGCAATTCATTTAAATTAGTCAAAGATAAATAATCCTACAATAGGCTATGAATATGGCCTATTTCAATAAAATCACAGCTGATTCTGAACAATTCAGGGCACATACAGTATATACTAATAGATAGCCTTTCATAAAGTTGCTGTGCGCAACCTGACTGGCACTGCAATGTGTCAGTCAGCGCCCCAATCCCATTAGTGTGCTGCCTCAGTGCCGGCTGCCTGCCTGGTGACTACAAGTACCAGAGTTCAGCTGGCAAGAGTTCACACCATAGACTACACAGCAACAGCCGCAGCCAGCTATCATCACATGCAATGGATACATTATTAGAACAGCGCCTTTGAAGGAATTACTGTGTGGATGGAAAAGAAGTAACGATGTTCTTGCCCCGCTATTGTTGTTTGCCTGCTCCAGAAACACGGTAGTAGCTTATTATTTTGCGATATGCATCATAGCGACGTGAAGAACCGCGGTGGACCGGGCAGGGAAACAAGTGAGTAGCAGCCTATAACGGTCTCGAAAGACTGAATAACGGGGAAAATACGCTTGCGTGGAAACCGATTTGGAACATAATTGTGTTATCTGTGTAGCCGTAACACAGTAGGCTACAGTCTATATGCTATTATGTTAATTATACAGATCGCGCAGAGGCAGGTGTTTTGAGAAATAACCGGCTAATTAACGTCGTACTGTTTTGTGTTTGCGACTAGTGGTTGTCCGGGCGGAGTTTGGCTGTTCTCAGGGCAGGAGAAGATGCATGTGAACCTCCAGGACACATAGCGGCGACAACCCAGCAGCTCACAAGAGATGGAGAACTGTCCTCCACGCCCATGGTAAGTTTAGTTACCGTTACCTGTTCACTGCGAAACACAACTTTTATTTGGCAGCAGTAGGCTACAGTATCATGTAATTTGGCTATGTAATCTGGTCCTATTAAAGTCATAAATGAATGACCAAGTCCAATAACATTTTCGACGTCTGTTATTATGAGACTGAAATTAGTTATAACAACACAAACACCTTTATCTTTATTTTATATGCCCTCAAAGTATTGAAGATTTAATCATTTCTTTGTTGACGCCACACTGGAGATAAGTACACTGTGGATGATGTGTTCTTCAAGTGGCCTGCTCAGCTGAACAGCTGAGCAGCAAACCTTTGCACTTTTAATGCCAACATGTTTATCTTTACTTGACTTGCTAAATGTGAAAAACATATTAAGTAAAAGAAGATGCTCCTCGAAATAGCAGAACCCATTTCCTAGAGACCATATGCATTATTATCATCAGGAAAAGGCTATAGGCCATCTGCAATATATTTATAGAAGCCACTTTTCAAAACATTAATATAACATATTATTTGAATAGTATATATATAATATATACTAGAGCTACCTAGCTAAAATCCACAAATAAGTCAATAAAAGAGTAATCTGATTCAAATGCACATCTCAGGTTTCTTCTTTACCCAAACCATAATCAATAATGACTTCATCATAAAACTGTTCTGCTTCCTATAACAACTAGAGCCAAGAGCCTCTGGTTGTGTGTTTAGCCTATTTAAATTGCTCTCTGTTAAAAGATCAACATTTGCATCTATGCGGAGCTATGTGTGTACTTATGTACATAAGTGTGTGTATGTATGTATGTGTACGTAGCTGCAACACCTAAAGTAGCCAGTAGAGCACACACACACACACACACACACACACACACACACACACGCACAAATACACACAGAGGCCAGGGAGGAGTACAGTACAGTACAGTACAGTACAGTACAGTACAGTACAGTACAGTACAGTACAGTACAGTACAGTACAGTACAGTACAGTACAGTACCACTCAATCAGACAGGTCTGAAGTGTTGTGAAGGATTTAAGGAATGAAGTGATATATTTTTTGTTAAAATAAGTGTTAAATAGCTATGTATTCCGATGTGTGTGTGTGTGTGTGTGTGTGTGTGTGTGTGTGTGTGTGTGTGTGTGTGTGTGCATTTCTCAGGTCACCATGGGTGACGGTTCGTCACGAGTACATTGGGCCCAGGTCCTACCAGCTTCCTCACTCCACAGCTGTCGGAGACATCAAGCATCTTATCTACGAGGAGACTGACCTCCCTGTCAGAGAACAGCACCTGGCTCACAATGGGAGAGTGGTAAGTGTGATAGGATACTGTTAAAAGGAGAAATAGTTGTTGTATTGTCTATTTTGTCCCGCTCTGTCAATCTTTTTTTATTTTTATCAATCTGGCTGTTCAGTATTTATCTGTCTGTCCGTCCCTCCGTCTGTCTTATAGTTAAGCAAAAGCAATGGAACATTTCCATGTTGCATAGAAAGTGCTGACCGCATCAGAAAGCAACGCAAGCCCGTCTCCACGAATGCATTGTTTAGCATTTATCTGATTACTGAGAGGCAACACTATTCGCTGTGTTATGGCCGGTGCATGAGTGCACTACTGTCTTCTGCTTTCTACTTGTGGGACCCATGTCTTGTTGTTTACTGTTTCGGACAGACAGTAAAATTCCATTGTGTGATACCAATAAGCAAGGGGAATGGAAATAACAAGCCATTGTGTTTCAAGACAAGCCAGCTCTCCCCTCCACTGTGGCACTTTCCCCTGACTCCCCATTGTTATAAACTTTAAGTACTGGACCCTCGTCTGGTTTGACAGACAGGTAGTGTGTGCCGGCTGGGCGGTGTGTGACAATCCGGTTGAAGTATACCTTTGGTACGGCGACAGCGGCGACGGGCCCGGGAGAACAATAACGCGACAGGAGACAGTATCACGCTAAAGGTTCACAAAGTTTATTACACACACAGAACCTATAGAGCTGGATCCCAATGACGTGACAACAACACTTGAGACATAATAACCGCTAACTGCAGCAAGGCTGCGAGATGTCTCTCGTAGCCTAACTATAAAGTATGCTACAGTTCAGGCGGTACACAATACATATCAAGTACACTGTGTCTCACGTACAAGTACATAGCCATGGGCGATCAGATTATAACACCCATCTCTTCTCATCTCTAGTTGATAGTTATGTTATGTATCATGTCAAGTGAGTTAAAATACATTGCAAAATACATTACATTGTTTATTAATCTTCAATTATGTAACATAAACAGTCATTACAGATTGTTGTTGTAATGACTATTCAGCCAAAATGCAGTTATATTTTACAAAAAGATTTTAAGAATGAAGGAGGTGGCAAGCTGTTTAAGCTAAAGTTGGGACGGATTTTTAGACACTTTTGAAAGAGGGAGGGACATGCCAGTGACAGGCGGCGTGTGCACAAAGGATGTTAGCGTTTGACTGTGTCAACAAAACGTTCATAAAGCACATATTAATTTCAGGCTGTGAGTGACTATCAAAAATATCACACAAATGCAGCTTACAGCTTTGATAATGTTACAATGCATGAAGACGAATAAACTTGAACGTTTTTACACTAATAATAATAATACATTTTATTTATAAGGCGCCTTTCAGGGCACTCAAGGTCACCGTACAACAGGTTAAAACAGTTTATACAAACATAGTTAAAAGCAAAACATAACTAACACCGTAGCGTAGCCCTTTGAACCTCTGCCCAGTACAGAGTAAATCTGACCCATTGTTGGCAGGTTCTAAAGTTAAAATCATGACATGGTTTCAAGTTGTGTCCCTTTCCCAAAGCTTTGTATAGGCTATAGTAACGTTATTTATGGGTGATCCTTGATTGTGGCCTGTTCTTTTTTTTAAGTAGTCATTCTGTCACTCTGACCCTATTTTCTCCAAACTAAGATAAATGGAGCCACTTACTGTGTGTAATACTGTGTATTCCTTTAATGGTAGATAAGTGCCACTGAAAGGAAGTGGGCCAAAGTATTTGAAATTCATGTCATATAGCCACAGCACCAATACTGGAGACCTAAAGCGAAGCAAAGTGAAAGAAAAGTGGAGGCCCGCTCCCACATATAGCAATCCTGTGTTCCTGTGGAATACTGCTGTGTTTTCATTTGTGACAAAAGTTTATCTGTGTCTTTTCCTGTAGTCTCAATTTACATATATTTTGTTATTTATGTATTTTACTCACTGACGTGCTTAATTATTATATTATAGACTTTTGGAGTTATAGTTGATGGTTTATAGTACTTGTATAACACGTGTTGATGTAATCACTTTGGATAAGAGCAACAGCTGAATACAGTACCTAAAAATACTAGAATGGTGCAAATCTCCACCAGGCCGGTTGGCAGAATGTGAGATTGCAGCGATGATGTACCATATTGTGTCAACTGTACTAGGCATGACCTTTATATGTGTTGATATTGTGTTTTTAGATGATGGTGCTGTAATGTTGGAGCATAAAAGCTGTCAGCCGATAATACAGAGATGCAGTTGAACTCATTGTACTCCTGAGATCATGTGTGCCTAATTTGGTGATGATTGGTTAATGGTTATTAAAAGAAAAATCATGTTTCCCAAACGAACAGTGACATTTGTCACATTTTGTTGCAGTAAGAGAATGTTTGGCATGGGTAGCAATTTATGTGAGTGTATAGGATCAAATCTGTAGGAGATGAACTGAGGAAAATAACATTTAAAATGGCTGAAAATCTAGGCAGAAATGCACTACTGGCATGTGTGCACAAAGAAGTTTGTTGCTGATTGTGTGATTGATTGGTGAGGTAGTTTGCGAGTTTAGCTTGGGTGGTAACCTCTGGTTGGTTGGTTCAACCTGGGATGTGAGCTGGGGGTAGCTGTCTTTCAGGTCTCTGGTTGGTTGGTTCAACCTGGGATGTGAGCTGGGGGTAGCTGTCTTTCAGGTCTCTGGTTGGTTGGTTCAACCTGGGATGTGAGCTGGGGGTAGCTGTCTTTCAGGTCTTCAGGACAGCTGCCTGGGAGTGTGCATCTTGAAAACAACAGTTGTTGCCCAACTGTTCCGTGTTGACTCAGCTTGCTGATGGCACACTGCTTTAGGGCTAGCCTAGGAGGCACACCATTTTCGGGTTTATGATCCTGTCGGGAGAGGATGGTAACTTACGTCATGCCGTAGTCACTGGTTTGTAGTCATTAGGCAGGAAACCACAAACCGCAATCAGAAGTACCCAAAATTCCCTGTGATCAAGGGCATCATTACTTTTACCCAATAAAAGCCTTGATGCGTCGTATCGTATGAATCCAACACGTTTCTTCAAGTGCTTCTTGGAATTGTTTGTTTGGTATATCCATCTTTTATTCCAACTCGTAGCGACTGGCGAGACTAAAAACAAACCGGGGGTCCAAAACAAAGCCAAGTCGAAAAAGCCGGAAACCACAAACGTTTATTTATTTATTTTTATTTTACCATCCAGTCTAGAACGGATCACATGGCAATTTTGAAACACAGATCAGTATGTGTTGGATAAATACAGAACAATCCTGGTTTTGTTCAGTGGTCGTTATTGACCACAGTCTCACTGTTATTAATGGCATACATTCAATTGGTCTCCTTCATCTTCGTGGAAACATGACTATGCAGTTTTGCCGTTTGAGTGCTTGCTTACTCTGCACGCTCAGAATATGAACAGTAAAGATAATGCAAGAATATAATATTAGCTTTTTTATTGTTCATACTGTATGAGCATTAGTTTAAGAACAGCTTATATAAATGCTGTTATGCCCGCAGGCATTTTGCAATAATATACAAAATTGTTTGTACCAAATTCTCAGTACAAATCTCTACAGCCTGTTAATAATTTTGAAATGGGCAGTACAATCAAGGCAATACAATCTATAAATAAAGATGATTATTATTATTATAACTTGAGCTGGATGTTTATCCAGGCTGTCCAGTTTGTTTACGTTGTGATGTCTCTTGTAACCATGGCCGGAGAGGACCTCTCTGGCCTTTGCTGAGGGACAGGAGCAGGTGACGATAACTGCCCAGCCCCACCTCCCTGATGTCACATGCAGAAATTAGATGTGAACAGCACCCCCGCAAATTAGTGGCACTTGATCTGGAATAGCCCAGAGAGGAACTAACACCTCACTCAGACATCTACAACTACATTAAAGCCTACAGCTTAGGAGGAAACCTTCCACAGCCCAATAAAGGGGAATCCCTTGGCTATCAGATGGGAGTTGAGATGTAAGAAGTTCTCAGCCAAATACATCATCAGTATCACTTTACAACTATATAAATTGTACAGTAGGCCTATAGTAATCTAATATATTAATATACAGTTGTGTTAACTTAATATAAATATATATATATAAAGAACACTTTTACTAATAATGATGATAAGTACACCCAGTAACTAAACTATTACTGTGTTATTATTTAACCAATTGTCTATACAGTACAATGTTGAATTGTACAGTACAACTGTATTGTAAAAGTACGTACTGTACATTATTACTTTGTGTATTTTGAATAACTAGAGCGGTGCCCGTGGAGTGTGTAAGTAATCAACTGGCAGGTGTGGGCATAGTCAGCCAGTACAGAATTAATTCCATATATACAAGAGTACCCGTTCCACCCAGTTGTCTGTGTCCCTTTAAGAGTACCCGTTCCACCCAGCTGTCTGTGTCCCTTTAATGTCAGAGTACCCGTTCCACCCAGCTGTCTGTGTCCCTTTTATGCCCATACATGGAGAGTTCTGTATTTGTCTCTCTGTGTCCCTTTTTGCCCATACTGTATATGGAGTTCTTTGTCAGGCAGTGTCCCTTTATTCCTATACTGTATATGGAGTTCTCTGTCAGGCAATGCCCAAAGTTGTTTCTCAGGCATTCAGGCATGCCCAAATATGAGTCAATGCAGATGTCAGAAAAATGTGTGATGTCAGAACAGGCCAGCTCCATATATGGACACTGGGCAGGGGCCCTGGCCAGATACCGGGCAGAGGCCTTTTGTGCCTTTCTTTTAAGTCGGTGGGGCGAACGGTTCTCGAGTTACGTGCATTACAGACGTACACACATACAGACATACTGTAAGTGGTGCATTTATAGATCGATAGATACTGTAGATAGATAGATTATACACGACCATTGTAAAGTGTCTGCTATTTCCGTAGTGCTCATTACTTTAAGCCTGATCCAGCAGAGCCTGTAAGGATGACATATTTTGGGAGCTTTGTTCCACTTTGATTCAGTTATAAGAGTGCAGCAGAGTGATGCAGGTGGCACTGTGCCAGTCTGCCAGACCCATTCTTAATTGTGGAATGTATTGCTTTATGTATGGGACACTGATCAGTTAATGTGAACAGATCTGTGTCTGCGGAAAGTCTTAAACCAATTTAAAACTTTAAGCAGTAGAGGTTCTCCTTTTGGTATGATGGACAGACAGGTTTGTGTGCTGGATTTGCTACGTACAGTACGCAATGTATGTATCGACAACATTATTGTTTCTATTCATCCACGTATACAGTATTACTGTATTATACTGTATATGATTTGCTACTTTGTTTGTGGAATGCAACTGCAAAGATATCCAAGATACATTTTCCTTTGCTGCCTGCAGAGACAGAAACTGTTGTCTTTCAAAACAGGCAGCTCTTCAACACAATGATGAGCAGCCCTCATGGGGATCGGTTGTGTAAGGTGACGGTCTCTTTCTGCTAGGCAGCATGTTCACTCACGTGTCATAACTGCTGAGTGCAGTGACACGATGCTGCAGGCTTTCACCTTGGACAGCCAGGGACAGCAGCCGTTGCATCAGGCCCAGTGTGGGCTCAGTCACAAGACTGTGTATCACGCTGATGCTTGTGCAGTAACACTGCCCCAAAGATTTGGCTAGGCTGACGGTTGATGGAATGGAGGCTGATGGAATGGAATTGTTCTTTTTTCTTCTTAAAGTGGGGAGTGAGTGAGTGAGTGCAACATCACTACTAATAGTCCCCTTGAAAGATAGATGCTTAGTTGCCTTATAAAATAGTTTATTACTGAGGTCATTTGTTTTATCTTTTAAGATATTTCCAAGGCTACTCTTTTGCTACCATATTGCAGCTCACAGTTGGAAATCGTAAGACAATATTATGTGATTTTATGTGACAGTAAAGTTTACTGTTTTGGTCAGAAAATAATACATGCATAAACTACCAGACGCCTGAGTGCGAGAAGCGACCTCACCCTAAAGGGGCGAGGTCGCGTGCATGCATCCGCCTAGGCGACAGCTAACTGCTGGACGAGCGCTGCACGCTTTGGCATGGGGGGTCAGATCAACATTATGTAGCGCATTCGGAAATACCGCACCGGGGCGCACTCACTCGCCTATTAGTTTGCATTGCTCAGTGCACTATTTCTGAACGTGCCCATGTAATGGAATTAATTCTGTACTGGCCATATACGGAGCGTGTCTTGAGTGTACATGGTTTGATGTGGTCAGATCAACATATGGAATGTCAGAACAGGTCAGCTCCATATATGGAGATCTAAGGGTAGGGCGAGGTCGTGTGCACGGCTGCACGCATCCGCCTAGGTGACAGCAGACTGCTGGGCAAGCGCTGGCTCTTTGGAATGGGGGGTTAGATCAACATATGAATGAATTCTGTACTGGCCATATACGGAGCGTGTCTTGAGTGTACATGGTTTGATGTGGTCAGATCAACATATGGAATGTCAGAACAGGTCAGCTCCATATATGGAGATCTAAGGGTAGGGCGAGGTCGTGTGCACGGCTGCACGCATCCGCCTAGGTGACAGCAGGCTGCTGGGCAAGCGCTGGCTCTTTGGAATGGGGGGTTAGATCAACATATGAATGAATTCTGTACTGGCCATATATGGAGCGTGTCTTGAATGTTTTGTTCAACAGCTCCAGTGCAATACATACACAGATTATCAATAAAAAATAAGCATGATTAACATAAAAAAAAATACATTACATCAGTGAAAAATAGAATGCAATCCATCATGTTAAAATATTGACACATTTCTATTTCTATTTTTGAATCACAACTATCTAAAGGTTTAATTGTGAAATTCCCTGCCATGTTACTAAAAGGATGTTCTCCCCTGCCACCCACCCCACTATGTGTTTTAGCTGGATGACAGAGTGCAGATTGGGACCCTGGTGCCCACTGGGAGCCCAGAAGTATCCTTCACCCTGGAGGGCAGAGGGCTTAGAGGGGGAGGTAAGCATAAAACCACATTAGAAAATATTTCTACAGTGGACCAGTAGCAGAAACGTTTACACGCTCATTTCTTTTCTCAGGGAGGTTTGGACAGACGACACCACCGCTGGTCGAGTTTCTAAAAGATATTCTCAGGAGGTATCCCGAAGGTGGACAGATTTTGAAAGTAAGTGCAATGTCTCTTTGCAAAATCAAAAAGTCTTGGATTTAGTCTAGCTCTATACTGATTTTTATCCCATTTAGACCTGGTGTAATCTACACGTATACATTGTTATACCTTTCATTGTCTCCTACACCTCTGTGTCTCATATAGCAGCATCATTTTTCTTTTATTTTTTAATACGAATTTTAAGGTTTTCAGAAAACATTACGTTAGGTTTTTCTTTAAATCGGCCTTAGGTCTAAATGGGTTATTACAGGGAATGTTTTGCCACTTTTTGAACCTATATTGTTGTTCTGAGGTGAGGAAATCATGTGTAGTGTTGGGAAAAATACCCTGTGTATACTGTATGTCGCAACGACATGTTTGATTATAATTGGGCTCCTCCGCATTTCATTACACAGAAGAGATAGTGACATGTCTTCCCACTATACAGTATGATCTCACATCAGAACAATGGGATTTAGGTTCAGAATCAGCAAAAATTATCTTCAATCTGTAATTAACGTTTACTCTGTGTCTGTTAAATTGTGGCCCTTTATATGGAAGATAGTGTGCCATAGATGTCTCCAAGGAGACATCTATGGCAACGAGAAGTTTATTTAGCTGTTATTGTGTTAATGAGCAGCCATGTTTAGAAATGCTCCTAGGCAAAGGCAGTCCTCGAGAGGAAATGCAGAGTCATGGGGTTTGAAATCATGTCAGGCCTGTTGCTCCTAAGCCAGTCACTTGTAGTCATTGTAACCATTTCTCACTCCAATAGAAGCAGCAATAGTACAATTCAATTAGATCTCTAATGTGAAAATGTGGCAATAACTAACTACCATTTTAGTTTAATGATACACAAGTTTATAGTTTACAATAATACATAATTATACACAGTGATGTGTTACTTAAGTTAAAAGTAGTGCTTGCCAATATGAATAGAATGCAACATGAGCCCATGCCGTAGAGTAACAGTCTGGGCACCGGACTGGTAATCCAGTCACAGTGTGCCGCGGGTTCGACTCCCGGACCCGACACGGCCTTTACTGCATGTCATCCCCCCATCTCTCTCCCGTTTCCTGTCAGCCTACTGTCTGTCCCTTCAAAAATCAATAAAAAAGGCGTAAGCCGCAAAAAAATATCTTAAAAAAATAAAAAGAATGCAACATGGACCAAATGTCAATATTTGTTATGTGTCAAATTATCATTAATTTTCCTTCATATATATTTCACATTCTTTATACAGTATATATATATATATATATATATATACACACATATATACATTGTAGTGGATAATTCTATATATTGTCCAGCGCTCATCAAAGTATAACCATAGTCTTGCTTTGACGATTGTGTGTTGTATGTTTGTTGCTTTTTGTTTTGATGTAAAGGAGTTGATACAGAATGCAGAGGATGCTGGAGCGACAGAGGTTAAGTTTCTGTACGATGAGACAGAGTATGGAGTGGAATCACTGTGGTCACCGAATATGACTCAGTACCAAGGTAGTGTGTCCTTTTTAATCACTTCCTATTATTATTATTACTTAATTTACAGTGTCATTTTCATGTCAATGAACCCCAAACTGATTTTGTGCCAAAGAAGATCTTCTGAAAGACTTTCTGAAAATAGCAGAGCTTGTAGATCCGCTATTAGCTCTGGTCCATAGCTCTAATGCTTTGCATTAGTTACTCTACTATATGTTACTCTTCTCTTCCTGCGCTCACATGAAATGCAGACCAGCCTCTCGTCTGTAGCGAAAATAAAAAGTGTAATAAAAAACTTGTTCGCAATACAAAGGCGGCTTGTGTTATTAGAAAGCCTACTACTTTCCTTAGTGGACGCACTCTGAGCCTCCCACCACACATATAAAATGCACTTTTTGGCCAGAAAGGGATTTGTTTGCACCAGAAGAAAAATACTTTTAGTTACTCCACTGCGCTCTACCGATATTGCCAAGAGAAAACCCCATAGACAAGATGTTTCCTTCCGGTGAAACACATTTAAAGGAAGCTGTGTAAAGTTTCTACAGTTACAATAGACTACACATATGTAGACTACAGTACGTGTCTCTGGGTATCTCAGTCGGTAGAGCACTGGCCTTTTGACCGCAAGGTTATGGGTTCAATCCCCGGAACCGCCAACTCAGTTTATGAGGAGCACGGCTTGAAGTTGTGCAGTAAGTACTGGGAGCTGATGGCACTCCATCTCAGCAATCCATCTCCCTAGGGGTCTAGCCTAGCGCATTGTGAAATGGGGATAGACTCCCACACCCTGGCTGATACCGACAATAAGCCTCTCTGACTTACTTACTTATGTATTATAATACTGTAGATACAGTAGAAGTAAAAAGGTTAATAACATTTCTTTATGTACTGAAATTGTATTGCAGGTACAGCCTTGTATGTGTATAACGATGCAGTCTTCACAACTGAAGATTGGAATGGAATTCAGGAGATTGCAAGAAGCAGAAAGAGAGAAGATCCTCTGAAAGTTGGACGATTTGGCATTGGCTTCAACTCTGTCTACCATATCACAGGTAAGGGTTGTCCCGAGGAGTGAATTCCAATTACAGTACTGAAGTTTTCCTCCAGAAAATGTGTGGTCCTACAACGATGCACCTTCCAAGGATGCATTGTGTGATATGCAGACCATACTGATTAACATACAGCGAATTAGGATAATACGCTGATATTAAGCTCGATCTCTCCTGCCCTGCAACATTCCTTCCTGACTCCCCGTCCAATGTAAAAATATAATAAAAAGAAAACCAGTTTTGTTAACATGTCAAGTTGAGTGGTAGGTAGATCACGTATATGCCATTTGTTTTTGCATGGATGCAGATCGTCATAGTGTCCATTTAGCAGAAGTGCTGTTCGGTAGCGCTCTCGCCTCACAGCTAGAAGGTCTTGGGTTCGATTCCCGCTGGCGTGTTCTCTCCTCCGCGTCATCAGTGCCAATACCCTGGGTGGGGTTGGCAAAAGGGCCTTTCTGTGTGGAGTTTGCATGTTCTCCCCATGACCCCTAGGGTAGGGTACCCTCACAAAAAACATGCAGTAATCCTGGTCTCTAAAAACTGCCTCCCCCTGGCCAGCGTAACGTGTTCCTTCCACGCGTTACGTCCAACCGGGGAAACTCCTCCCTGTCGGGTGAAACGAAGCGGCTTGGTCTCCTCATGCATTGAGGAGAGAGTCTGTTGCTCTCCCCAGGTTGGCAGAGGGAGAGTAGTGCCCAGGATTACACTAGACAATTGTCACTGGGTGAAAGAAATGGGTTACAAAAATTGTGTGTTAAAACCTTAGAAAATAAATCATTGTGTGTCATAATGGAAAGAATGGGTATTGGGGTGAGAAGCATTTTAAAGAGCGAGAGATGAGTCTTCATAAGTCTTAGGAGGAGGTTAGAGTCGGGCTGAATTATTACAACTTAATATAAAAGGAGGGGAAAACGACAATATGATTTTCACTGATACATTATGTCTCACTGATAACTATAATTACTACTAGCACATATTATGTTCAGGCCTCGACTCTTCTCAAATATATTGCTGCGTTAAAGTTCATGGTAATAGTGTTTTGGTAATTAGATTTAGAGTTCTGCAGGGGAATAAGTGGGTTACAGTAAAATGCCTATTGAAATGGACGGTAAATACCTAATTTGAGCTGTGTCATTGTCCAGAATTCCTCTTGGTGATGTGAGAGACTGAGGATACAAAAACGTACATGAAGTTATATCTGCCAGGGGGCCCAGCAATTAAAGTGTAATTTCCCACTATTGCGTTTTGAGACACATTTTGTACTATTTAATATTTCCGTGTTATTGGTTAAATATCATATATCAACAGGATTTATTGATAGCAACTATGTCACACAATCTTAAGTGTGTGCAATTAGTTTTTCATGCTGTGGTTTTGAACTCATCTATTGTTCCAAATGTCTGCATCCTGAATGTTTCAGATGTTCCAAGTATATTCAGTGGAGAGCAGATTGGCATACTGGACCCTCATCAGACCCTGTTTGGTGTCCACGAGTCTGGCCAATGCTGGAACCTGAAGACAGACATGAAGGAGATCACAGAGCTCAACGATCAGTTCAGTCCTTACGTCGGGATGTTCGGAAGCTCTGAGAAAACCATCAAGGATGGCAGCTTTCCCGGAACACTGTTCCGCTTTCCACTTCGCACGAAGCCCTCGCAGCTGAGCGCCAACATTTACAACAAAGAGAAGGTCTTGGAGCTGTTCGAGTCGTTCAAAGCCGACGCAGACACCGTGCTCCTTTTCCTCAAGAGTGTGCAGAAGGTCTCCCTGCACGTGCGAGAGTCGGACGGCACCGAACGCATGCTCTTTCAGGTTACGGCGACAGAGAACAGCGAGGATAAGCTCGAGAGGCCCACCTCGCTCAAGATATTGGACCAAGCCATCGACAGCTACACCAACGGTGTGCCCAGCAGCACCGTCACGTGTGCCACTTACCAGGTGAACATTGAGACCCAGGACGAGACGGCTAAGGAGAGTCAAAGGACCACCTGGCTGGTGTGTAACGGGGTGGGGGGCAGAGGGATGTGCACAGAACTGGACAGTCTGGCGGATGACCTGAAGTTCATCCCCAACATCGGCATCGGCCTTCCTCTCACCCTCATTGACACGGAGGAGGACAAAGGTGCCGTGTCGAATTTCTCAGGGCGAGCGTTTTGCTTTCTTCCCCTCCCCCCCGGAGAGGAGAGCCTGACAGGCCTCCCGGTCCACGTCAGCGGCTTCTTCGGCCTGACGGACAACCGCAGGAGCATCAAGTGGCGGGAGGTGGACCAGTGGAGGGACCCGGCCGCCTTGTGGAACGAGCTGCTCATCGTGACGGTCATCCCCAGGGCTTACTTCACACTCATCACTGAGGCCATCAGCAGGGTCCAGACCAAGAAGGACCAGGATTTTCCGCTCTTGCCCGGAGGCACCTACGGCGCCTGGCCGGACCCCGAGCGGGTAAGGACCCGCTGGAAGCCCATCCTCCAGCCTCTGTTCGAGGACCTGCTCCAGCAGCAAGTCATCTACTCCCTGAGCGAGACCTGGATCCGGATGGACGAGTCCGTGTTCTCGGAGTTGCACGGCGCAGACGAGGACATCGCAGAGACAGTGATCGGCTACCTCCAAAGCTCAGGAATGCAGGTGCAGTGGGAGCTTAAGAAGCTTTATATATGATTCTTGAAGACTATTTTTATGTATTTGATGTATTACCATGTTTTGTTCTTGCTTACTGTAAATCGCTCTGGGTTAAGAGTGTCTGCTAAATGCCTAAATTGTAAAATTGTAAATTGCAGTGGTGTAAGTTAACTAAGTACATTTACTTAAGTTACAATTTCGAGGCATTTGTACTTTACTTTACTTACATGCTAGCGGCACGCTACGAGCTTTAGATATTCTATTTTTGAAAAATTGTGAAAACGTGGTGCATATCTTTGAATATATTATTCTTTAAGAGCGAACGTTTTTAACTCAAATCTTTGCTTCTGGGGGGTGCCTCATGGAACAACATATTTCGGGATGGGGGTCGGTGGTATATATAATTTTTGGGGTCCTTGACATGAAATATTGAGCACCACTGATATAGAAATGTCGACGTCAGGCCTAAATGGGTTAAGCAAATAAACGTGAGTTAACTTTTTCTCCCCACACCACCACCACCACTGTGCACGCAGGTGGCCAAAGTGACGGCTGCGGTGGACACCGTGATGGCCACGTACGCGGCCGAACCCGGCGACGTGAAGAAGTTGACCCCCGCGCTGGTACGGCAGGTGGTCAGGAAGTCCAAACACAGAGGCTCCGCCCAGGAGAAGCTGCGGCTGCTGGAGTTTGTGCTCGGCGACGAATGCTACACCGACCTCATCGGCCTGGAGCTGCTCCCACTGCAGGACGGCACGTTCGCAGCCTTCTCGTCCTCCGCTGGCGATAAGGACACGGTTTATATCGCATCTGAAGAATACCCCAGGTACATAAAACTAAGTGAAAAATGTATAAAAAACATAATTCTATGCTGCCCATTTTCTATTATGCATGATCTTGGTTGTCTAAAATAGAAATCTATCACAGTAACAGACAGGCGTTACATTAATTATAGTCTCATCATTTTTAGAGCAGATTTAGGGCCCTCTCTTGGGCGTGCCTTACCCTTATTTTATGTTATATTTTACTATCTTGAAGAACATTTTAAGAACTAGCCGATCTACATCGACACGTTGTAAGCTTTTAGATCAGCTATTTTAACTATTTTTTAAATGTTTTTCAAAATAGTAAAACATGGCAAATAAGTTTAGGGGTAAGGGGTGGCGCAAGATATAGCACTCAATGTTTTTGCAATATTTATATAATTCTAAGAGCCGGGTTACACTGGCGATAATCAATGGAACCAACGGTACGCTGCCACTATAATCAATGGAACCCGGCTACACCGAGCGCGGGTGTGGTGCTCTATTTTTCTGTGTGTCCGTGGGGGTTACGCAGCCCTACGCCTCACCTTCAGAGGAGAACAAACTGTAAATATGGAACTCCCCGCGGGGTGGACAAATTGTCTAATAGTGCAGCCACCGCCTGCTGTACGGTTCCCGGTACGGTCCCCAGTGTAGCCCAGCCGTTAGACTGTAAGCACAGCTTGTGTAAGAGTCCCCAGTGTAGCCCAGCCCTTAGAGTCTAAGGGCTGGGCTACACTGGGGACTCTTACACAAGGCTTAGACTGTAAGTACAGCTTGTGTAAGAGGCTGGCTCATATAACAGCTCATATGTTCAACTGTTAAACTTGATTGGCATCAAGAAACATAAAATTACACTAATGCTTAAAACAATGAATATTGTTTAAAACATGTTTTCCCTGTGTTAAGGTCTCTTTACCCAGGACTGGAGGGCCGATTCTTACTGGAAGACATTAAGCCGTCGGTAATGGACAGCTTAAAGACGGCATCCAAAAGCAGAGGTAACCTTACAGCGCTCTCTCTCTCTCTCACACACACACACACACGCACGCACGCACGCACGCACGCACGCACGCACGCACGCACGCACACACGCACACACACACACACACACACACACACGTTCATTTTTCCCATAGACTCTGCTCCTGACAAATCATGACAATAAACAAAAAAATGGTGTCGAACAAATAATTAGAACAAAGAAAAAAATCTAAAAATAGTCTTGTACCTTGTCTTTTCATTTTACACTCTCAAGAGTTACATTATTGCCTGTTATCTCTCCTATGGCTGGTACCACATCAGTACAGCATGGAATTATTGATACATTTGTTTTTGAACGTATCCTTTTTAGTCTTGGATGGTGGTCCGTGTCTCAAATGCAGCATAATATCCTATTAACCTTGATACGAAAAGGGTTGAAAACCACTGTACTATACAGACACACCAGTCTGAATTAGAAGTACTTACTGTCCTAAAGCCTCGCTTCAGACATCACTGGCTCCAGCTCCAACTGAATAAGCTTTTAATGCAAAGTTGGCCATTAGGCTTTTTTTCCATTGACATAAATGGGATAGATAGTAGATAGATACATGTACTGGCACTTTGGCCAAGTGCCAGGCTCTCATTGGCTAATGCTAAGCATTGTCACAAAAAATGCTGCATCATTCTGTTTTGTTTTCTATAGAAGATATTTGATTTATAGCTGCTCAATGCCTGATTATTGGGGTTAACAATCATACCTCTGCCTTTAGGATTTTGTTCCTACCTCAAAACACATATGGATACATTGGCCTAAATTGTGGATTTAAGAGAGCTAATAATAATAATTAGTAATTCAGTTGCCCGAAGAAGGTTAGTAGACCAAAAGCTTTACAAATAAATATTTTGAGTGTGCAGAGCTTCCCTTTATATTTTTTTAATTATCCAGCACCCCACTTAGGTTTTTTCAGCAGATAAGCAGTGGTTCTTTTTTTTACGTTAGAGAGCTAATAAGTCAAAGTTTCTCACTCAAGGGCAGCTGAAAGAGAGAGAGAGAGAGAGAGAGAGAGATAGATAGATAGAGATGGGAGAGTTGGTTTGATGCCACACATTCCACTGGCTTTCAGATACTGGCCACTTGCATAGTCATTCTTGCAGTTTGCCAAAAGAGCCATTAGCCAAGCAATTAGAAAATGCTGAATTTACAGATTTTTCTCTAAAACCGACTTTGAAAGACACAGAACAGAACTACTATTTCCATAATCTTTTCACATGTTACATGTGCATGTCACTATATCTATGTTAACTTGAATACAACGCCAAGGACTTAAAGTTAGTCTCGCGTGGCCAGACTGTTGCATCTCGCAATTTTCTAAATAATGCTTCCATCATACAGTCTGGACTCTGGCCTCCTCCCCACTTCCGTTTAGTCTTCACAGTCACTCAAATGTATCTTGATATAAATAGAAATCACCTAAGCATATATACAGTTTAGCGTGCTGCTTAGCAGAAATGGAAATAATTAAAAAAAAAGCTTGGCAGCAGATTTCAGGATGCTCAGTGGTCCATATGAAGCTTTGGTTGACCACACACTTTTGTTTATGGTGACGACATCTTGGGCTGCAGCAGGTTTCCTCAGATTTCAGGTATTTCAACACCATGGTTCCAACGTACTGAGTGAACAAAATGAGCCGGTGCCCACATTATGGGCCAAGACATTTTCTTTTTTTTTTATGATTTTAAATAAAGCATACAAAATCCACATGACTTACACAAAAGAAAAAGACAAGACAAAACTAACAAAAAACAACAAAACACACCTAAAAAAAAAGAAAACCCCTGGACAACACCCCTCCACACTCTGTTGTTGACACTCGTGGTTATATCATAATGTAATGTACAAATACAAAATGTTACAACAATCCTTTGATATACAAATAAAAGTAGTCCCATATCTCATGGAACTTCCCTTTGACGTTATTCCTCCTGGCAATTGAGTATTCAAAGGATGCCGCTTCAGTCATAAGTTGGGTCCAGTCTGTGATCTCTGGCGTAGCAGAGCTCTTCCAGTTTCTCAGTATCAACCTAGCTGCAGTAATAAGGCCTTCAGTCACCAATGCATGCTGTGGGCCAAGACATTCTCAAATATATGTTCGTTTACAGAAATGGCAACTTCCATATTCGGATTTGGGAGGTGTAGTTCCAGACTCTGTAGCATTCGGAGATTGTGGAATAGTTGTCTGGCTACGCGAGACATATGTTAAGGTTCACAGCTCACACAGTAGCTAATATAAATAGCTATAGACAAACTGGATGTTACACTGTATAAATGTTGGCATTTTTTATATGCTTGAGGCAGATCCTCACAGCAGCATCTTGTTAATGCAACCACCCCTCCCACACACACACACACACACACACACACACACACACACACACACACACACACACACACACACACACACACACACACACACACACACTTCCCTGGCAGAGCGCACAGCACCCCTGCCCCCCTCCTTCCAACCAATCTATAAGGAGTTTCAGGGCTCCTACTGTACATTGCTATGTCATCATTACTGTCTCCTGCCTAGCAGATTGATAGGTTGCGGTGCTATCAAGGGAAATTAAATCCTCTTTGTATTGTATTTCTTGCCTGGGGGAATTAATGAACATAGTCATCTTGCACGCCTCCTTACGCCTTATCCCTGAACTTAGTAGTCATATTGTACTATTTTAACATTTTAAAGTAGTTAAACCATAGCCGATCTATCATCACGTTGTTAGCTTGTAGATTCGATTTTTTTTAATGTTTTTTTTTACGGCTTTCGCCTTTATTTTATATTTTTTATAGGTACAGACAGTAGGCTGACAGGAAATGGGGGGGAGAGATGGGGGAGTGACATGCAGTAAAGGCAGAGTCGAACCCGCGGCACACTGCCAGACTCGGACTACCGGCCAAGGTGCCTGGACCGCTGAGCCACGGCCCAGGCCGATTTGAACTATTTTAAAATGTTTTTCAAAATGTCAAAGAAGTTTAGGGATATAAGGGCACTCAAGATAGGGTGCCTAATAGCCTGAAATAAGTAGCCATGTTGGATGTGTGTAATTTGACCGTATGTCGATGTTAGATTAAATAGCAAGGAGGCTAAAACGGGTCAAATGAAAGTGAAAAGTTAGTGTCATGGTTTCTAAAACATGTCACTTGAATTTAATTGCAGTGCAACAGAATCTTTGGGGGTGTTCTGGTAGGTATTCTACAGTGTGATGATGAATGTTATTTCTTTTTTAAATATTAACCCAAACCAATGCAGCATTCTAAATGTCTTTCCAACACTCACGCAAATGTGCATGTAAAGAAATACAAAAAACAAAAACAAAACAATGCCTCCGGCCACAGCTCTTGCCGGCGGAGGCATAAAAACCTTGAAAGCCTGTAACATTTTTCTTGAAGTGGGAGGAATTGTTTGTGTTTGTGCGGCCCCCATAATGTCTTTCATAACGGCATTGGTCTAATTCTAATAGCTTGGTCTTCTCATGGTGTAGCTTGTCATTATTTTAGGCTTAAAGCTGCAGCTTTGCTGTACATTGTCCGTTTATGGTGTGAAATTAACAGCATTGTCTGTGTGTGTGTGTGTGTGTGTGTGTGTGTGTGTGTGTGTGTGTGTGTGTGTGTGTGTGTGTGTGTGTGTCAATTCTCAAATCATAAAATGTGAAATGTGATTGTTGTAATGCAAATATTTGGGTTTTGAACAGTAACTGACCTCATGTAAAAAGTTAAAAACACTTCCAAATTCCAATTAGTTGCACCCTATTTTGAAGAATAAATAAATGTCTTATCAAGACTTACAAATACTACATTATCCTCGCCGTCACCTACACTTCCTCCTCGTGGATTTAATAGGTTGAAGGAATAGTTAATTCTTAACAAAACATGTGACAGATGTGACCTGGATTCACCTGGTCAGATTAGATAATGGAACAAGGAACAAAGCTGATAATTAATAATATTTTGTATGCTCAGTGTACATGTATCTACAACCTTTAGGTCCAAACAGGAACCAATGCAACTCCTTGCAACAAAACAGTTTTAACCCATTCTGACCGGGCACCCATTTTGGTGTCAGCATCATGTTATGCTTTAGCTATTGAAAAATAGCAGATCTACAAGCTCATATCGCGCCACCGAGTGGCGCGATATGAGCTTGTAGGTCTGCTATTTTTGAAAAATCGAAGACACTTTTAGAATCTGATCTCAGGTCAGAATGGATTCATAATGAAACTGTCAGGATGTAATAGACATTTCTAGAATCTGATCTCAGGTCAGAATGGGTTAAGGACACGTCACACCAATGCAACTCCTTGCAACAAAACATTAATGTGTAGTGTTATAATGTATAGAAATGGTAATATAAACACATTTATCAAGAAATGATGATACATGGATCTCTCTTTTCTCTGTCTTCTCAACAGGAAGACTGTGTACTCAGTTACAAGTGCTAACTCCAGAACGCTCCGCTCGACTCATCAAAGAGATCCTCACGACCGCATGGCCATCCAGAGACTTCACGGTCCACTGGAACTCAGAACAAAAAGAGCATCTGACATTCTCATGGTTAAAGATGGTTTGGAAACACCTTTATATTCATTTTGCTGACGATTTAAGCGCCTTTGAAGATATGCCTTTGATCCCGAGTGCACCGCTCGAGGACAGCACGGACAAAGTGGAGCTCATGCGCCTCAAAACTCCCTCGCCCATTGTTCTCATTGAACACGAGGAAGAAGCACCAATTTCGGAGAACCTCCTTGACATCATGAAAAAGCTGGGAGCAGTGCCGATGAGAAAGCTGGACCCTTCTCTGCAGCACCCTCTTCTCAAGAATTACGTCCATCCATGCTCTCCTAGCGTGCTCTTGCAGATAATGGATAGATCAGCGACGCAGCGCATAGCCAGCACCGTCTCGTCTTTTTCCGTCAAAGAAAAGGTCGCACTCAGAGACTTTTTAGCTGGGCTGTCCGACATCACGGAAAAGGAGAGACGTCTCCTGCTAGAGCTCGCCATCTTTGAGAAACTGGGAGCCTGCTCCGAGAAAGGAGCCCCAACGTTTACCTCGTTGAGAGGAGCCAGAGCGTTGCATCACACCGCAAAATATCCGCCACATGTAAAGTTGTCCCTCAATGTTGTGGGCTGTAGCGACGAGGCGTCAATCCGTCTCGTCAAGATGCTAAATGTAGAACAGGTGAAGACAACTGAGTGTCTGAAGCTTGTCATTCAGGATATGGAGAAAGGGTTCTACACAAAGGACGAGGTCACCAAAATCATGCTCTGGGCCCTCAAACATCTGTCCTTCCTCAAGAATGAAAATGCATCCGTGATCGGTTGGCTTTCCACCCTGAAGTTCATTCACATCTCACCGGTAAAGCCTGTCGCAGCCACAGACCTCTTTGACCCTGAGCTGGAAATTTTACAGGACTTGTTTTATATGGAGGAGAAGACCAGGTTCCCCACAAGTACATTTACCTCAACCCCTGATATTCTCCATTCACTCAGACAACTGGGACTGAAAAATGAGGTGCAACTCACTGAAAAAGATGTCATCCAAGTGGCAAAGAAGATAGAGGAGTTGAAAAACAACAAAGAACCTGAGTGGGATTCTGTGGTGAAAAAGGCAAAAACACTGCTGCAAATACTTAACCGACAAACTAAGTTGGTGAAGTCTACAGACACTCAGACATCGTTGTTAAAACTGAAATGGGTGCCAGTTTGCAAAGAGAGACCTCTAAACTACCCTAAATCCCTTGCTTGGTTGGGAGACACAGTCAACATCGGCTCATTATCTGACATGTGTGATATATCTCACGCCGTGCTCGTGGGGTCCTCCGTATCGCTTGTTGAGCGCACATCTGCAGGGATGAAGAAGGCCCTTAAGTTATCGATGGAGCCGCTAGTGGATCAAGTATTACAACACCTAAAAGCAGTGAATGACTGGCATAAATCTCAAGCGTTCAGCACAGAGGATTGGTACCAGTTTCAACAGATCCTTTTTGAGATCTATGGCTTCATGCAAGCTCACCTAGAGGATGCACGAGAAGCAATGAAGTCATTGCCTTTTGACTGGGTGTGGACAGGGAAGACATTCTCATCACCTGCCCACACTGTGCTAAAGTCCATCCCTGATTTAGATTTGCAGCCCTACCTGTACTCCCTGCCAAAGACCATTCGGAAATTTCACAAACTTTTTAAGTTTTGCGGCTCTGTGGAAGAAGTTGTGCCAAGCCATGTGTTTGGGGTTATTAAGACCATTCAGCAGAGATGTGAGGGAGAGATGACCAAAGAGGAAAGCAAACATGATCTCCTCCTTTTGATAAACATCCTGAGATGGCTATACAGCAGTCAGATATCGGTGGAAGTCGACATGCACGTGCCAATCCTCTGTTACAAAGACCCAAGTAAATTGGGCATGAAGCCCATTCATGAATGTACCTACTGTGACATTAAAGTGGATGATCTGAACGACTTACTTGAAGATGCATCAGAACCGATTATATTAATCCATGATGACATCCCAATGAAAACTGCAGAGTGGCTGAAAGTGCCATGCCTCAGCACGAGACTGATAAACCCAGAGAACCTGGGCTTTGAGCAGTCAGGCCAACGGGAACCTCTGACGGTGAGAATAAAGAACATTCTAGAGGAGTATCCATCTGTATCAGATATATTCAAAGAACTTCTCCAGAATGCTGATGACGCCAATGCAACAGAGTGCAGCTTCATGATCGACATGCGCAAGAACACCGACATTCGAGAGAACCTCCTCGATCCCGGCATGATTGCCTGCCACGGCCCCACCATGTGGTCCTTTAACAACTCTGTGTTTTCCGACACTGATTTCCTGAACATCACAAGGTTGGGAGGATCAATGAAGAGATGTGAGGCAGACAAAGTGGGCAAGTTTGGCTTGGGCTTCAACTCTGTATATCATGTCACTGACATCCCTATCATAATGAGCAGAGAGTTCATGATCATGTTTGATCCAAACATCAATCACATCAGTAAGCACATCAGAGACAGGTCCAACCCAGGGATCAAAATCAATTGGAGTAAACAGCAGAAACGACTTAGGAAATTCCCCAACCAGTTCAAACCATTCATTAACGTCTTCAACTGCCAACTTCCTCTAGCTCAGGAATCCCCTTACAAATACGACGGTACACTGTTCAGGCTACCATTCAGAACAGAGCAGGAGGCTTCAGCCAGTGAAATCAGTAGCATGTACTACAACACTACAGACATCTACTCTCTTGTCGATGAGTTCAGCATATGTGGGCACCGGCTCATTTTGTTCACTCAGCACGTTGGAACCATGGTGTTGAAATACCTGAAATCTGAGGAGCTAAACCCTGCTGCAGCCCAAGATGTTGTCACCATAAACAAAAGTGTGTGGTCAACCAAAGCTTCATATGGACCACTGAGCATCCTGAAATCTGCTGCCAAAGTCATGAAAAGGGTAGCGAGCACCAACAGGGTCCCAGCTGATGTCCCCAAGTCTGGCTGCATCATACGCATTATGGTGGAGGAGTTTCACAATGTGTTCAAACGCATTGTTGATCTCCAGTCTCCTCTCTTCAGAGGCTCAGAGGAAGATCCCAATCAGTACTTTGAGATGGCTGCTAAAGGTGGTCAAAATAGAAGACTCACAGATGAAATGCCCCAAAAAGCAGTCGAGGTCACTAACTGGCTAATTTGTTCTTCTATGGACGTTACTGAAGCTCTAAAATTTGCACTGGGCGAGAGTGGAAAAAGATTAGGACTGGTGCCTTGTGGAGGTGTGGGCGTTCTCCTCACCGAAGAGGAGAATCGTAAATGGACTGTGAAGATAAATGCCAACCCAATTGGAGAGGTGTTTTGCTATTTACCACTCAGGATCAAAACAGGCTTGCCAATCCACATCAATGGCTGCTTTGCTGTAACTTCAAACCGCAAAGAAATCTGGAAGACCGATACCAAAGGACACTGGAATTCAGTGTTCATGAGACATGTAATTGTCCAGTCATACATGTCCGCACTCGGTATGCTACGATCAATGTCTGAGAGTGGAGAACTTCTTGACTACAGCTACTATGCTACATGGCCCGACCCAAGTATGGTACATGATGACTTCACACTGGTCAGCCAGGGCGTCTATCAGGAAATTGCCAAAGGCGGAGACAATGAGCATGCAAAGGTTTTCTCAGATGGGAAAATGTGGGTGTCAATCAAGTATGTCAGATTCCTTGATGACACTTTGCTTTGCAGACCAGCCATTGGCCCTGCCGCATTTAAGATCTTCTTAAAATACCTCACGAAGAGTGGCTCACAAGACCTCTGTGCCGTTGAGTTGCCTGATTGGGTGAAGGAAGGTTTTGACGATGCTGGATGTAAGGGGAAGTTAATGGAAAACACTCTTACGGAGAAACAGTTTTTCTCAGATGTATTTTTCCCTCATATCCAGGACATTGACAAAGAACTCCGAGATCCCTTGATGCATTATGTCCTGAATGACAAATTGGACGAATTTGAATCGATTCTAAGAGTGACTCCGTGCATCCCATGTTCTGGCCCTGAAGAGAACTTGGTTTTACCTTCCAGGCTGATCCATCCTGAGGGAAGAGTGGCTAAGCTTTACAACAGTGATGATGGAAGATTTCCTAAAGGGACCCCAAAGGACTACCTAAACCCTGTGTGTTTGGTGAAACTAGTGCAACTGGGAATGGTAAAGGATGACCTCTTATGGGAAGATCTTATTGAACGTGCAGAGTCTGTGATAGACCTAAATGAAAAGGATCACATAGCTGCTTGCGTTCGCAGCAGCATTCTGCTCAGTCTCATTGACGAGAAATTGAAAATTAGAGAGACAGTAGCAGCTGAGCTCTTAGAGAAGCTACAGGACATCAAGTTCCTTCCATTCCTTACAAAACCTGCAGGGTTTTCCCTGCCATGGCATGGCAATAACTTCTCTCCTACTACTATGTTCTCTGCCAAAGAGCTCTTCACAACTGAACATCAGGACACTGTGTGTCTGATCAAGCCAATCCTGAGTGAGAACTCACCATCTTTCAAAGGTTGTGGTCCTATCTCTTTGGCTGTGAAAGACTTTCTAGGATTGATTAGAAAGCCTATCATTGGACTAGTCATCGGACAACTCAAAGAACTGTCTAAATCATTTGACGGTGTCACTCTGTACCAGGAGAACATAACCAATGCCTGCTATAAGTATCTACATGAGGAGATGCTACAGCAAGATGGTGCAAAAGATCAAATCATGGAGGAATTGAAAAACTTCAACTCCATTCTGGTTGAGAACACATACGTCAATCCCTCCAAAGTTGCATTCCACCTGAACTTTGACGCTGCTCCATACCTTTACCAGCTGCCCAACAAGTACAGAAACAGTTGCCGTGAGTTGTTTGAAAATGTTGGTGTCCAAGCAAGTTTCACAATTGAGAATTTTGCAGCCATTCTTGAAATACTTAAGCAAGAATGTGGGCGAAGAGCAGTCACTGAGGAAAATTTTCAGCTGTCCCGAAGAATCATCAGTGAAGGAATATGGAGCTTGATCCGGGACAAAAAACAGGAAAACTGCCAAGGGAATTATGGAGAGATTCTCTTACCTGATTCCCATATGATATTGCTGCCATCAAAGTCATTGTGCTACAATGACTGTCCCTGGATTAAAGTCAGAGACACCACTGTGAAATACTGTCACGCTGATATTCCGAGAGAGGTTGCTATTAAGTTAGGAGCTGTTCCCAAACGACACAAAGCCTTGGAGAGATATGCCTCCAACATCTGCTTCACTACACTTGGGAGTGAGTTCGGACAGAAAGAAAAGCTGACAAGCAGGATTAAAAGTATTCTTAATGCATATCCATCAGAGAAGGAAATGCTAAAAGAGCTGCTTCAAAATGCAGATGATGCCAAAGCCACTGAAATATACTTTGTTTTTGATCCAAGAACGCATGAGACAGACAGAATATTTGATGACAAATGGATTCCAATGCAAGGCCCTTCACTCTGCGTATACAACAACCAGCCTTTCACAGATGATGATGTCAGAGGAATACAGAATCTAGGAAAAGGAACAAAAGAAGCCAATCCTGGCAAAACTGGGCAATATGGCATAGGATTCAACTCTGTCTATCACATCACTGACTGCCCCTCCTTTATCTCAAACAATGACATCCTCTGCATCTTTGATCCGCATGCACAGTACGCACCTGGGGCAACATCTGTGAGTCCCGGAAGGATGTTCAGGGATTTGGACTCTGACTTCAGATCTCAATTTTCAGATGTTCTAAATCTTTATTTGGGGGCTCATTTCAAGCTAGAACGTGCTACAATGTTCAGATTCCCCATACGCTCTAAAGAAATGGCAAGATCATCTGAGATCAGTTCTGTTCCGGCATCAGACAGAATGGTACAAAACCTTCTGGATAAATTGAAATCTGACGGTGCAGAGCTTCTGATGTTTCTCAACCACATGGAGAAAATATCAATCTGTCAAATTGAGAATGCAACAGGAGAGCTGAAGGTGCTATATTCAGTGACTGCTAAAATTACTGATGGTGATCGTCTAAAACGCAAGCAGTTCCACGCTTCTGTCATCGATAGCGTCCTCAAAAAGAAACAGCTCACTGCTATTCCAGTCCAGCAGATAACCTACACAATGGATATAGAAGACACAGGTGGTAATTTAACAACTTGGATGATCTGCAACCGATCTGGCTTCCCCAATGTTGAAAGTGTTTCCAAAAGTGTGATTTCAGCCCACAAAAATGAAGACATAACTCTCTTTCCACGTGGAGGGGTAGCTGCATGTGTAAGCCACAACTACAAGAAACCTCACAGAGCGTTCTGCTTTCTACCCCTTTCACTGGAGACTGGCCTGCCGTTTCACGTCAATGGGCATTTTGCTCTAGATTCTGCAAGGAGAAACCTGTGGAGAGATGACAACGGAGTAGGGGTAAGAAGTGATTGGAACAACAACTTGATGACATCACTGATAGCTCCTGCCTATGTGGAACTGATGATTCAACTGAAACGTCGATACTTCCCAGGTCCTGATCCCACCATGACTGTGTTACAGGGAACCCCAATTCACGTGTTAAAAGACACTTTACGGAAATTCCTGTACTTTTTCCCAGTCAACAGGGTTGACATACAGCCGGATTGGTACTGCCTGGTTAAAGCTGTGTACAGCTGCATTCATGCTGACCTGAAGCGTCTACTTCCTGTCGTCAGGACACCGCAAATTGATCATTCAGACCTGCACTCTGTTATTTACATCTCGTGGGTGAACACGTCCACTGCAAACAGAGGCAGAGCCTTTTTTGACAATCTAATGCAGGATGAGCTCCAGCACCTGAAAAACACAGAGTACAACATCACTACAAGGAAATCTGTTGCAGAAAACGTTTACAGGCTGAAGAACTTGATCTTGGACATTGGCTTTAACTTGGTCCATGGCTGCGACGAGACAGCAAGTCTTTACTTCTGCTTGGAAGATGCAGGAATTCCAGTGACGTATGTGACACCTGAAGATGTCCGCAACTTTCTGTTCACTTATTCATCGCCAGACACATCTTGCCAAGTTGGGAAACTCCCCTGTCGACTGCAGCAATCAAACTACAAGCTTTTTCACAGCTTGAAGCTTCTAGTCGACTACTGCTTCAAGGACATAGAAGGGGATGACATCAAAATAGAGGGGTTGCCTCTGTTGATAACAATGGACAACATGCTTCAGGTATTTGACTCCAAAAGACCAAAGTTCCTGACAACACACCATGAGCTGATCCCACCAAGGAAGGAAATGTTCATGAATACATTGTACCTCAGATACAGCGACCTCCTGATGAAAGCCGGTGTTGCAAAAACCTTTGACATCAACAGCTTTGGTGACTTACTGAGTTCATTTCTTCCTCGAGAGTACAGAACACGCATCCCTGTAAAGTGGAGAGATGGCTATGCAAGTGAATCCTGGCTGAAAAGTGTGTGGAACTTCATCAGCGAGAACATTGCCATCAAAGAAGGCCAGGAAGAAGTCAAACCAAGTTTTGACACAGTGCTTGACATTCTGAAGGAATGGGCGTTACTGCCTGGCAACAAATTCATGGCAAGAGAAAAGCTTGTTGTACCCGAGCATGATGTACTGTTGCCCCTGAGTTTGATGAATATTGCCATCTTTCCACAGGGGCAAAATGATAAAGTCTATCACTGCCTTATGAAAGCAGGCTGCATTCAACTCGCAGTGAACAAAATCTGCGGCAAAGACAACCCAATCATGTCTTTTCTGGCACAGCACACAGCAAACATCGATAATCCATCCAGCATCTTGAAAGCACTGGAGTACATGATTCAGACGTCAGCATTCAAAGCAGCAAGCTTGACCGACAAAGACATGGAGGCTCTTCTGTTGTATTTTAATTGCAACCTGGTTAATCTCACACAAGAAGATGCACAGAGCCTCAAACTGATCCCATGCTTCAAAACAGTGAGTGGCAGGTACATAAGCATTGCAAACTACGGTTCGTGCTATGTTCTGGCAAATTGTATTCCTACCGCTGATATGGACAAGTGGGCCCACACAACAACCTTTGCATTTCTTGCTGACAATCCACAACTCAAAGAACTGTACAGTTTCCTTGGATGCACTGCAATTGATGATCTGGAAGTCTACCACAAACATCTCCTGCCAAAGTTTGAAAGTCTCTCATATGATGCAAAAATTGAACACATTGTCTATTTGAAGGAAAGACTTGTGTCAATGGAGGACTCGTGTGAGATAAAGGACCAGCTGTATGAAAAGTTGGAAGGATTGTCGTTCATCTATGACTACACAAACAGGCTCAAGTCAGCCAAGTTGTTCTATGATGAGACAGTGAAAGTGTTTGAAGTTATGCTGCCTGCAAAATCATTCATACCCAAAGATTTCTTCAAGAAAATAGAGCAAGTGTCAAAACCCAAAAATGGAACAGCATTCATAACCTCCTGGATCACATTCCTTCGAAACATTGGACTTAAGTATGTAGTCTCACAGCAGCAAGTCCTCCAGTTCGCAAAAGAGGTCAGCATCAAAGCCCAAACTGAGAGCTGGACCAAAGAAAAGGCACAAACCATTGTTGATGTTCTCCTGAATCACATATTCAATGAGAGGACTGATCTGTTTGTTGGTGCTTTCCTCAAAGAGCTCTCAATGATACCATTCTTGTGTCCTGAGCGAGCTCCCACAGAACTCATCCGTCTTCATTCACAGTACCAAGAAATGAGTGGTACACTTCCACTGATTCGTTTTAGTGGCTCTCAGGTCAATCCAAAATTCAAGCAAACAGATATAATCCACTTACTTTGGACATCTTGTCCTATTCTACCAGAGAACGCTACACCATCAAGTTTAAACGATCAGGAGGGAAGTGCAATCACTGGGCAGGAGCAGCTTGACCAAGTACTGACCATGTTAAATGTCAACATGGAGCCACCCCTGGAGAAAGTCATAAATAACTGCAAGAACATCTGCAACATATCTACCCCAGACGATGATATGGTGAAAACAAGGAACAAAGTTTTAAGGTCCACCTATGAATTCCTCAATGCAGATAAAAGAGAGTTTCGCTTCCAGCTCCGTGGGGTGACCTTTGTCATGGTTGAAGATGGCTGGAAACTTCTGAAACCGGAAGAGGTTGTCATTAACTTGGACAATGAATCTGACTTCAAGCCCTACTTGTACAAATTGCCACTGGAGCTTGGTATATTTCATCAACTGTTTAAACTCCTGGGCACAGAAGATGTTGTATCAACAAAGCAGTATGTTGAAGTGCTGTGTCGCATTCACCGAAATTCAGAGGGCAAGCAGCTTGATCCAAATGAAATGAGAACTGTGAAGAGGGCTGTCTCTGGGCTTTTCAAATGTCTCCAGAATGATCCAGTGGAAATCCGTAAAGATCTCGAAAGCCTCAGAGATGTAACCTTTTACCTGCCAAGCCATGATGGTAGATTAGCCAAATCTAACAGCCTGGTGTTTGATGATGCCCCACACTACAAGAGCAGGATTCAGGGCAATGTTGGTGTTCAAATGCTTGTGGACATGAGCCAATGCTATCTGGGCAAAGATCATGCTTTACATACAAGGCTGATCATGCTACTTCCACAGAAGCTAAGACCAAGACTCCTGAGTAACATCCTGGAAGAGCAACTAGATGAAGACTCTCCCAAAATGTGCCAGTTTGGAGCTCTGTGTTCACTTCAAGGTCGACTTCAGCTGCTGCTGTCTTCAGAGCAATTCATCACTGGACTGATCAGAATAATGAAACACGAGAATGATTCCTCATTTCTTGTGAATGAGGAAAAGGCCATTCGACTCTGCAAAGCACTTTGTGAGGGCCTGAAAGTCTCCTGTTTTGAGAAACTCCAGACAACGCTGAGAGTCAAAGGATGCGGTCCTATCCCGCACAGCCGCAGTGAAACACTGGCTTTTCTGAAGAGGTATGGGACAGCTGTGATTCATCTCTATATCCAACACTCAGACAGCAAAGATATAAACTTTCTCTTGGCGTTGGCTATGACATTGAAGTCGGCTACAGACAATTTGATATCTGACACTTCCTATCTCATTGCTATGTTAGGCTGCAATGACATTTACAGAATCACAGAGAAACTGGACAACCTGGGTGTAAAGTATGACTCGTCAGAACCCTCAAAACTTGAGCTTCCACTTCCTGGCACCCCTATACCCACAGAGATACACCACTTCCTGCTCATGGATCCCATGAATGTATTTTACCCAGGCGAATATGTGGGTTATCTTGTGGACTCTGAGGGTGGAGATATCTACGGGTCGTACCAGCCTACCTACACATATTCCATCATTGTTCAAGAAGTTGACAAGAAAGAGGAAGACAACCCAAGCTTCCTTGGGAAATGCTTCCAGATTGATATTGGTTACAGTGAATATAAAATAGTCAGTTCTCTCGATTTGTACAAATTCTCCAGACAGGATGAAAGCAGTCATGTACGAGATAGCAGTTCCCCATCAACTCCAACCAGTCCAGATTGTCGTTCCACTGGACCACGAATGGTGCCTCCTCTTTTTTCTGCCGGCAAGGAAAATCAAAGACCCTCTACCCAAAAACAATCGCCTAAAAAGATAAAGCTTCACAAATTGCCTGAGATTCTGAAAGAAGTGACCTTAGTAGTTGAGCAAGCTTGGAAGCTTTCTGAGACGGAGAGAAAGAAGATAATTCGCCGGTTGTATCTCAAATGGCATCCCGACAAAAATGCTGAGAATCTGGACATTGCCACTGAGGTCTTTAAGCACTTACAGAACGAAATCAACAGGTTGGAGAAACAGACGCTGACAGATCAACAAAACACAGAAAGAGCCTCGAGGAGACCTTTCTCATCGTCTTCCACACGATTCCAGTCAGAGAAGTCCTCCTTTCAGAGGTTCTACACATCATGGAACCAGGAGGCAACAAGTCATAAATCGGACAAGCAGCAATTCCGGGAGCAATACACTAGTTATGCAGGTACTTCACATTCTAATCGTTTCTTCGTTCCCCCAACCTTTAAGTCTGTTGGAAACCCTGTTGAGGCCCGAAGATGGTTGAGGCAAGCAAGAGCCAACTTTTCCGCTGCTCGAAATGACCTTCATAAGAATGCCAATGAGTGGGTATGTTTCAAATGCTACCTGGCCACAAAGCTGGCACTGATAGCTGCTGACTATGCAGTCAGAGGAAAGTCGGATAAAGACGTGAAACCCACAGCTCTGGCACAGAAAGTAGAGGAGTACGCCTCCCAGTTAACAGGACTTAGCAATGACGTTCAAATCCTGGAGGGATATGGCGTGGACAGCCTAAGAACTCGTTATCCTGATCTTCTTCCGTTTCCACAAATCCCAAATGACAGATTCACATCTGAGGTGGCGATGAGAGTGATGGAATGTACCGCACGGATTATCATAAAACTTGAAACCTTTGTGCAGCAAAAAACATAAAACAGTCTTCATAGGCATAGCGCTGTTACACATCAGAAAATTAAATTAAATCAAGTTATTATGCATAGATCATCTGAGCAAGAGAGGGACGATAGCGGCTGTGTGCAATATAAATCATGTATATTATTGTTTTGGGGCAAGTTTCCAGCTGGCAGATTTGCTGTTTCTACCTTTGATGGTGGAAGGTGGCCTATGCACAGTGTTTAAATGTATGGCTCCCATATCTAGGCTGTCAAAATAATGTTGCTACTGTATAACTTGTGTGAACAGACACATGTTCTGTAGATGCTGTAAATACAAAAGCCTCAGCAATACATTTTGGCTACCAAAGTCCCCATATTGAATATATTTGCTCTGAGTTATATTAGAAACTATACGCTGCTTTTTTTACTTTATCTTTTATAAAAATATATTTTTCCTGCCACAGATAACCAGTTTACTGTACAGTATGTAGTGTACTGGTGTCATTCTAGTCTGTTATATATCTGTTATATACCAGTTATTTTCTGTCAAATGTCACAATCATGCAATGTGTCCAATTTGCAAGATCTCAAAACAAGTCAAGAAAATTACAATCACATTTGTATTTGTACATTACTTATTTTGTATTTTGATGGTTGATTTCATATTGTTTCTGTAAAAGATGTAAATGTTATGTCTCATAGCCAGTTGCTTGTTAATGACAGAGCAGAGAGCACTTTCTTGAAACTCCTCATGCAATTGCACTTGCACTTGTAGAGTGCTTGTGTCTCCCCCAGCAACTATAGGGAAAGTTCAAATGTGAACAGAATGTACGTCCGTTGATGTTACACTAAGCTTAACTTAAGTTAACTATGACCTCTCTCAAGATATAATATGTTAGCTGATTGTTCAGATTTCTCTCCATATACAGGATGATGTATGATCATTATCATTCGGTGCTTGTATGTTGATTGTTAGCACAAATTACATTCATGTTCTATGGCATTCTCTGGAGAGAAGGAAGCTGGCTGAAAGAATATGGGACAAAATGGTATAGATTAACCAGGCTAGGTATAGATAGCATATTAACAAATGCTTTGAGATTTTTTTATGGATATTTTCATTTGTATGTACCAAGACAATTAAGAGCCCGTTATTTTTCCAGTGATGGCATCATCATGCATAGTGTCAAATATTTTTGGTACATTATCTTACATGTTGATGATTTAATTTAGGTACATTTTAACTGGTTTACTTTTGCCAAAGCAAAACCATGTTCATGTCTATTTGGTTGTTTGACTTTTTCTGGTTTAAGGAACAGTACCTTGTTTTTTTTTGCCATAATGTACCGGTACAGTACTACAGTCCAAGATATAACATACTGTAGCATAATGCAAACTTCAAAAACACATTTCAAATGTGCTTATTTTCTTATATGTCTTGTTACACCTTGATGTTGAGGTCAGTCAAGGGATCTCATTGATGATGACACATTTTACTAACATTAGCATATAAACCTTGTATATCACATGATTGATGTACACTGTGTGCCATTGATAATAAATCTCCCTTAAATACATTTTGCTTGTTTTTCATAGTTTACTTTATGGTGGGTAATGTACACAGTGGGTCTTCAACATGGGGTCTAACATGATTAACATCACAAGACATTGTGAGCTTGTAGATCGGCTGCTTTTAGCAAAGATAGGCCTATTTGGTGTAGGTGGAAAAAATAGGTACAGAGGCCAAAGGTCAAGTTTACCATTATCATTAACATGAATACAACTTATTAATAGAAAAGATAATAATGAAAATTATAACAAACAAAAACTGGGTACCTTAGTATAATTAGTCCAATCTGAATAGAAAAAAATCTTTTTTGTGATTTTCGTCCTCTCAAAACAAAATTTATTTTTCCAGAATTGCAAAATTATGAAAATGCCAATATAAAAATCACAAAAATGGCCAGGCCAAGGGATCTATGGTTCAATTTTAATCCAACAGTCTGATTCCCTAAAGTCAACATAGCTCTAGAATGTCTTGTGATCTTACATACACAGACACGTCAACACTGCTCCATTTGTTGTCACGACTGGTCCTCTGACGCCCCCCTCTGGTTAAAGATTGAATCCATGGCAGTATCAGAAACCTCACTCCAGAGCTCTTATCTGCCTTCATGTACAGTAAACGGATCATAATTTGGTCGGATTATAATAAAGTTATTAGGAACTCCCTGAAGATTCTGATCCAGACTAAAAAGGGTTACGCCTATATAGCACATAAACTATTATTTAAAGTAAACCAACCAGGTATTTTGCCTGCGTAGATTGATTGGTCATGCCTGATGCCTGCTGTCTAAACACTACCATGTGCTTAATGTGTTATTTGCTGTTTCTAGAATGCGGCAGATGTTTGATTTTTCTTCACCGCGGATTCCCGGAAACTTGCGTCTTTGTTTATGATTAATTACAAACGAGAAGCCTCTCTGGGTATTCTAAATGATAGCCTCACACAATGCCAAACGTGACGTCTATTGCAAAGTTTTTGGAAGGAAGGCTGCATTCCCTGAAGGAGCCATACAACGGTTGTATATCCATGAGGTCCTGATTCCACCTACTGGGCCAACAGGTAGGCAAACTCCTCCACACAACAGCGTCTGCCCTTGGGCCTTGATAATGGATTACTACGTGATTGAAGACATCAAAGGTCAAACTCAGTCATAATTGTACATTTTGAATCAGAATCAGAAGAAAAAAACAATATAGGCATATTGCATAATAGGTCCAGGTTCATAAAGGTTTGTGCTGCACAGACCTGAGAGATGCACGGTCTACTCTGTAGTGCAGAGTTTAAAGCTACTATAATAAATAAAGATTTCTCAGTCCTGTTCCTGCTTTCATGACGTTATAGCGCCTCCCTGAGGGCAGAAGTTCAAACAGATGATGACCTAGCTGGGTGGGATGAGTCCCTGAGGATGCTGTTAGCTCTTCTGCCACAACCACAATGTCTCTCTTGTAATCTAGATGTGCTAGAAGTTACCTCTGGGCTGTATTGTGCCCCATGTTATGGGGTGCTATCTAGCTTAATTTCGAAGTGAGTTGAAACTAGCTGTTGTTGTGCAGTGTACTCTGCAATAGCCTATACCGTGTGTGTGTGTGTGTGTGTGTGTGTGTGTGTGTGTGTGTGTGTGTGTGTGTGTGTGTTCACTTCAACACAGTATTATGGTGCTAGTAGGCTGCCTGAGAGTGTGTTGTAACTTAGCCTACTGTTTGTTTTTATGGTTTTTTGAATTATAGTTTATAATATATTGCAGAATGTGTTGGGATGAAGACATGAAATGTCTTGTAGTAGCAGCTGTTTCTCGCCCCTCCCAGATACCTGACTTCATGTTTTGAGGAAAGTTTTGGCTCTCATGGCCTAAGGTCATGGCAATGTAAATGAGGCCTTAGACAGACAGACAGACAGACAGACAGACAGACAGACAGACAGACAGACAGACAGACAGACAGACAGACAGACAGACAGACAGATAAAACCTCCCCCTGGCCAGCCGTGGTGCCTGATGGAGGGGAAAGGAACTGATTCGAATAACGTGTTCCAAATCCTTCCACGTGCTACGTCCGATGGGGGAAACTCCCCCCCTGTCACGTGAAAAGAAGCAGATTGGACTCCTCATGCATAGAAGGAGGCATGAGGTCAGTCCGTTGCTCTCACCAGGTTGGCAGAGGAAGTGTAGCACCAAAGATTACATTAGATCATTGACACTGGGTGAAATGGGACCGATAGATGCTTAGAACATTGACATACAGTGTTATACCGCGATGACATACACTATAATAAATATTACCAGTAACGCCCTGAGGGCGAGAACTAGAAGCGACCTCACCCTGGGTGATTGCAGACTGCTGGGTGAGCACTGGCGCTCTGGCATGGGGGGTCACATCAACATATGGAATTAATTCTGTACTGGCCATATATGGAGCGTCTTGAGTGTACAGGGTTTGATGAGATGAGATCAACATAATATGGAATGTCAGAACAGGTCAGCTCCATCCTAGAGTAACTCTTTTTTCTGTAAACTTTTATTTCGAGTTAGAAAACATGTGATATCCTTGCACCAGCACATACCTCTGTGTTATTTTATCAATTTGTAACTCTGAGAGAGTATAAATGGAACCAAATGGACCCGCAAGGGTTCATTTGTTTCCATTTACACTCTCGAGTTAAATCAACACTCAGGTTCTTTACTGTGTAGTTTTATGGGTGCTATCATTCAGTTTATTTAATAACACGTGGTGAAACATTAACATTGTTCAACTAGCCGATCTACATCAACACGTTGTGAGCTTGTAGATTGAACTATTCAAAAATGTATTTCAAAATGGTGAAAAACGCATGAAGCATTGCACCTTGTTCGATTCATCAAAACATTTAGAGACGTACAAATAGACACTTATCTGAGATGACCAGAGTCCATCGACGCCCCAAAGGCAGCAACAAAGATAGAAACTAAAATGTTTAGTTTGGATGTGTGAGAATTAAGTCATAGAACCTTTGGCCCTCCGTTGGGGTTAACTGTAAATTCTGGGATATGTTCACTCACACAGTGCCTAATTTGGAGGTACTGGAAAAACATGCTTTAGGAAGATGATATTTAGTCTGCGAAAGAGGCTAGTTTGTTGTAAAGATGTAAAGATCTCCAATGCAGCTCAGTCCCCGTCTCCTCCAATCTGAAAACGCCATCATAATACCTGATTTAAATAATCGAATAGGAGTGTATACAGAAACATTAGGCAGAGCAAAACCCTTTTTAATCTGGTTTAGAATCTTCAGGGAGTTCCTAAGAACAACATTTTTATGATCTAACAGTTTATGTGAAGGCTGAGCTCTGCAGAGATGGGAGTGAGGTTTCTGATTAAAAATTTAACCAGAGGGTGGCGTCAGAGGACCAGTCGTGACTTCTGTTCTTTTATTCAGAAACAACAAATGGAGCAGTGGTGACTTTAGGGAATCCAGAGTAATCTATTAAGAGAGTGGGGACACACTTTGATCTAGCCCATTTCACAATTTCTTCAATTCTGAACAAAAAAGGAAACATGAGCAAATGTCTGTTTGTTGGATTCAAATGAAACCAACACAACTAATTATACTAAGCTGAGCTCCCGTGACCATTTTGGTGATTTTGTTTTGTATTAGCGTTAAAATAAATATATATATATATAATTGAACAAGCAATACAAAAGGTCTCTTGACCTGAAATGTTATGTCATGTTCTTCCGGTTAAAGGACCACTTCACCACTTTTCAACCCATCTTCATATAATAGGTCCTCACTAATAATCATGATAAAATGGCAACAATGTTTTTCTACTCAGTCTGTGAGTAGTCATCGTTAGCCAGATTTTTTAAACAAAAATGTTTAGATTTTTATTATTGTGAGAACGATGGCTTCCATTTTCGCTTTGCAACTTTTCAGGACTAGAAAGCCTGCAGTTTCTATTAGCTTTCTATCGATGATGTCATTGGTGGACGGGTTTCTGAACTGCCCACAGCCCTCCTATGAGACACAGACTGAGTAGAAAAGAATAGAGAGTATGCACATTTCCCATCAGGACATGCCCCCCTCATCTAGACTGAGTGGCAAAACATTGAGCAGCATGGAGTGTTGGAGTTTGGAAGCGCTCGTTGGAAATCACTCAACCGTCCTGCGTAGCACCTGTTTCTAAATGTCACATAATGCAGGAGGCATCAAAATGTTGTGTTATTGAAAACAAGCACTTCCAAACTCTGACAAATGCAGGGCATTTCTTGACAGAAAGTAGCTCATAACGTTTCTATGGTGTATTTTTATGAAACAAAAACTGATAGAGGATAATTCAAGCTTTTCGTACAGCTGCAATGTTGGTGAGTTTAACATTGTTTAATGCAATCAGATATTATCTTTCCGTTTGGATGAATGGGCTGTCAAGGCCAGAAAGTAGTTTTTTTGCCACTCAGTGGGCGTTCCCGCATAACTTCCAGGTACGATGATGTCACGCACATACCCTCTATTGTGCCATTTTATCATGATTATTGAGGTAGATAGCATTCAAGCCCTGGCAAAATCAGTTCTCAGTGTTTATTCACCAGTGTGAAGTTCAGCTGGGTGGAGAACAACGCTTGTCCGCGAACGCGAAGGAGCAATCATGTAAGTATTTAGAAAATGTGCTAACACTGGCAGCTGAATGATGTCATGGAAGCCAACACTAAAAGCCACAAATAGGGCAGGAGCCTATATCTCCTGTTTCTGTAGCGTGAGGCAGCTTTATGTACAAGTTCACCCCCTGGGCATGATATACAAGTAGGCTACACCGCCCTGGACATGACAGTAGTATGTCACAGGCCAGACTAATACCACTGCTTTTTTTTGTTTTTTGCGATGGCAGATTAATTTGGTTTGCAGGCTAATAGATCCTCTTAGCAGATGCTTTCCTGTACCTTTTTCTGCAAAGTGTAAATAAAGTATTCGATCAATCAATCGTATGTAAGACAATAACAATAATTAGGAGCACATGGTTTATTATTATTATAAATGTATTAATTTATTTTTATGCTTTTTTCTGTCTCCAAACAAACACAACAAGTAAATGGTACAAATGTAATGTTTAGCGAAATAAGGTCAGACCTTACGAGTCAGACCATATCTCACAAAACCTGCATTGATTGTCCACCATATGACGAGCTGCCTGTAACTCTTGGCATAGACATCGATCGAACACTTTTCCTCAAGTCCTCAAGTCTGGTGACGTGAGGTTAATCAATCGCATCTGCCAATTAAAATGATTGAGTGAGTGACAGACGGTTAAAATAACACTCAACTGCTCTCTCAAGTCTCAATATATTTTACTTGCGTATGTGGCAGAAAAAGAGTTTCTATGCAGAAATGGGGCCAGAGACCTGAAACCTGACAAAATACAATGGAGCATATAGGTCACCTAATATGGCTGGCTGCCAAGGAACAAACAGTCCACTCGTGGTAAGGTGTTTACCAGATCAGCAGAGCACCGACCAGAACAAAAGGGTGGAAGTAAAAGCACATATATAGAACATCATGTAGCAGTAAGAACACTAATCGTTCACACTAAAAGTTAAAAGGAACACCTTAGAAGACAGGTTGGTAGAAAATAGAAGAAAGAGGAAGATTAGGATCAGCCAATCATCAGCTGTGATCGTGGGCATGATCACTGGAAGGGACATGAGAGAAAACACCTGACATGATGAAAATAGGACAATGGGAAGGTAGGCGGTCAAAATATCAAGCTAACTTTGTCACGTAGAATAAGAGTATAAAATGAGGAGGGTCTGGGGAAGGGCCTCTATCATATCGCGTGGATACTCTGTCCGATTGTGCTAAGCATCTTGCTAAATAAACCCTACTAAGCTGGTCTACGTTCCTGCCTGATTAATTCACCTGTGTATTATCATCCATGAACCTCCAAGAGCTAAAACTCTCGACAACACATACTAATAGGACGAATGGATGGACCCTCTCCAAGTCTCCATCCATTTTCGAATTAGATGTTTATTGTGGAAGTAAAAACAATGTACAGTATGCAC
The DNA here is from genome assembly GCF_964188405.1 of Protomyctophum parallelum. Lineage (NCBI taxonomy): Eukaryota > Metazoa > Chordata > Actinopteri > Myctophiformes > Myctophidae > Protomyctophum > Protomyctophum parallelum. Next base: position 9,857,028 of record NC_139706.1, on the reverse strand, counting down.
ATTTGATGAGCTTAACTCTAACCCTGAAGACATGGCCTACAGCTGTATTCTCGACAACAAGCTGACAGGTGAAAGCATGGCAACAGAGGTGATCAAAAATGTAAATCTAGATTCCTGGCCAGAAGTTCTTCTTTCGTCAACAAAAGAGCTCTCAAAATTATTTTGGGAGCTCTAATTCAGCCCTCCTTTGATTATGCGTCCACCTCTTGGTTCTCCAGCATCACAATGTCACTTCAGACCAAAACAAACTAATTTGACTACTTGTTCTCGGCCTGGGGCTCATGACTCACCTCTTTCCAACCCATTTTGCTAGTCTAAACTGGCTCCGGGTAGAAGTTAAGCAATTGAAAATGGTATTGACATTCAAAATTGTAAATGCAGCCTTGCCCTCAGTACTCGCATACCTAACTACCGCAAAAAAGCGAGTGACAACGACAACTTTCGAAACAAATATGGGTTACTAAATACTACTTCTACAGCACGGCCACCCAGGCGTGGAATGCCCTGACACCCTCCCTTAAAAAAAAACAGGCTTGAAAGACCGGTTCACTTCTGTGGACTCTATGACATGTTTAAGCATTTATTTCATATTTACATGTCGATTTCAGCTCTGACATTTATTTCAGACATGCTCTAGTCTAGTATGTGAAGAGTCTGCCTGTGCTATTAACTCATTATATTAACTCTCCTGAACAGTTGTTGTCTCTGTATCAAAAAGAGTCACAAATGCAGATCACTTAGATCTTTTAAAACAGGAATAAGTGTTTGACTCTACTCTGTTGCTGTTTTTACATCTAATAAACTATTCTATCAATCAAAAAAATTATAATCAGATCTTGCCATATAGGCATATGCTAAATTACAGGTTATATAGACCTACAGTATTAAAATATCACACCCGTGTGAAGTGAGGGGCTCTCTAATTAATTATTATTGACCTTATACTAACCAAGAATGGTGGACCCTTATTGGCGACCCTATACTGACAGACATACCGACAGCTGATTTGCTCAGACACATATGACGTCAATTCTCCATACATTGTCAATGGCATTTAATGTTTGTGTTAAGACAGAATCTAGTTCACAATATGAAAGTATCACACCTGTGTGAAGTGAGGAGCGCTCTCATCGTACATCATCATAACGTAACGATTTGCTCAGACACAAGATGCAAATTCTCCATTCATTGTCAAAGGGAATTTAATGTTTGTAAGATGAAAATCTACACTATATAGCTGAATATAGGAGGGGCTAGTGCCCCTCAAAAATAAATTAGGTTTGTGTGTGTGTGTGTGTGTGTGTGTGTGTGTGTGTGTGTGTGTGTGTGTGTGCGTGTGTGCGTGCACGAGTGCGTGCACGAGTGCGTGCACGCGTAATGACAGGGCTAGAGGGAATGACATATGAAAGCTTCAACATTCTTGTGAAAAAACTAACGTACATTTGTCTGCCTGGACAATCTACCATCTACAAAGTGTTGATGAAACGTATCCTCTCTCTGGTGTGCTTCCCTGGCTGATAGACGCTAACATATTGTCCTCAAAGCAGAAGGCATGTAGAAATAGACAGGGTATGAATGTACAGTACACGTGCTTTGTCTTAAAACTGCGATCGATGATTTCAAGCATGCATCTTGCAAATTCTATATTGTGTGTGTGTGTGTGTATTGTATATATATGGCCAAACTACTGTAATGAAGTATTTGTTAATTGTATTAACTGTCCTACGTCAAACTGTGAATATCAGTGCATGGTCAAAGGACGGCAGTGAAGCAAGACTTTTATTGCAGTGACTGCAATGAAAAAAGAAAAAAAAGTTGCTGTTGGACAGATAAACAATTTCAAGCATATAAAAGCATAATTATCAAAAGGACAAAGGACACTGTACTTTAATAATCTGCAATAAAAGCCCTTTGACCGCTGATATTCACCGTTTGACGAGGACAGTCAATAAAAATGAACAATTACTTGATTACAGTATTCCATAATACATTTGTTTTGGCCTCGCAATAACTTTATGCACCTCACTGAGGCGCTGGACAGACTCACAATTCAATTCATACACAGTATATTCTTTCCTTTTTCTTCTTTTCTTTTTTCTCCATTCATTTATGATTTCTTACTTTTAATCAATGCTAAATATCTCTGTTTTCCTCTATTTTATAGAGGGACAGGTATACAGCAGGCTGACAGGAAGTACTTGGGTGTTTTAATATTTTCTAATATGGCCCCCTTTGAAAAAGGTTTGGAGTTTGGACACACCTGCCCTAACCCAAACCCTAACCTCACAGTAACCTAATGGTCGGAATAACCGGATGTTGGAATTAGGAGCCAGTTTAGGTGTTTCGGGGCATCTGTTTAGGATGCCTCTCAAGCTTCTCCCTATTTAGGTCCTCGAGGCACGTCCCTGCACTGGGAGGAGACCCCCTGGGCAGACCAAGGCGCAGTTGGAGGAAACACATCGACTCACTGCCTTGGAACGCCTGGGGATCCCCCAGGAGGAAGTCACTAATGTTGCTCTGGAGAGGGAAGTTCTGGTGGAGCTGTTGATAAGCGTTTGAAGATGGATGAATGGAATTATGGGCAGCACGTCTGCATGGATCGATACTTTTTTGATCCTAGTTATGCCAGTGTTCATAATGACCTGAGCTATAGCTTTTATAAAGCTAGGTCATTGTCTGTCAGGTGTTTTCTTACTGGTACCCGGCCATGAGATCAGAATGAGTACAGTGGGGAGAAAATATTTGAAGTGGATGAAGTGGTCTTTAAAATCTTTCATTGGTTAATGTGCTTATGAATGTTTATCACGCTTAACTTTACCACTGAATTAAACCTTGCATTATTGAACATACACAACATACTGTATGTTCATTAAGGTGGTTTCCAAACTTTTTAGCTCGAGAGACCCAAAGGAGGAATTCCATGTCTCCCCAGCACCCAAACTAGTGAAAATAATAGGAAAAGAAAATGAAAGGGATATCTACTCGTGTGGTCTTCACCATGTGGTCAGGCACAGGGGGCATTAATATGTCAGTAAATGGACCCAAACAGAGTCCAACTAGTAAGGTCTCAAGTGGTTCTCAAAGGTTGTATTTGGACCACCATAACTCGTTGCAGACCTGAAATGGTCATTCAGGGCTATAGCTCTTTATGTGCTATTTCTGGCAATATTATTGTCCACTCATTTTGTACAATGGGGGCGGTGGCTCAGGGGTAGAGTGGCTGGATGGGAACTGCAAGGTTGCTAGTTCGAACCCGGGCTCCCCCAGAGTTAGTGTCGAAGTGTCCTTGAGCAAGACACTGACTGAACCCCTAATTGCTCCTGAAGTGCTGGTTGGTGCTGGTTGCATGGTTTCTTCCGCCTTCTGTATGAATGTGTGTGTGAATGGGTGAATGTAATGCACAAACTAGTAAATGTCTGTGTCTGGGGGGTAATCTTGCAAACTCCTGACCCAGTCAGAGCCACAATGCTTATGTACGCTGCCAATAGGCTAGGCCGCACTTGACTGCCACGTTTACTCATGTGTTCATCTGGCTGATATAATATATAAATACTGTCCTGAGTGTCCTCACTGCACTCCTCACTTCATACCAGTGTGATTATTTTTTTAATCACATATCCATAGTTAGCATTATTCTTCACAAAGTGTTTGATGAGCACTTTAATAATTGAATGAAATGGATTAACATTCTGAACAAAGTGATAGTTATGCTGGGTTTTCCCAATAGCTTGCGGATGGAGTTGGCTGTTGAAAACATTGCTGGCCTCGCTACAACATAATCATTCTGTGAACCATCAAAGATTCCTGTTGGTTCCTTTGCACTCAGAAAAAATAGTCTCAGCCTTGAATTTGGCCGAAAAACATACACAGAAACAGAACCATGTTGGAGGCAGTCGAGTTTACATAGAGGAATTCCTCAGTGGTGGAAAGCAACTAGGCCTATCTGCTATTTTCAAAAGATTATTATACATTTGAAAACTTATAATGGGAAATTCAGCATAATACTTGTACAATATACATACGTTTGGTGCTTTAAGTACATTTGGAAGCCAATACTTTTGTACTTTTTCTCAAGTACATATTGAATTCCGGACTTTTACTTGTAACAGAGTATTTCTTTATTGCAGTATTGATATTTGCAGTATTGATACTTTTTCCACCACTGGAATTCCTTCAGTAGCGAGGTGGCTCGCAGTCTGCACACAGTAGCACTTCTGATCAGCTGCATAGAGAAATGCAAAGGGGTCAAATCTGGCTTGCGGGATGATTTTCAAGAGAAAAAAAAGAACATTACTATTAATTATCACTTGGAAAGGAGCCAGCTTAGGTGGTTCGGAGGACATCTATTAAGGATGCCTCACAAGGGTCTCCCTAGGGAGGTCCTCGCTGCAAGGATCAGATGGAGGGGTTATATCTCAGAAATGGTCTTGGATCGCCTCAGGAGTGTACAGAAAGTGTTAAAATTATGTTTTTATGTGGCCACACCCACTAGTTCATTAAGTATACCTGGTTTTTACCTTAGCACCACCCACCTGGACTTAAGCCTCGCCCACAACTGTTGTTGTATGATAATGGATTTAGGTTATGATTTATTTTCGATTGGTCCTTTTGACTCAAAGGCTTTCAGCTTTGAGGAAGAAACCACAAAGGAAGACATATTTGAATATTCTAACCACAACTGGTTAGAGTAATGTTAACTCCATAGACACATACAAAACAGAAAAAGTAAAAAACAAACAAACAAAAAAACCCGAATTGCAGCACTCCATCTTTAAGAAATTAGAGGTAGTTAGGACGAGGTAGTTAACCTCTATCTCACCTCTTTGTGTGTGAGTGTGAATAATTTCAAAGGAAAGAAATCACAGCTGAAAGAAAATGAATTTCAGAATCGTTTCCAAATGTCTTCACAAGGACGAATTCTCAGTGAATGCACTGAGGCAGGTGTTCTCCATAATAAACATAATCAGCGTGACACTGATGATAGCTTATAGCTGGAATGCCTTTGTTTTGGTCACATAAATAGAAGATGATGGATCCGTGAGTTAGGCCTCTGGTGTGCTGTTTGTTTTGTCGTACCCAACCAGAGCTGTGAATAAGGGAGTGCTGTATACATGTGCTGCGACTCTTAAATACGTTTCAGTTGTGTAGCTGACATACACTGTAGATTTACAATTAGTTTACCGGAAAATAATTCTACATTTGTGTCTGCTAATGTTTTGATTTCAAGTGGTTTATTAATGGACTACCAAAACAGCACAAATCACTTTATTTTGTGGCTTTCGCCTTTATTTTATATATATTTTTTATGTAGGGACAAACCGTAGGCCGACAGGAAATGGGGAGAGAGATGGGGGGCCGTCGGGATCGGGAGGCGAGCCCGCGGCACACTGCCAGACTGGATTACCAGCCAAGGTGCCTGGACCACTAAGCCATGGCCCAGGCCTTTTTTTTTACTCTTAAAAGTAAGTCAATACTGATCATGAAGGTAAAATGCTTGCCAGTTGCTACGCAATATTCTTAGTTCAGAAACACAAACATGAAGTTGAACGTCTTGTAGTTATACAGTAGCAGAGAGACACGAGAACAGGTTGAAAAGGGAGAGTGAAGTACCGAATGTATGTTGAACTTGTATTTTCATTAGGCGGTTTATTATTAAAACTAAAATTTACGTTTGAATACTTAAGTAAGTACTTTCTTTAACTCATGTCCATTTTTAGCTGAGAAACTTTCACTTGTACTGTTTCTACCAGGGGCAATGGCAAATATGCTTTGACCCAAAAAATGGGGGGCCCGGTCCACCACAGCTAGTCTGCTAGCTAGACCACTGTTTCCCCAAACAGTGGGTCGGGACCCGTTTGCAGGTCGTGGACACATTTTTATGGGTCCCTTTTTTTTTGGGTTTCCTACATTTTGTTTAAAATTTTTATTACTTCAAAAACATTCCCCAAAACATTCCCCCAAAACAGCAAAAGTGTTCGTGAATTTAAAACGAATGCATTGATTATTTTCAGTAAATTTCATGAAGAAATCAAAGAAACATCTAAGAAATTCCAATGGGAATGTGTTCAATACTTGATCCAATATTCTACAAGATCTAGACCCAGGCCCCCTTTAAGACCTGCAGAGTGACGCATGGTTGATTTTGCCTTATTGCTCGCTAGGCGTGCTGTGTACTCAAATGGAAGGATGCTGCCCCGCCCGTGCTCAGTCAGTGATATAATGTCCTGTCTCGAACTGGAGACGTTGAGGTTCTCGTCGGGAAGACATGGGGCCCATTTATGACATTCTATACCACACCACACAAACTGCATAGTGCCCATGCTTCAGCCAACACCACAACAAATCAAACAATCTATACTTTTTCTGCTACAAATCATTTATCATGAGGCACCACTCACAAACACTTGAGTCTGACCTAATGTTTCGTATATACTGATTATAACTTAACTACTGAAGGCTTTACTCTTATTTGATTATGCTGTTAATTTTTCCCAGAACTTGTGACTAAATTAAATGTATGCTGGGCTTCTGTTTAAAAATATTTTGAAAAGAGAAAACAAATGTTTAAGAAGTAGTGAAAATAGACGATCTACAAGCGCACAATGTGGCACGAAGCAACGCGTTGTGAGCTTGTAGATCAGCTATTTTCACTCGTTTTTTTTCTCACATCAGTGCTTTCTGCAAGACATTACTCATATCACCCATATCTCCAAAACTGGTGGCTCAAACTGAACAACCAATATGTCAATTTGAAGCTATGATTCCCTGCTTTCTTATGACATGACAGTCCCTCAGTCAAATTTGGCCACAAATAGTCTGTCCAGTTAGTTACCCTATTCATGGTATAAGTATTGTCTCAAACGGTTCTCTCTCCCAATTATTGTTTCCTTGTCCTTGTTTCACTTTTTTCTCTTGCTCTTTTGATCGCACGCCCACACGTTCCCAAGGCAAGGCATCGCATTTTAATATATAGCAGGATAATTAAGATTCACCATTAAAGCTATTTTTAAACTACCGGTATACTTGGAGCTGGAATAAAGAGGGGACAGAGACAAGGTACTCCAAACAGCTTAGAGCTCCATTATTCAAGCTGCAGGTGGCGCAGCATGCAGCGAAAGGAGGCATAATGGAAAGGAAGGGCGTCTATTATAGGCATTAAAGCTGACTATATTGTATTTATTAAACACTACTCAGCCAAAAATAATTGGGTTGTCATGTGCATTGCAGGTAATAAAGGCAGGTAATAAAGGCAAATGACACATTTTGAATCTGAGAACATCCCATAGACAGTTTAAGTGCGTACACACTGATGTGTGTACGCACACATGGCCTTGGAAGCCATGGAAACAAGCCTAGTGCTTTCTTGTTTTTTAGTTTTTTTATCAGACCTTGTATTGAACTGTACTTTCCTGTGCTTATTCTACAAACTGTTAAGAACGTTTTCAATCAATCCATCCTGATTAATAATACTCGTCCTTCATGTCGTTGAGTAGCCAGATGCAGCGGATCAGCACCAGAACTTGTTCTGTTGCCATGGCAGCCAACAGAGTTCCCCCATGCCATGGTCGGTGAGTGAAAGTTTAGTTGAGCTGTGCCATTGATTTGTGGAAAACAGCAGTGGGCATTAAGTGTTTGAAAGAGCTGTATTGATTTGTTGATTGAAGCGCTCAAATTCAGTTGGCCTGTTTCGTATGTTATCTCAGTGGCTGACCTGGGTCAGATCATGGATGGGGAACAAGCTGGCTTATTGTTCCAGCCATGAATTATTCAAAAGACTAACGAAAATTTGCTGTCAAAATCAAACCTTCTGGCTTGTCCAAATCCAGCCCCAGGAGAGCTTAAAGGACAACTTTAGTTTTTTTCAACCAAGGTTCATGTTGTAGGTTGTTATTAGAGAAAGTAAAAGATGAGTGTTATTTTTTTTTCCATTTGCTGCTTTCTTTCGTTTTAGGGATTTTAGCTGTTTTGTACAGGGGGGCGGGGGCATTCGAGCATGGTGCTAAATATGTATTGTTTTACAAAATATTATGGAGATTTATTTTTTTATTATTTACTATAGCCCTAATAAACCCCAGGAAATTACATCTGGCAACAAATAAATCACAGGATCTACTGAATGTGAAGGTAGCCTAGTGGGGGGAAGCCTAGTGTGTCATAGGCTCAATGTCAGTTTGACACATTCAGTAGATCTCGTGATGTTTTGTGGCCAGATGAAATTTCCAGGGGTTTATTAGGACTATAGTAAATAATTACAAGTAAGACGCGCAAACGCGTGAAGCGAACGCAGCTCGTGTGTGTGTGGTTGTGTGTGTGTGTGTGTGTGTGTGTGTGCTACAGCTGCGCCCTGTGTGTGTGTGTGTGTGTGTGTGTGTGTGTGCTACAGCTGCGCCCTCTGGTGGCGGGCCGGTGGTGTAACAGCGTGACACACACACACACACACACACACACACACACACACACACAGACATTCAGCCCTTGCTGTCATAGTAAGTGGCTCACTGCGTTCGCAAAAAAAGAAATCGCTATAAAATGTTGTAAAAAAATACATATTTAGCCCCATGCTCGAATGCCCCCGCCCCCCTGTCAAAAACAGCTAAAATCCCTAAAACGAAAGAAAGCAGCAAATGAAAAAAAAAGAACACTCATCTTTTAGTTACTCTAATAACAACCTAAAACATGAACATTGGTTGAAAAAAACTAAAGTTGTCCTTTAATTGTTGCCCCTGGAACACATTACATTTTCCAAAAATGTGACTCTTTGCAGTATTTCGCTGAGGCCCACCTGCCACCTCCCCCAGACCACTGATTGAAAACCATTGCATTAGAGTGCAAAGTGTTCCGTCTCGCCTTCTGTTAGTTTTAACAACCCGGTGATGTGATTTCGGATCATTCATTGAGCTCTGAACGCCGGGCCACTTAGTCTGCACTGCGTGCAGGTACACCATATGGTGATTTATGTTGCAACCAGATGCCGCGTGTCATTGACTAGAGATTCAATCAGTGCAATATATCCCCTGTTCTTTCATACATCATTCGTTTGCTCGTTGCTCGTCTTGCAGTCTTTTCACCCTATATGTTTATGTCTTTCTTGTAATCTCTGGCAGTCACTCAATGTCAGACCATTGCTTGGCCCCACACGCTCTCTCTCTCCCAATTTGAACCTCCTGCCAAGTTCTCCTAATATTTCACACCCTTTTTCCACGTCTCCTGTTACATCCATCCGCCCTGTTTCAACTTCCTTCCAGTTTACATTGCTCAGTCAAACTCCATATCAAGCAACCCAGACCCACACTCATCATACATGCTGTGTTGCACAACACACAAACACGCACGCACGCACGCACACACACACACACACACACACACACACACACACACACACACACACACACACACACACACACACACACACACACACACACACACACACACACACACACACACACACACACACACACACACACACACACACACACACACACACACACACATACACACACAGCCTGTGAACCTCATGTCGGTGAGGGGGAAACAGGCAGAAGGCGACATGGTGGCTGCCTGCTACAGTATAATGAGCCAAGCAGCATTAGCTTTATCCCTCTGCCTAGCTTGATGCTGACAAACCAACCAAAAACACAGAAGACCCTCCGCTGGTTCCCTTTCTTCATCCGTCTGTAAGCATCTCTCTCTCGGCCTGGCTGCCCCAGGCTGTCTCCCAACCATCCCCATCTCCCCCTCTCATCTATCCGTCTCTCTCTTTCTCTCTCTCTCACGTCTGCTTTATTTTTCATCATTCAATCCATCCTTTTGTCTGCCTCACTCCCACTCGCCCTCATGTAGTACACTATCTATACAGACATCACTCCCTCCCTTTTGTTGCACGCCTCCTGTTTTCCTCTGGTCTTTCATCTGGTTTGCCAGTAGCCTCTAACCCCTTTTCCTCCAGTCACTCACCAGCCCCGTTTTTCCCCAGCTGGGCTGTTCTCACTTCACTGATTCCATCCTGACTGCTGCTGGTACGGATAGAACGCCCCCCAGCTCATTATTCTCTCCTACGGCTTTTTAAATTTTTTATTCAGCCCTTATCCTTGGAGACATTTCTCTCTCTCGCTCTATTCAATTCAATTCAATTCAATTCAATTCAATTCAATTCAATTCTATTCAATTCAATTCAATTCAATTCAATTCAATTCAATTGCTATGAGAAAACATACGGTTACATCGCCACAATGCCACTATTCTCTCTTACAATGTGTCTCTTTTTCTTTTCTTTTTTAACTATTTTTTATCCCACGATTTTGTAACCCATTTTTCACCCCTGTGTCAATCATCTAATGTGATCCTGGGCTCTACACACCCTCCACCAACCTAGTCCCCATATATGGGGGACAAGGGGAGAGCAACGGACTTGAACTCATGCTTCCTTCATGCCTGAGTGTCCAAGTTGCTCCTTTACACCTGACAGGGGGGAGTTTCCCTGGTTGGACGTAGCGCGTGGAAGGAACACGTTATTCCAACCAGTTCCTTTCCCCTCCATCAGGCGCCCCAGCTGGCCAGGGGGAGGCAGTTTAGTGACCAGGATTTACAATGTGTCTCTTACAATTTCTCTCTCTCAATTGAATTGAATTGAATTGAATTCAAAGGGCTTTATTGGCATCAGAAAACATACTGTTATATTGCTACTATTCTCTCTCTCTCTCTCTCTCTCTCTCTCTCTCTCTTTCTCTCCGTGAGTTATTTCATACAAGGGTGAGAGAATGTGCACAGCGGAGACTATATGAGCGGCGTGCGTATTCCTGGTTGTGTGTATTTGAGTGTGTAGTACGAGTGCAGTTGCTACGTATCACTGTGGTGCAATATGTTGAGTAGCACAGCTGTGCATAACGGTGCGACGGTAATGAAAGGAAGCCACGTTTACAGGCAGAAACAGTCAAACATGAGGAGAGACTGAAAGAGAGAGAGAGATTTCTGTATGATAGATAATTTTACTATTCTGCACAGTAAACTCCACAGTGTTCGTTTTACTCCAAGAATGTACACATGTAACCACATTTGTATGCTCTCAGAGTTCAATTAACACTGAGGATTCCAGTGTGTAGCAGTAGCTACTCACAGGATGAGAGTAATGTTGTAGTGCTACTTTTAAAAGTGTGTGTGTGTGTGTGGGGAGGGGGGGGACCATAACATTCACTGTGTTGTCTATGGTAGACACACACTAAAACATGCAGACGCGTATTGCATATTTAGAAACAGGGTTTCTAAATATAAAAGTAAATTACAACGATTTTTGCAACCCATGTTTCCCCCCTTTGTCAATGTAACGTAATCCTGGGCGCACCACACTCCCTTTGCCAACCTGGGGAGAGCAATCATGGACTGACCTCATGCTTCCTTCTATGCATGAGGAGTCCAAGACGCATCTTTTCACCTGACAGGGGAGGTTTCCCATGTGGAAGTAAAACACTATTCCAACCATTTCCTTTCCCCTCCATCAGGCGCCCCGGCTGGCCAGGGGGAGGCAGTATAGAGACCAGGATTACTGCATGTTTTTTGTGAGGGTACCTGGGGAGAACATGCAAACTCCACACAGAAAGGCCCGTTTGCCAACCCGTACCCAGGGTATAAATAGCTTGACCAGAAGTCCCCCTTTCCGTGAGACAGTCCCTCATTTCCAAGACATTTCAGGCATCCAACAAGTTGAGACCCTGTCCCACATTGTGACCGGCAGGCATCAGTGTTCTGTTCAAATGCCCTAATAGTTAGTCCCCTAATAGTTGGCTTTCTGTCGTAAAGCTCTTTCATCCTCCAAGATGTGTCTGTTAAAATAACGTGAGAAATATCCCCTAGGGCCTCCTAGGCCATACCATCCATGACCAAAATTAGCAATTTAAAACAAAATGTGAGACGCCAGAGGGGTTTAATAACAAAATGATAGGCTATATTAGGCCTATGCTCGAATATGACATCAAGGCATTTTAATAGCAACTTGTATTAAGTTGCTAATGCTAACCCTGTCCTGTCCCATCCCACTGTCCCCCTGTCCCACACAAGCGATACTTCCGTCCCTCAAATTAACAGTTTGGATCTGGTAATACAATGTCCCCAAGCGTCACTTGAAACAAAAAACACAAAGTGTTGGTAAATTTAAATTAAGTATAAATTAGCCTTACTTGATTATATATTCCTCTCCCAGTGTAAATTCTTCCGCCCTCCCGTCGACACACATCGCTCCAATGAACTGGATCTGTTTTTTTAATATCTATGGTTTGCTGCATGCTGTAATATAGAGCAGAGGTTCCCAAAGTGGGGTCCGGGGACCAGGGGTCCATGAGGGAGTTCCAGGGGGTCCCCAGCTAAATGATAATTTGGAACCAGATGGACCCTTATGGGTCTGTAACTCAGAGAGTGTACACATTTGTACACTCTAAGAGTTAAATTAACTTTGATTTTACTATATACATTGGGGTCCATGCCATTAAATGAGGGGTTGTAGCCTAATTCATGTCAAACTGGGGGTCCTTGAAATGAAAATGGTTGAGAATCACTGCTAGAGCCATACAAATCTTCTCTTATGGGGGTCCCTGGCATATCTTTTCAAATGGTGGTCCGCGGACTAATTAGTGTCAATGTGGGGGTCCTTGACATGAAAGTTTGGGAACCACTGATATAGAGGAAAGAGAAACAGTTGAACGTGGAGGGCTAATTTGGTGCTAAATGCACCACATGCCTGGCAGAGTCCCCAGTATGATTCTCAGACCATTTGATTTGCTCCCCTGCTCTTATCCGTAAAAGCATCAACATGTTGTTCCAATTCCAAAGGAACGTTTGGTGTGGTGGGGCTTGGCAGACAGTGCAGCATGCGAGTGTGGCGAGCCTGAGCAGTCTGCCGAGCACATAGTTGACACCTAGTGTCCATCATTAAAATAAGATCTGGTTGCAAAAGTGGTGAATTGGCCCTTTAAATCTATAGGGTTGCTATTTTTTGGCTAAAGCATTTTTATTTTATTTTTTAAGGTTAAAGCTCTATATTCTGATAGTAGGCCAATTTTCACATTGGCCTGTTATAGCGCCACCGACAGGTGGATTTTTTAAAAACAAAACAAAATGCCTCAAATCATCCAATTGCCATCAAAAGGCATAAGAACAACCTTTTCACATTGGCTTATTATTTTTATAGTGTTCTAATTTTGTTTGCTCATTTATTTGTGTCATCATCACTTAAAAGTTCAATTGTATAATCTATCTGTATCCTGATTCCTGACTGAGTTCAATATCTTTTCTTTGTCCGTTTGTCCCATGCTTTCTCTAAATATTCTGTCAGTTTGTCCCATGCTTTCTCTAAATATTCTGTCCGTTTGTCCCATGCTTCCTCTAAATATTCTGTCAGTTTGTCCCATGCTTCCTCTAAATATTCTGTCCGTTTGTCCCATGTTTTCTCTAAATATTCTGTCAGTTTGTCCCATGCTTTCTCTAAATATTCTGTCCGTTTGTCCCATGCTTTCTCTAAATATTCTGTCCGTTTGTCCCATGCTTTCTCTAAATATTCTGTCCGTTTGTCCCATGCTTTCTCTAAATATTCTGTCCGTTTGTCCCATGCTTTCTCTAAATATTCTGTCCGTTTGTCCCATGCTTCCTCTAAATATTCTGTCTGTTTGTCCCATGCTTTCTCTAAATATTCTGTCCGTTTGTCCCATGCTTTCTCTAAATATTCTGTCCGTTTGTCCCATGCTTTCTCTAAATATTCTGTCCGTTTGTCCCATGCTTCCTCTAAATATTCTGTCAGTTTGTCCCATGCTTCCTCTAAATATTCTGTCCGTTTGTCCCATGCTTTCTCTAAATATTCTGTCCGTTTGTCCCATGCTTTCTCTAAATATTATGTCAGTTTGTCCCATGCTTCCTCTAAATATTCTGTCCGTTTGTCCCATGCTTTCTCTAAATATTCTGTCCGTTTGTCCCATGCTTTCTCTAAATATTATGTCCGTTTGTCCCATGCTTCCTCTAAATATTCTGTCCGTTTGTCCCATGCTTCCTCTAAATATTCTGTCCGTTTGTCCCATGCTTTCTTTAAATAATGCAAGTTCAAAAATCCACGCAAGTCGCTCTGCATCATTTGACCACATCAGATCAATGTTTTTACACCTTTTGACGTAGCTCATGGTACAACGGGCAATAGAAAAAACTAAATGGAACTCATTCTCAATATCGTTTATATCACAGTAAGTGCAAATCCGTTTTTCTTATATAACTCCTCTATAGAGCGTTGCCAGGCCTTTCATGACGACGCCAGGCCCAGGAAATAGTGCAATGCATTTTTCCCATAGACATTTCAAAACGTATTTATTTAAAGACCTTATAAGCGTCGTACAAAGCCAACTCTTGTCGTGACAAATCATGACAACAAACACAATATTTTGGACCAAACGAATAATTACAAAGAAGAAAAACAACAAAAACGGTGTTGTAACCTGCCGTTTTCTTCTTCTTTCTAATTATTTGTTCAGCCTCAAAAATTTTGTTTGTTGTCATGATTTGTCACGACAAGAGTTGGCTTTGTCCGCGGCGTAAACGTCTTTAAATAAATACTTTCTGAAAAGTCTATGAGGAAAAGGAACGGGGATTTATTTTCCGGGTCTCTCGAGGGGGCGGGACTGCGACGCTCTATACATGTGTGGTAGATTATGTTATAACAACTATCACATCTGCAGGTGGTCTCCATACTAAGTCTTCCATATGTATACCCTGGTGCCTCTTAGGACACATATTGCAGTGCTGCTGGAAGCTCATAAATGCAATATGGGTGGTTTGTAGACATTTCTCTCAAGCAAGAGACCCAGATTCAAATCCCAGGCAGGACATATTATACAGTAAGCTATACGGATTGCAGCTTCAAGCTTTCCATGCATTCCTCAGCGGGTGCATTTAGAATTTTACTCCTTCTACATATCATCAATGTAGAAGGAGGAAGGGAACAAATATTAACCACACCATAAAGGCTAAAAGGTGGAATTGGGAGAGAGTGGAGCGAGATATGACTAGACGAATGACAGAAGTTGCACAAAAGACTGAGGGAGTTGAGTTGAGAGAAGGAACGTGAGGTGAAAACTTTAATGATGTGTGACCTTAACCACCATTTGCAGGAGAGGAGCCAGTCTCTCTCTCTCTCTCTCTCTCTCTCTCTCTAGTCTAGTCTAAATTACAATATGGATTTAATTATAGGATAAGATTGGTGCAATGTTTGTTTTCATCAAAACAGTTTAGCCATTATTTCTTGCAATACCAGTCCTTGGGATTATGTCATTACCACCAGTCTCACTTGGGGCTTGTCTCTTGCCCGAGGACACTAACTTTAGGCCTTGTCTGTACAACGCATTAAACCAGCAATCTCTACCAGTCATCATGCCATAAACAAACCAGACCCTTAATTATATGTTTTCACTTTCAGAACAATTTACTGTAGATTCCATTGGTTCTGAACTCCTTGGGAATGCAGATCACTGGTATCCTTTAAAACAGGCCTTAAAATCCACCTTTCAAAGTTAGGCCAAAGGTAGAGGAAATGATCACTTCTCCCTTAGACAGGTGATCACCCCCCCTTACAACCCCCTCCTTTAACAGTCCCTTGACGGTCCTGCAGAAGTCCCTTGATGGGTGCTACACCAGAATGCTGCGTGCAGTACTTAACATCAGCAAGACTATACATGTTACTAACAAGACTATGTATAAGGGATTACCAAGGCTGAGCCAGAAAATATTAGCCAAGAGAATGAGACTAGCGGGACACTGCCAAAGGCATCAAGAACGGCCAGCCAGCAAACTGGTGCTCTGGGAACCAACACACGGGCATCGATCATGAGGACGTCCCACGCTATCATACAGTACGTGGATGTACTCAAGAGCGATGCAGGAGCGCAAAGTACCAACGAACTGGCCAGATGTATGGAGAACCGTGATGACTGGAAACGACGATGCAGGGCTCGTCTGAGGACGACCTAGAGAGAGAGATGATAAGAGCGCCCCTCACTTCACACGGGTGTGATTTTCGTACACTCTGTGTACAGTGTTTGATTTGTTTTGTGATGATATTGAAGTTTATGTTATTTTTCATGTCATATAGGGCCTGAATGGAAACAAGACCACAAGGACTTATTTATTCATTTTTTAGATAAAGCGTTTGACTGTACTCTGTTGCTGTTGTACATTCATATCTAATACACTATTCAATCAATCAATCAGTCAATCAATCAATTGGGAATAGAATGTCGCCATGCATCCACCTGGCCAGCCAAGTCAGTATACAGGTCACACCGTACTTATCTGGGACACACCGACTTATTTGTGTAAAGGTTTGTAGGGCATAGACAGCTAGAATGAAAAGCAGCAGCACACATGCGTTGAGTAGAAAGCCACTGATATTTTGATACTGATATAATCTGGTCTGATATTTTCACTTGCAGGGATCATGTTTCTTGTGGACACAAACCTCCACCTAAGTAACCCTAGTCCCGACTCCAGAAAAAGGGAGTTCCAAGAAAATGCAAGTCCAAGGCACACTCTCTATACGCACGCTCTCTATAAAAGAATGTCAAAAGTCTTCACCCACAATGACAAGGACAAAAAGGGAGATTTCTTCATTTTGGCAAATTGAACAGATGGAGTGTTGACGTTAAGTTTGTTTATGCTCACACAACTCGACTATAATATGAGATTTATTGCATTCCACGAATCTCTGTGGCGTTCATAAAAATCTGGTGCTAAGACAGTGCAAATACATTTTAATCATCTGACCACAGGTATGGAAAAGACCTATAACCACACTTATTTAGTGTGGTTTATTTAGAATTCTTCCCTGCTTGGTAATTCTCTAACTCATTTTCAAGTCCATAAAACAGCGAGGCTGTCAAGAAGGTGACGTTCATGTCTGCTAGCTAGATAAGATGGATTTTCTTGGTGTGATATGTGGTCAGGGAGGGTAATTACCATAAACAAATATAATTAATGTGGCATCTAATGATTTAATTCACACTGTTTGTAGTAGATTACTGTAGATTACATTGTTTTTTTTGTTTGTTTTGCTGATTGAGGTATATATATATATATATATATATATATAGCTCCCAAAACGATCTATTGCACAAAACATTACAAAATAAAAGTGTCAATAAATAATATGTGAGGGATCTTTGGTGGAATGCATTCATTCACTTGTATATCTCAAATATCTGCTACATCATTTTGACTAAAACCTGTCAGCTCAATAAAATGTGTCCTTATTTGTCATTGAACTTTTATTTAACATCGTTGGTGTTGGTGTTCTTAAAACTGGACAGTTGTGTGTTGTGTAACTTTAGAGAGATCATGACATGATAGCAGGGAAACAGCATAAGCGTGTGTGTGTGTGTGCGTGGGTCAAAATAACAGCGCTGTCATCGTTTAGGGTAGTGAAGATAGTATATATAGGAACTCAGTGTGTTGTGAAGAGGTCAAAAACATGCAGGAAGAATTGAAGTCATAAAGGTACAGATGGCTGTAGCGAGGCATTCTGAAAACATCGAGGTCCAAGATGGAGACCAAGGCGATGCAGACTACAAGAAGAACTAATGTAGAAATGTCTGAAGAAGAACATTATGAGAGTCTTGATCTGCACAAGATAGAAGATGCCGTCTATGGAGATCTTCAGACCAAGAAGAAGAAGTCTGGTAAGAGATATTACTAAGACTAAAAATCACCAATACAAACACGTTTAAACCTTTTAAACCATAGGTTCAACGATTTTAAATGATCTCCCTCTATCCTTCTCCCACAGTATGTATACAGTATGTTTGTGTGTGTGCATGTGTTGTGTGTGTGCGAGAGAGAGAGAGAGAGAGAGAAACTGTAGCAAAGCCCCGAATGCCAAGATAAAAGAGCATTCACGCTCGCATTACATCTTATGTATATTTGTGAGTTCTCTGACTGAATTAACTAAGTACATAATTTACTAAAAATCATGATAAGTGCCATTTTCATTAAACCAAGCAAGCCTCTCATCCTTGAAAGCTGTCTACATACATTTATGCTTTTTCAGTCTTGACAAAGAATGTGAGACAGAGGAGAGTGAGAGAGAGGAGAGTTGAGGCTGAGGACAGTTATAGAAGTGATTCACTTTATGTGTAAAAGTATTTTAGTATTTTATTTTAGAGTACTTTGGTCCGGTTGGGTTTAGCTAACGGCATTTACTCTTATCTTGTTTTTGTCTTAACAGGGAGAAGGCCTTTCAGAGTTGTTGCTGTGGTGATTCTGTGTCTTACACTGATGGGTGGCAACATAGCCCAGGCTGTGTACTGTGAGTATTACATGTCACTAAACTACCACATCACTCACTCAGGGAGTTTGTTGCCTATTATTGCATGGAGTTTGTTGCCTGACATTTTCTAGCTGTGACAACTATTAAGGCCTTGTTTAAAAAGCAGAAGTCTTGCGCACATCCAGTTCCGCGCTGGTGCTGGACAAAGGTAGATGCATACAGGAAACAATTAAGGCCACCACAGCTTTAACCCAAAATGTTGACTTTTTTATTATTATTATTATAATTTATTTATTTTTGAAATAAAATTAATCGTTTCTTTTTGTATTATTGCATTGCATGATATGCATCTGAAAAGTATGATGAATAAAGTAGTGTTGACAAGTGACAATGCACATAAAAAAGGATAATTAACAACATTGAGATTTTCTTCTCAAATAAAGTGTTCCACCACAGATGCTTCATGAACAGTAGCGATAACTGTCTTTATCATCCATTTCTGTCCTTCGCAGATCATTCACCCAGCAGTAACATCATGGCCAACGACACCCTGGTACATGATCATAACCCGCTAAAGTCCAACTACCAAACTCTGATCTTGGAGAATACCAACCTGACGCAGGAGAAGAACCAGCTAAAGTCCGTCAACACCGACCTGACGCAGGAGAAGAACCGGCTAAATTCCGTCAACACCGACCTGACGCAGGAGAAGAACCGGCTAAATTCCGTCAACACCGACCTGACGCAGGAGAAGAACCGGCTAAAGTCCGTCAACACCGACCTGACGCAGGAGAAGAACCAGCTAAAGTCCGTCAACACCGACCTGACGCAGGAGAAGAACCAGCTAAAGTCCGTCAACACCGACCTGACGCAAGAGAAGAACCAGCTAAAGTCCGTCAACACCGCCCTGACGCAGGAGAAGAACCGGCTAAAGTCCGTCAACACCGACCTGACGCAGGAGAAGAACCGGCTTCAAAGTGAAGTAAACCAGCTGAAGACACAGACAGCAGGTGAGAGAAGATACAAAAGAACTTAAATAATATCATTGATATTTTAATTATTATCTGGGATATAGAGGTAGAGATTCTGAGTAAGCTCATCACTGCTGGTGTATGACAACTATCATAGAACAATCATTATTCTTAAGATGCACGTCACCTGTTTTCAAGCTCATCTTTATATAATATATCGGCGTCACTAATGCTCATTATAACATGGCATAATTTGTCTATGTGGACAGTTCAGAAACCTGCCTACCAATGACATCATCAATGGGGATGGCTGCTGAAATAGATTTACTATTAATAATCTAAATATATAAAGTATAACTAAATCTGTCAAATAAATGTAGAGTAAAAACTACAATATTTGTAGTAGTATGAAGTAGGTGTAACCTCCATGCAGCCGAGACCCAGCCTGCAACCGTCCTGCTAATCGGGCTCAGCCCTATTGGCACGGTAGGCTGCGCGTTGGTCTGGTGAGTGGGAGCCCCGGCCCCCGGGTTCAATCCACGCTTCCGCGTAATGCTACATAGGCCTACCACAAAATTGAAATATTTAATTAACTAAGTACAAATAAGTACAAATACCAGAAAAGTTTACTTGAGTAAATGTGTGGAGTAGAAAACACCATTGATATAATAGATGAATAGTTTTGCCTCCACTCCACTACATCTCTGACTACTATTATTATTACAACTATGTGTTAGAATTCATCAGTAAATCTCCTGTTTGATGTTTTTAGACAAGTCGTGTCCCACTGGATGGAAGAAGTTTGGATGCAGCTGTTACTACAGAACTACTGGAGGGAAATCATGGCAGGGAGCTAGAGATTACTGTCGGAGTCAAGGAGCTGATCTGGTGGTCATTAACAGTGGAGGAGAAAAGGTTAGTTGTGTCCGTGTGTCCCTGTGTGTGTGTGTGTGTGTGTATGTGTGTGTGTGTGTGTGTGTGTGTGTGTGTGTGTTTGAGCGTGAGTGTGTGAGCGTGAGTGTGTCCATCATCCAGATACGACTCAAGGAAATAGGGTGCTATTTTTGAGTGGTGCAACCACTCCAAGGAACAGCACTGTCCGTGTTCACCTATGTGTCCGCCTATGTATGTGTTAATGAGCACCAGTTATTACCAGTAGGGGCGCTGTTGTGCCAGAAACAGAGAGAGAGATAGTGCTGCACTGTTGCCTGCTAATGAGAGAGAGGGGGGGGGGGGGGGGGGGAGTTGCACCATTGGTGTGATTTTTCCTTTATTTTTTGACGATGGGTTCTCAGATGTAATTCCATGATTATAGTGAAGAACTGAATGTATTGGATACACAATTAATGATGATTCAATCATGTACAAATAATCAGGTATTCATCGATGGATTGAGACGTGGTGATTCTGATTCATGGATTGGTCTGACCAGGACTGGGGGCAGATGGACGTGGGTGGATGGAACAGCACTGACAACACAGTGAGACATTTAACATGTTTTTATATTGTAATTCTATCAAAGTCACTGTATGTGAGTGACTGAGTGCATGTGGTTCAATACATTGTTGTTTATTGTGCAGGTACTGGACCAGTGGATTTCCCGATGACGTTGGAGACTATGCAGCATGGATTAACCATGGAAGCTGGTATAATACGTTCAGTTCAATTGAAAAGCCCTCAATCTGCGAGAAGTGATGGTTTTCACTTCATTGATCAAACTGCAGCTCAGTGTTCTGCTACAGTAGTAATTAGTAGTGAAGATCATATAAACACAAACATTTAAGTACAAACAGTGGTGGAAAAAGTACTTTCTACTTAAGTTAAAGTATCAATACTGCAGTATTCAAATACGATATGTTGCAAGTAAAAGACCGGAATTCAAAATGCACTTGAGTAAAAGTACACAAGTTCTGGCATTAAGATTGACTTAAAGTACCAAAAGTACTCATTATGTAGAATGTCTATCATTTCAAGTTTTCAAATGTCTAAAAATCGTTTGAAAATAGTAGATCTACAAGCTCTTAATGCGTCAGACTCACAATAATGTTAGCTAGTAGATCAAATGATAGAAATGTATATTGGGCTGAAGTTACTTGTTACTGTAATAATAATAAAGATTTACAAAGTAACTAGTAACTAAAGTTTTCAAAAAAATGTAGTTGAGTAAAAGTACAATATTAGGATCTGAGATGTAGTGGAGTAGAAATAATTATAGTATTTGAATTGGAAATACTCAGTAAAGTACAAATTGTACTTGTGGTGTAAGCGTCTGCTATTTTTCAATAGCTAAAGCATAACATTATGCTTTAGCTATTGAAAAATAGCAAGCTCATAGCTCGCCACCGAGTGGCACGCTACGAACTTGTAGATCTGCTATTTTTGAAGAATCGAAGAACGACTGACATAGAAACATAGCTTTTTCAGAAAACTGTCAGGATGTAAAATACTTTTTTAGAATCTGATCTCAGGTCAGAATGGGTTAAGTGAAAGTCTCAATTACTTACCCAGTAACTCAGTACCACTGAGTACAAACTGTTGTAGCCATAACCACTGTAACGCATTAACACCAGGAAAGCATGTGTCATTTTAGATTCAAGCGTTCAAAAATAGAAGATATTCAAGCTGTCACAGCGCGTCACTCGGTGCCATGCACGCTGACGAGCATGTACATCTGCTATACAAGTGAGCTTGTACATCAGTGATTTTCACAAGTGTTGCCTCTTTCTTATGTTATAGTATACTTTGTTGAAAAGGAAGGGTTGTCCGCACAACTGTACGGACAACCCTTCCTTTTCATTGTACGTGCACCTCTTGTTCAGCACCTGTAGAATTTCTGCAGATGTGCGTGCTTCCTGTTGGCTCCTATCTATAGTATAGTTCAGGGGTCTGCAACAGGCGGCTCTAGAGCCGCATGCGGCTCTAGAGCACACCGCTAGTGGCTCCCTGTAGCATTAAAAGTAGCAATACATTATTTTTCATTTATGGTTTCTGTAGGAGGCCAAACGTGACAAGCATTCTTAATATGAAGCTATGGCTTCTACAGGGAGAGAAATAAAGATAGCCAACGAAAAACAGAGGATTTAACAGTTTGTCGACAGAGGCTTTTGCCTTCACAGCCAATGCAGATTGACTGCCTGTATGTTTAATCTGCAGTGAGAAGCTATCAAACAACAAAAAAAGTAACGTTGAAAGACATTTCCAGGGAAAGCATGATAAATTCTGCTAGTTTCGTTGCAACCCGGGAGATAATAAAGCTTGGCAAGCTGCATTATAATGCGTAATTTTGAGGGGGGAGGGAGGAAGTGTTAGCATGGGGTTAGGGGGCTGGAAAAGCCTGGGAGAAACGCTGACCGGAACTGGAGTTGAATACACGGGAGCGGATAGAGGTACGAGGTCTAGGATCTGGGAGAGGGATCAATGTATTAAAAAGCACAGCTTTATGGTCAGAGGGTGGAAAAGTTTCTAGCTCTAGGTTGTTTAAGGACACCAGCAGATAGCACGAGATCTAAAGTATGTCCCTTTATGTGGATAGGACCTTTAACTGATTGCACAAGGTTAAAAGACTCATAAAGATTAATAAAGTCTCTATCTAAAACAGAGGAGGACGGACAACAGGTACTGTGAATGTTGAAATCACCCAGGATCTGCACCCTGTCATGCTGGGCCATAATAATAAAATAAAAATAATAAAATAATAAAAGCTCTGAGAATTGATCTATAAAACCAAGTTTAGATTATCTATCTATCTTCTCCTTCTTTGACCAATATTGACCCTGTTGGCAGTGGCGTGCACATGCAGACATTTGGAGGGGCAGGTGCTCAAGTGAAGGAAAAAAGGGCACCTTGTGGAGCGCGTGGAACCACCGGTTGCCTTAATAGTGTGTGAGATTAATAGATTTTGGGGCATAAATAATATATTGGAAGCTTTTAATCCAGAATTGATCAATGTCACCATGGGCCACATACTGTACACTGTACAAAACAAAAATCAAATGATCAAAAAACGAACATTCAAAAGGGCACATTGCTGTCCAGGGGGCAAAAGGGCAGGTGCTCTAGCACCACCCAGTGTCTTATGTGCACGCCACTTCCTGTCGGTTAACAGCACTTATGGTAAACAGTGTTCAGATGGGTTCAATTTCTCTAAAAATGCTGCCCACCCAATCAGAACTGATAAATGGTACTGATATTTTGTGGTATGTTTTATATTGGCTACAAATAAATATTCTCCATAACTTTTGATTGGGTGGGCACCGCACATTTCGGTGGGGTCTGCACACCCCTGTCCCCTTCAGAACCAGCCCTGGTGGAGGTGGAGAAACTGGGAGGCCCCTGCTACTGAAATAAACTTTAGAGTGGTTCCGATCATACTTAACAAACAGAAGCTTCTCAATCGTGATTGGGGAGGCCTCCTCATCACGAGCTCCTTTTAAATGTGGCGTTCCACAAGGTTCTATCCTTGGTCCACTACTTTTTACAATTTACATGCTGCCAATTGGAAACATTATTAGGAACCATGGAATTCATTTCCATAGTTATGCGGACGATACGCAGCTGTATATCCCCCTTAAACCTGGTGTTGCAGGAAACGTACCACGCCTTCTTGCGTGTCTCTCTGACATAAAGAGTTGGATGTCTCATAACTTTCTGCAATTAAATGAATCCAAATCAGAAATTATCATATTTGGCCCCCCAAACTCAACCCAATCATTTCATTCTGAACTTGGCACCCTATCCGCAAACATCACACACTCAGCCCGCAACCTAGGTGTTTCTTCGATCCGGATATTTCCTTCAACACCCAAATCACCAAAGTAGTCCAGTCATGTTACCATCAAATCAGAAATATCGCTAAAATTTAACCTTTTTTGTCATTTGCAGACCTGGAAACTGTCATACATTCATTCATATCTTCACGTCTGGATTACTGTAACTCACTGTACTCTGGTATGAGCAAAAAATATATATCTCGCCTCCAGATGGTGCAGAACTCTGCGGCTCGCCTTCTCACTAACACGAGAAAACGTGAACATATCACACCGATTTTAGCCTTTAGTCTTCACTGGCTCCCTGTAAGCTACAGAATTGATTTTAAGATTTTATTAGTTACTTTTAAAGCTCTACATGGCCTAGCTCCCATTTATTTAAGAGATTTGCTGAAACCCCATAACCCTGTGCGCTCCCTTAGGTCATCGGGGAGGGCCCTTCTAGTTCCTCCTGCAACGCGTCTGGTCACTCGGGGTGGCCGGGCCTTTGCGGCTCGGGCACCTTTGCTCTGGAACTCCCTGCCTTTGGCTCTTAGATTAGCAGAATCAGTGCCTTCTTTTAAAACGCTTTTAAAAACACATCTGTATGCCAAGTGTTTTTCCTAATATTGCTTTTTATTGTTTTATTGACCTGTTATTTTCTATGCTTTATTATATCTGATGTCCTGATGTTTTGTTGTTTTTATGATTACTGTTTTAGTGTTTTTATAACCTGTCTGTAAAGCACTTTGTAACTATACGTTTGGAAAGGTGCTATACAAATAAAATGCATTCATTCATTCATTCAAAGACACTATGGTTTGTTGCATTAGTTTTGAAGCAGTAAGTGCTGTAATTCTTGTATTGGTATATTTCAATTTGCTGTCATCTGTGGACGGTAGGACCCAGGGGATCCTGACCCACAGGTTGGGAACAACTTTAACTACTTGAGTCCCTATAAAAAGCCGCTCTAAGCTCAGAGAGCGTGTTTTGAGTTTGTACATATGCTATTTTTGATCTTTTTGAATTATTTTATATTTCTGGAGTAATATGTGTTTAGTGTATGAATATTCATGAATATGTTTAAAATGTATTCTGTGTGGTCATTTGCATGTTCTCCCCGTGTCCCCTAGGGTAGAACCCTCACATAAAACATGCAGTAATCCTGGTCTCTAAACTGCCTCCCCCTGGCCAGCCGGGGCGCCTGATGGAGGGGAAAGGAACTGGTTGGAATAACGTGTTCCTTCCATGCGCTACGTCCAACCAGGGAAACTCCCCCCTGTCAGGTGTAAAGGAGCAACTTGGACACTCATGCATGAAGGAAGCATGAGTTCAAGTCCGTTGCTCTCCCCAGGTTGGCTGAGGGTGTGTAGAGCCCAGGATCACATTAGATAATTGACACAGGGGTGAAAAATGGGTTACAAAATAGTGGGATACAAAAATAAAATTTATGAATATGCATGAATAATGTTGGTCAGATGTTCAGCTAGCAGAGCAGGTTGAAAGATCTTAAAGGGATAGTTCACCCGAAAAATATATCTCTTTATTTAGGGCAGTGATTTTTACTGATTCATTTCGAATTCATTAATTACAGAAAAAAACGCAAATGTACACATTTTAATCGCGCAGTATTGTGCAGTTTGAAAGTATTGTTTTTTTTAAATACAGAAGGTCCTTTATAGGCTACCTATCCTGAATATATTCCTATAGTTGTTGCTACAAAATTGCACTGATCTGTTCAGTACCACCTTGATAAAACAATAAACTATATTGTGTTGCTTAAGCTTATGTATTTATTCATTATTTATTGATTGACTCGTATTCCAAGGAAGCCATTTCCTTAAATTGCGTACATTGCTTTAAAGAAGATGAGTTGTTTGAGAGGTTTCAAGGTTTCAATCTGATCTCGCATATTATATAAATGAATAGAAGATCAGTCAGTCTATCATATGATTCTAAAGTAAGGGCACGAAAAGCTACTATAGTGTAACCGCATACGGCCTGTTTTGAAACCGAATATACAAAAGATATTTTGACACTACTTTTCTTTCACTTAAAGGAGGAAACTGATGACAAAAAGATACAAAAAGAGAGAACTACTGTATGACTCATTTCGACTTCATGTTGACATATCCGTGGTGCAGTAGATCATATCATGGAGATGCATGTGGTCCGGTATGCTCTGTGTCTTCTAAATCCTGACAGTTTTCTGAAAAGCCTATGTTTCTATTTTTCAAGTTTTTCATGTCAAGGACCCCAAAAATATATGTAATTGGCCGCCGACCCCCATCTGAAAATACGTTCTTCCAGGGACCCCCCATGAAGCAAAGATTGAGTTAAAAACGATCGCTCTGACAGAATATATATTCAAAGATTTGCACCACATTTTCACGATTTCTCAAAAATAGCAGACCTACAAGCTCGTAGCGTGGCACTCGGTGCCGCGCTATGAGCTTGTAGATCTGCTATTTTTCAATAATAATAATAATAATAATAAACTATTTGTATAGCACCTTTCATACATAAATGCAGCTCAAAGTGCTTCACAGGGCAGGACACAAAAATATAATACAATAAAACACAAGTAGTTAACACATTGATTGCTAACTTTTGAAATTCTACTCAGGATTGCTTCTGCTAAGCGATTAACATTGGACTTTTTAACTTTTTAGGGGCCCACAGCGAGGGGCCTCTTATAGCACATCGCACATTGCATAAATCAAAAGGAAGCCAAACTAGTCCACTTCAATTTAAAAAAAAATATATGATTCTACCATCTTCCATTCTGGAGATATTGACCTTTTTCTAAAACCTGCTTTTCACTGCACGCTGCTCTTTTGAAAAAACAGCAGAGATATGGAAGGTTGAAGTTGACAGACATTGACAGACAGATATAAAAATGAACACAAATAATATCATATACATACTACACACTGAATGAAAGCCCTGAATGTCTACTTTTAGGAGGAAAACAAATACACATGGTCCCATGTATAGTTTGTCAGTAATTGGCTGTTGAATGCAGCTTGCGCCCACCAGAGAGGATTTCAGAAAATGCATGGACCTGAAGAACCATTATTCACAAAATAAGGCCTATAGCGACATGTACATACTATCTACTACCCTGTGAAGTGAGCAGTGCAATGTTGCACAACATTGCACTGCTCACTTCACATGGGTGTGATTTTTATTATTATTACAGTAGAAGTATTTTTCTTATGAAAGCAGAGAGTCTTCTGTTTCATACGGTATATAGTATGTACATGTCGCTATAGGCCTTATTTTGTGAATAATGGTTCTTCAGGTCCATGCATTTTCTGAAATCCTCAGAGTATTTTAGACAAGACAAGGAACTGACAACTAAATATTCACAAAATAAGGCCTATACATACTATATACCGTATGAAACAGAAGACTCTCTGCTTTCATAAGAAAAATACTTCTACTGTAATAATAATGAAAATCACACCCCTGTGAAGTGAGCAGTGCAATGTTGCACTGCTCACTTCACAACATTGCACTGCTCACTTCACATGGGTGTGATTTTTATTATTATTACAGTATTAGTTTTTTTCTTATGAAAGCAGAGAGTCTTCTGTTTCATACGGTATATAGTATGTACATGTCGCTATATGCCTTATTTTGTGAATAATAGTTATATAGGTCCATGCTTTCTCTAATCAGACCAGTGTGTGTCCAGTGGAAACCTCGTATGAATCTGATCTCAGGTCAGAATGGGCTAAAGTTCTCTCTGAAAAAGAGAATTTTATAAATGAAATGGATTCAATAGTCTAGTATTGACAAACAGTATATGGGATATGTGTATTTTATTTGTTTTCCTCCTAAAATTAGACATTTAGGGCTTTCATTCAGTGTGTAGTATGTATATGATAATTTATTTATGTTTATATCTGCCTGTCATGATAACGTCATGATGATGATGATTCTATGCACATATGTGATCATTGTCTCAGTAAACAAAATCAACAGATCGTTTGATAGCATAACAGTGACTTGAGAGGTTGACATGTCTGGACATGAACCACAGGAGCGACTCAACTCGCAGTGGGGGGGGGGTTCCACGACATGTCTGGACATGAACCACAGGAGCGATAAGCGTAGCCCGGCTGGCTGTGATTTCGACAAAATGACAGACAACACGATGGCTTCCGCAGCTTAGGATTGTATTAGTTATCCATTACAAACGGGTCGATTACGTCCCAGACGCCTTATCACTGCAATTGGCTGGCGAAGGCGCTATGGCGATTATGGTGATCAACTGCCGAGAATCTTTTTTCCGAGAATGAGAGTAGCATTGCAAACTGCAAAACGATCGATCGCAACTCGCAGTGTGGGGGGGGTTCCACGGTGTGATATCTGCTAGCCTAGTATACTGCTTCTTTGTCCAAACATGGCTGACGCGACGGCGAAAAAAAGACAGTTGGTCAGATGTATACTGCTTCTCCTATGGCGGTCCTTCGAGAATACGTCATTCGTTTCGCGTATACCTGTGCGTGAAATGGCGATCGACCGTTGGAGATTATTCTTGGTTTATATACGGGTTTATATTTCCGAGAATGAGGCGGCAGACCGGTGAGTTGTCGTTGGAAAGAATTAGAGAGGGCTGTGTCGAGTGGATCTGTGTGAATGAGTGGGGGGGGGGGGAAGAAACTGTAATGCGATGGAGAGATGCCTCGGGAGAAACCATGTAGAAACAGGAGGGGAAGGGTAATCGAGTGTATTCACAAATTTCACACACACTAGAAAATGGGTAGCTCCATTTTAGATCCCCTGATCTGCGTTGGTCTATGCCGTGTGCAGGACGGCGATGCCGCCTCCCCAGTACGTCGTAATGGATACGGCATGCCTGGAATGTGGTTAGACCAGGCCTCTTTTCAGGAGGTGGGGGGCTTTAAACTCCCGGATCTCACAGCGGATCTTTCTGGAGATGATCAGTGTTACATTATGTGTTGTCCGGGCGTCAGAGAAGTTGATGTACAGTATACAGTAAAAACACCAATAAAACGCTTTAGAGCGTGATGCGCAGACGGCGCTCGAGATTAATAAAACGCTTTAGAGCGTTTTGCGCAATCGATGAGTTAAAATGATAGAACAATGGCAAAGAACAAAATTGAATATAAGAACATAAAATAAATAAAAACAAATAAAAACACCACATGCAGCAAATCAGTCAGGGCAGGGTAGGAACGTGCATAGTAAAACTCAACTAAAAGCAAGAGTGAAGAGGTGAGTCTTGAGTTGAGATTAAAAAATGTCTACAGAGGGTGCGTGTCTGAGCTCGAATGGAAGTTTATTCCAGGCTGTTGGGCCGTAGAAGCAAAAAGCTGCCTCACCATATTTTTTTGTGCACATTCTTTTAGGCACTTCAAGTAGGCCAGCATTGGAGGACCTGAGGGGGCGGTTAGGGACATATCTAGGTAGGCAGTCACAGAGGTACGGAGGTGCGAGACCATTGAGAGCTTTATAGACAAGTAAAATAATTTTAAAATCAATCCTAAAAACAACCAGAAGCCAGTGCAGTGATGCCAAAACTGGAGTAATATGTTCTCTCATCTTAGTTCTAGTTAAAACTCTAGCTGCTGCATTTTGGACAAGTTGTAATCTGTCAGTCGTTTTCTTAGGCAGTCCTGAAAAGAGTGCATTGTAGTAGTCAAGCCGAGAAAAAACAAAGGCGTGGATTAGCGTTTTTGGATCGTCCAAGGACAAATAGGCTCTGATTCGTGCAATATTTCTAAGGTGAAAAAAGGCAGTATTGGTAACATGATTAATGTGTGAATTAAAATTCAATTCAGAATCAATAATAACCCCCAGGTTCTTTACTGTACTGTTACTTTCTACAGTCAGGTTGCCAAGTCTGCTTATTATTGATTCTTTCTGCTCGCTAGAACCGATTATGAGAACTTCTGTCTTATCCTCATTTAGCTTGAGAAAGTTCTCACTCATCCAACATTTGATGCTAGACAGACAGTTCAATAGTATAACATAATTCTTAAAACACCAAAAGGGGTTCCCGCCCGTCACTACACCATTGGTTCTCAAAGTTGGGGTCTCAGCTGGTCCTTAGAAGGGTGCGAGATATATATATATATATATATATATATATATATATATATTAATCAAGTAAGGCTAATTTATACTTAATTTAAATTTACCAACACAATTTACCAACAAGTTCCTGTGCACGCATGTATGTGCGTATAGAGATCGTGAGGTCGGGAGATCGGGTCCAGGGGGCAACATTCTAAATCCTACACGGCTTGTGCTTATATAACCACCCCCCGCGGAAGTGCATCTCGCCTAGAACATAAATAAATTACTCTATGGACTAGACCGTGACGGAGGCCCGCCGTCTCAAGTGAACTTGAGCCACGTGAGACACCACGGAGCCAGCTTGTGTTGGGTCAAGGCACATGTGTGGCACAGCTTCCATGGCTTTTGGCCAAACAAAGCATGAGAACATTTTCCCAGGAGTAGATTAGATTCAACTGTTTTTCATATAATTCAAAATGGTGGGAGATCTAAAGGTCAGAGGTCAAAAGTCAGAACATAAAAGTTATGAACCGCACATGTATACGTTTTTATTGCTGACGGCCAAACGGTTCATGAGCTATGCCTGTTAAAAGTTTGCATTTTCAATTGAGTGCTATAGCGCCACCCCATATTATTATTATTATTATTAATAAAGAATAAAAAATAATAATAATAATACAAATAATAATAATACTACATAGATATTATTAAAAAACATGTTTAACCTTTTCAATTAAGCAAAAGTTATTTAACCCGCCATTCCCCAACTTCTCTGAACACACACTAAACTGTACCCCTCTGTCTGGCCCTCTCCCAGTGGCAACGTGCCTGGAACATGTGTGTAGGTCTGGCTTTAAGCCCAAGCATGCATGCCATAAGTACGCAGAGTATGTTGTCACATGTACTGTATATAAATAATAAATATATGTGGGTGTTATTCCGTCTCTCTGTCTCTCTCCCATCCTCTCTCTCAGTCTCGTGTCTTTGTCTCTCTCCCATCCTCTCTCTCTGTCTCGTGTCTTTGTCTCTCTCCCATCCTCTCTCTCTGTCTCGTGTCTTTGTCTCTCTCCCATCCTCTCTCTCTGTCTCATCTCTCTGTCTCTCTCCCATCCTCTCTCTCTGTCTCGTCTCTCTGTCTCTCTCCCATCCTCTCTCTCTGTCTCGTCTCTCTGTCTCTCTCCCTACTCTCTCACCTACTACTGCGAAGCAGTAGTAGGTGTCTTTATCAACTTCAACAATGAGTAAACCCTAAAAATGTTGGTGCAACTAAAGAGATTTGCTGAAACTTTTTTGCATGCATATTATCAAATGTGATGGGTTGACATTTCAGTGAGCTGCTAGCTTGTGCTGACAGGATTATAAATTAGCAGTTACCAAACAGCCAGATTGGCTAGTTCAACCGCATAGCCTCGTAAACGTGTATCCCATAGCCTGGTAGCCTGGTTAATAAACCAGACTAATATCGCACGGACCGCGGGATATTAGTCTGGGGAGGCTCAGCTTGGATTTCATTTCCAGGGGAGCGGGTTGAAACATTTTCTCTTTGACGCAATTGGTCAGAGCTACTGTCAGTCAAAGGTCTCAAGCATTGAAAGTCACTGTACCAAAGCCCGACCATATTGCATACCGTGTCCCGATTGGCCGCCCCATTTCTCTGGTGTAGGAAATGGGCGTACAATTGAGCCTCTCCAGACCGTAATCCGCCGGCAGGCAATTTATTTTTGCCAACGGCTGATTCGGTCTGGTTTATTAACCAGGCTAATAGCCTGGAGGTCAGAGATAATGAATCACATTGGGAATTGAGTTCCTTGGCCTGCTGACAGAGTAGTGCATAATGTAAGACATATGATGCAGATCAGTACAGGTTTGAGAGATTCGCTGCAGACGGACCGGTGGTTGTCCATTGTGTCCGATGATGACCATCTCCTCCTGTTTGTGAGTCTTCTGGTGGCCGACTAGTCCGATCCTGGATCCACAGTTACGGTTGCAGACACGGGCATGTTAACGCGGTACTGAGGGGGGCACGAGTGGCTTTGCGGTCATGCCTCTTTGCACCCTTTGCTGCACGGTGTTGTGTGCGCTTATATATTCTCTTCTCCCTGTGCGGAGTGAGAACGCGAGAGGTTGCGACAGGAAGCAAGTTCTATCAGTGAATAGGGGTTGATCCTGCCTCTCTTCAATGTGGTCTTTGTTTGGTCTTTGAACCGCTTCTTCTGCCTGACCACGGTGTAAATTGTGGCCGTAGATGACTTTGCGCAGGAGTCTATTGCTGGGCAACTACTACTACAGTATAGTGTCCCTGTGATACTAGTGTCCAGGGTGTACTATTTGTACATCAAGCTGCCTCGTGCTACAGAAACAGGAGATAGGCTCCTGCCCCATGGGCTACTTACTCTTACTTAACGATCCCCTATAGAGTACAACATGTTGTAACAAGAACGCAAGCTGACATTTATTCTGCTGGTGTTGTAAGTGAACTCTCTATGACACTGGTTCTCAGGGTCCTCCAGTTGGACCCTTATATTGGTCTGTAACTCTGCGAGTGTACACATAAAAAAGCTGAATTAAATGATTTTAGAACTCTACACTGTAATTGTAAACCCTCAGTACTTAAAGGACCACTTCACCACTTTTCAATCTATCTTCATATAATAGGTCCTCACTAAAAGAAAGAATGGTGCAATCATTTTTCAACTCGTCTGTGTCTCATAGGAGGGCTGTGGGCAGTTCAGAAACCGTCTTCCAGTGACATCATTGATGGGGAATACAAGCTAATAAAAACTGCAGGCTTTCTAGTCCTGAAAAGTTGCAATGCGAAAATGGAAGCCATCGTTCTCACGATAATGAAAATCTAAATATTTTTGTTAAAAAATCTGCCTAATGATGATGTCACTGGAAGACTGCCCACAGCCTTCCTATGAGACACAGACACATGGAACGAAAAAAATCGTTCCATTTTTTCATGATTATTAGTGAGGACCTATTATATGAAGATAGGTTGAAAAGTGGTGAAGTGGTCCTTTCATTAATTCTGAGTGTACAAATGGAACCAAACCGTTTTGGTATCATTCATTACAGGGACCCCTGGTTGTCCCCAAACCCGATGTTGAGAACCAGATCTCTATGATATTTGCTCTTTGTAGCGAATACACTCACAAATCCCAAACAAAGGTTATATTTTATTATGTTTTAGAGCAGGTCAAGACCATTCTCTTTATGGCCACACACGTGCTTTTAATTCATTATACTCCCAAGGCTTCAATTGCTCTGCTGAATAATTGATATGCGACCAGAGAGTTGGGGCATTGCTACTGGCATTGTGCACCAAGGTGTGGCCGTCTTTAATCAGCTGTGACTGTGGGAGGAAGTGTACAGTGTGTGTGAATGATAGGGTGAGGATGGCGAAGGAATGAGAATGATGCGGAAGATGGGTTGGAACATGGGAGAGACTGAGAGCATATTATAAATGGAACATTAGAGAGAGAGAGAGAGAGAGAGAGAGAGGACAGTCTTTGGAAGTGAAGATGGCATACAGTATGATAATATGAAAGGAATGTGAGAGCGAAGGGGAGAACAGCTAAATGAGATGTGTCAGACGAGGTACAGATGGAGAGCAGGTGAGCAAGAGAATAGACTGGAAGTTGGCAAGATGCATGGAAAGAAAAAGAGTGACTGACAGAAATGAAGCGAGTAATAAGACATGGGGTGACGGAATGAGAAAGGAAGTAAACAGACCCACCAATGATAGTGATGGAGGGCAGAGAATAAGGGGAGAGTTGGTACAGATTAGAATCCCCTGTCAAAAAAATGAAATAAACTAGAATTTCCTCTGTTCTCCTCTGTTCTGCTCTCTTTTCTTCTTTTCTGCACTGCTGTGCTGTGCTGTGCTGTGCATACGTGCGTGCATGTGCACGCGCACAGTCACACACATGCGTGTCACAGGATCTGTAGAGAGCGAGGTCACATTTCAGGTTGCACTCTGGGAAATGACAAGCCACCGCAAGTTCATAAAAACTTTATTGTATTCAGAGGAAAGCCGGCAGGGAGAAATCACAGTGGTGGGCCAAGATGGAATACAGGGTCAAAATGATTTCATTTCTCACTCGACTCCTCTCCAGGCTAATCCATATCATCTTTATTCCCTTCAAAGAAACATAACACACCCAATTATGGTATGAAAGACCAGAGGATTTAATTTATCTCACCCTTTCTTTTACATATCTTTTGATGTTTTCACGAGCTTGCACTGGTGATTTATGCTGCCAGAGCTTTCACCAAGTTCCTCTTTTTACGAGACACTTTGCTACAGCACACTTTATGCATCCCATGAATCACTTGGACCTTACTTGCTAAAAATCGATTTGAAACTGTAATCTCGACTCACTTCCAAAGGACGACTTCACCACTGTTGAACCTATCTTCATATCATTGGTTCTCACTAATGTTCATGGTTAAAATAGCACTTTGTTTGCTCTACTCTGTCTGTGTCTCATAGGAGGGCTGTGGGCAGTTCAGAAACCCGTCTGTGTCTCATAGGAGGGCTGTGGGCAGTTCAGAAACCCGTCTGTGTCTCATAGGAGGGCTGTGGGCAGTTCAGAAACCCGTCTTCCAGTGGCATCATCATTATGATGAACTGGAAATGAAAATGGTGGACCCTCTTGTAAACAAATGTAATACTCCACTCACAGTTGACAGTTTTTGTATTGAGTTGTAATTGAAATGTACTGTAATTCTGCAAATTAATTCTGCAAAAAATATATAAATACTTATTATACTTATTATGCAGATTTTAAACAATATAAAAAAAGGAAAGATTGTATTATGCCAGAATGATGGTTGCCTGAGCTCACTCTAACGTTCAATTAACTGCTTCTCATTTGATGTTAGGAAAATAATAATCTCTCAAGTATTATAGATTATGCAGATGTCGTGTATAGGCTACCAGAACACCACCACAGTACAGACTCTAATCTTAAACCCCTTAATGTCTTATATAACTCCCTGTGCCGGTTTGTATAGAGATGTCCATACGATACTCAGAGTCATCACTGCTTCATGTACAACTCACTCAATTGGCCGCAGCCTAAATCAAGAAGGCAATTACATTGGTTTCTCTTCATTTATAAATGTATTTATTTCAAGCGTCCTCCCTATACCTGAAGCAGTACTTGGCCCAGTCTACTTCATCATATCCACTTAGACATCTACAATACCCTTACTTTAATACCCTAGCATTACCCTAGCATTATCTTAAATAACCTCCTTAATAATGTGCAACATGAAATGGACCCCTTGCAATTTGCATATAGAAAGGGGTTGGGCACTGATGATGCTCTTCTTCTTATGCTTAATAAGATCTACTACCATCTAGATAAACCTCAAAAGAAACGATATGCTCGGGTACTCTTTGTAGACTTCTCCTCTGCATTTAACACAATGAGACCTCATATTTTGATGAGGAAACTTTTTGATATGGGTGTTAACACCAATATCATCAGGTGGGTGGAGTCATTCCTGACTGAGCGGGTACAACATGTCAAGGTGAATAATGCATTACGACCAACACACGGGGGCTCCGCAAGGGAGCGTGATTTCACCGGTATTGTTCACGCTATACACAAGCGACTGTAGGAGTGAGTCAGATAACAGCTGTATTGTTAAATTCGCAGACGACACAGCTACTGTTGGTCTGATTGAGGATGATGAGATAAGCTATTGATGTATAATGCTATGACTATATACAATGCAATTATAGTGCTGTCTACATAACATGCTATAAGTCTGTATCAGATGCTATCTAAGTCTACAGAAATGCTATCTAAGGGGGTAGGGTAAGTGCTATGGGCCATGATGGAGTCTAAAAACATATACAGATAGGCTAGCCACCGGAATTCGGCTCCAGGATATATCACCCTAGAAGGCCGACACCCTAGGTGCTAATCACCAAAAATAAGTCTACTGCAGAAGGACACAAGAGCATGTAATATTGCATATTATGGAATCTCATATTCATCACTATCAAAGAACAGTGGACGAGTTTGCCGGTTGGTGCAGGAGTAACTTCCTTCAGCTGAATATAAAATACTCATTCGATCTATAAGAAAGGTCAGCAGAGGCTGCATTTTATGCGCAGACTGAGACAGTATAACGTGGAAAAAAATGTTTTCATCGATCCTTTGTGGAGAGTGCATTGACATTTTGTTTTGTTTCATGGTATGGCTCATTATCATTGGTTAATAAGAACAAACTCTATAAAATCATCAACGTGTCCAGCAAAATAGCTGGGGTACGATTTGAGAGTATGACCTCAGTGTATGAGACCCGGGTACTCAGGAAGGGGAAAGCTATTACTAGGGACAATACAATACACACCCGTTACACAGCCAATACCATATTTTACCATCAGGGCGACGGTACATGGTACCTTCCCTGCAGGCTAGGGCCTCAAGATCGTTTGTATAGGACTAGGCATTGTTTCTTTATTGTCTATGTACGGTGTGATCTGTTTGTTTCCATATGTTTTATGTATACCCTGATGACTGCTGTGCACAAAACAAATTTCCGAAAGGACAAATAAAGTATCTATCTATTGAGTCACAACGTTGATCTGCTATTTTTGGCTAGCATTCTCCACACAATATGGATGCTGGGGTTCAAACAAAGTGGTAATGTTTTCCCCTTCCAATTCCTTCCTTCCTTCCTTCCTTCCTTCCTTCCTATCTTCCATCCAGGCTGGCTTGTCTTGCAGCAGGTTTTACCTTCTCAGTTACCTTGGCTTGTATTGTACCCAGCAGCAGGTTTTACCTTCTCAGTTACCTTGGCTTGGCTTGTACCCAGCAGGTTTTTCCCCAGTTTGAACACTAGTGAGAAAATTTTCTCCTGCTTTGAACACATTCTGCAGCGATTGTCTTTCTACTAACTAAACCACCCCAACGAAACAAGACTTTCCCAGCTAGGGGGACCGGTTCCCCCTTCTCCTAATAACACCACCACCAAACCCAAATCCCTGCTGCAACCCATGGGACCTTTACCCTTCCCCCAAACACCGTCAGTGCGCGCACGCACACACACACACACACACACACACACACACACACACACACACACACACACACACACACACACACACACACACACACACACACACACACACACACAATTCTGAACTTTCCCATGGCGCTATATACCCCCGGATCAGACATTCAAAGCAGAAGCCAAGGGCTAAGGGCAAATGTCATACATACCATCAGCGGTAAGGAAAGGGTGTGTAAACTGTGTGTGTGTGCGTCGTTGAAACGAGGGGGGCGGTACGGTATGGTCTGTTCCATAATGCACACATTAGCAATCAAATGTCAAATCTCTGTATATTGTTAAAAGCAGGAAACATGCCATTATCTACACTGAAACAATAGTGTTTACATTTTACAACCTCAGGATGTTTTTCTACATGAATAATACAGGCATACATCACATGCTACACATGTTTGCCTATAGATACCATACCAAATGGACCCATATTTCTTGGTTACATTTGTGCACTCTCAGGGTTACATTTTAGAAGCAAATTTCTATAGTTTCTTCAGCTATACTATACACTGTCTCTCTGCATTATTCTAAGTCACTCTGGATTAAAAAAAAGAGTCCGCTAAATGCCTAAATTGTAATTGCAATACTTAATTCTTCAGAGTAGATACTGATCTACTTTGAAGAATTTTGGTTAGTAATGGATGTAATGTTAGTCATGGTGGTTGTAATTAGTGGATGTAATGTTTCCCCAGCCAGAAGCTGATAGTGTTGAGGGGGTGGGGGGGGGGCTTTCACACATGCACTATCATGCAGCGTGCGTATTTGCTTTTTTTGTTTTTGCCTATTCGTGCTCGACTACTATGGCTGCATGGTCATGATTGTGTGGTGGCTCCGCCATGCAATAATGCATATATGGGAAACACTGTAATGTTAGCAATGGTTGTTAATAGATAAAAATAAATTATATCTATTTTGTAAAGAAAGGACTGTAAATATATACCTTCAATAACCCAGCAGGGAGACCAAATACCGGGCTGTATTTACCTTAAAAATGACTGAGTAGCCTTTAACTCTTGAATGACAGCCACTGTACCATAAAAAATAGAAAGACCTTAAAAATGATTTGGAGACAGACGAAATAAAGTTCTGAGAGGAAAGATTAAGGTTTTAACAATTATTTTAGTAGGTATAAAGTAAATTTACATAGAGAATGTGCTACATGGTTCAGATGATAGTAAAATACATCAATATAATTTAGAATAATCAATGGTTCCAAGATGGATCCGCACTGAACCATTCTCTTCACAGTATGTTCCAGCCATGAATACTGAAGATTACGTCAGTTTTGTTGATATAATGATTTTGTTCATTGGCTTGAGATCCGTAATATCCCACGGTGGCGCTGGTTGTCGAGTGCTCATTGGTCCACCGCACGGATGATGAGACGTAGAATTCATCTCATCTGTCCCACACATGGATGCCGCTTGGAGAATGGAAAGCACAGAGGCAGGCGTTGCCAGGCAACCTGTTGATAACTTTCCCTGCACTGTGAACCTTCGGCAGAGAAAAACACCCCCTGACTCCCAGTGAGCAGCTATCTCTTTTCTCACTAGGCCAAGGTCAAGTACATGTAGTAGACCTCTCATTTTTAGTTAACTTGACTGGGGAAAACCTAATAGAGACAGTATGGCGTCTGAACAAGATATTAAATGGGACAGATGAAAACATATTTTGGCCCTAAACATGGAAGACATGACATTAATAGGATATGAGGAACAAGCTGTGGAACACGGTCCGGGCTAAAGTTCTGTCTGTGCTGACCAACAGAATATGATGGAGTGGCCAACTTGACATGACGCGTAAACAACATGTCAGAATTTATCTAACAGTTGTAATGGATGAATGTTTGTAGGAAGGAAGGAAAAGGGAGCAGCGTTTGTGATGTCTCGCCCAGATTAATGAAGGAATGACTGATCGACTTTCAACTCACTATAGCTTTTCTGAGCAGCGTTGGAGGAGCCTGTATTCTCTGGTGAAGCATTTCTCCCTCCGCCCGGCGCCCAGCCCACCCTCCCATGCACCCCTCCCCACCCCTCCCCTCCCCTCCTCAGCTCTCCCCTCCCCTCCCCTCCCCTCCTCTCCTCTCCTCTCCTCTCCTCTCCTCTCCTCTCCTCTCCTCTCCTCTCCTCTCAGTAGCCCAGTATGAAGGACCAGAGGAGTCGATAATGAATGTGTATCCCTGGGAGTCTGAGAAAGGTGGAATCAAATTAGGGCAGACCTGCTCTCTCTTCTGACAGACTTAGTGAGAGGCTGACCTTTTACGCACAGGGACGCATAGCTCCTATAGTCTGCCCCCCCCCCCCCACACACACACACACACACACACACACACACACACATACACACACACACACACACACACACACACACACACACACACTATCCATGTGCAGCTCCCATGGATCGTGACTATGGAACCCTAGCTGCGGCTCGAGGGTTTCCATAAATGGCAAACGGTGCATTTATATAGTGCTTTAATCCAAATCCGGCCACTCTACCCCTGAGCCGCTGCTGTCCCGCAGGTCCAGGGTATCATGGAATATTGTTGTCATTATAGCTGTTACTTTTAGGGTTGTTGTCCATATTTATCTCTGTGTGTGTGTGTGTGTGTGTGTGTGTGTGTGTGTGTGTGTGTGTGTGTGTGTGTGTGTCTCTCTCTCTCTCTCTCTCTCTCATTTTTAATTTATTCATCTCTGTGAGTCATCGACGACCCCCCCCCCCACACACACACACACGGTCAAAGCAGATGGCCACCCGCCCTGGAGCCAGCTTCTACTAGAGATTTCTTCCTGAGAGAGTTTTATTTTCTTGGTTGAGTAAGTAAGTAAGTACAAATGGAATAAATGAACACAGAGGATTTTACTGTGTGGCTTCTTGCTCGTCTATCCTCTGGGGAGATATGTTGGCATTTTGTTTATTCGTCACTGTGGGTCTGTCTGTACTACTGCAATGTGTTCAGCTTCTATAATATCTGTCTGCCGTGCGGGTCTGAAAAAGAGGCAGAAATTATCAGTATTGGAGATTGTATGCATCGGCTTCCTGATTGGCCAACCCAAACCGACGGATTGGTCACTCTATACTGTCCAACATGTCATACATATCACTGTTGTCTATTGGCCTTCTTATTTAAACCTGATTCTGGAGTAGGAGAACCTCATTCAGATATGCTGCGTTCACACACTGGCAGATGCAAAAGATACAAAGCTACACAGCATATGTGTAGCCTTGCTATCTGTGGGGCTGAAGTTAGAACCAGCTTTTTGTAGCAGCGGCTACAAACGTCGGATGTATCTTTGCATCTTCATGTCGCTGGCTCCCATTGAAAATGAATGGTAGACTGTATCTTTGCATCTGCACTGCATTGCACAGCAATAAATAGGCTGTACCCAGATCCCTTTCTTTCCAACTCTCAACCCTGTCTCCTCAGCCTGCCACAGTGGGATACAGGATATTAAATAGCATAGTCTTAGCAGTTGGTCTGTGCAGAATGTGACCTGTGAATGGATAATTAACTATAACACATATGTACTGTATAAGTGTGTGTGGGTGTGTGTGTGTGTGTGTGTGTGTGTGTGTGTGTGTGTGTGTGTGTGTGTGTGTGTGTGTGTGTGTGTGTGTGTGTGTGTGTGTGTGTGTGTGGATCAAACAGGGGAATTAAGCAATAGAGTGCCTGGGAAAGAAAAGGGAGAGAGAATAAGGGAAGTAAGAGGAATCCGACAACTAACAGACGGCCATTGTTCTGACTCTGTGTGTGAGTCTAGCAGGTTAGAGTTTAAATGACTATACCGACAGGAACACACACACAAGTGACACAAATGTGTGTTCTCTCAAATGTACGCACGCATGCACGCACACACACACACACACACACACACACACACACACACACTGAATCTGAATCTTAACTACTTTTCTTTGCCTAAGCCAAATTGACCGATAGTTCCATGCTTCCCATATTTCCACCATGCATGATGGTCTTGGCAGTGCTGACAGAGAGAGAGAGAGAGTTGTGTGACAGCCAGGTGGCTGGTGTGACACTGCTTGGCGACAAGCTGACATGCAGACATGCTGACAGACAGGCAGCTTGTTATTTTAGATAGAAGAACGTATCTGCATACCGTATACTGTTTTTGCATGTGGAGTGCAAAAACAGAGTGCACTTGAATTAAGAATTAGTGTAGGTGTGTTCCATTCTGCGTTCTGTGCTATAGCAAAGGAATCGAGAGTGGTTATCAGAACTGTGTTGTAGTACATAATGCAATAGTGTCGCAGCCCCCTACCAGGGCCCAGGAAATTATTCCACGTTCATTTTCTTCATAGACTTTGCAAAAAGTATTTATTTAAAGACGTTTACGCCGCGGACAAAGCCAACTCGAGTTGTGACACATCATGACAATAAAGTATAAACACAATGTTTTGGGCCGATCAAATAATTAGAAGAAAAAAACGGCAGGTTACAACACTTTTGTTGTTTTTCTTCTTTGTAATTATTTGTTTATTCCAAAATATTGTGTTTGTTGTCACAATTTGTCACAACTCGAGTTGGCTTTTTACGACGCGTAAAAGGTCTTTAAATAAATACTTTTTGAAATGTCTATGGGAAAAATGCATTGGGAATTATTTCTTGGGCCTGGCGTCGTCATGAAAGGGGGCGGGACTGCGACGCTCTATATACTTTATCACTAAAGACCACAACCAATTTTAGAGGGGGAAGCTTAACCAATTAAAGATTTGACGGTTACTTGATAATATAGTGTTTGATATTGTGCATCGATATGCAAATATACCGGTGGTCCGTGAACCACTGGTGCATGGTCTGTGAAGGTATTGCATGAGGTCCCAGACAATTAATGCATTTCATAATGTAGGAAAATGAAGATTTTTATTTTATTTGTATTAAAATACAGATAATACAGTGCACTGTGACTAAACGACCTGATGATGCGTCAACGTTGTCAGTTACTGGGAAGTCGGACGTCAAGTACTTCCACAGAAAAGGGAGTTAGAATCTCAAGGGAAAGTATACCGGATTGCCTGGTTGAAACACCATTATTAGGACATTTGCCCATAAGCAATCGCATGTGTCTGCTCGCTGCCTCGCTCATACATGAGTCAGTTAACATGAGTTCAATATTAAAGGTTAAGAGAACAGAATAAGGGAAACATGGGATAGGAACGTATCAGTGGTCCTCAATCTTTTTTGAGCTTTGGACCTCATCTCATTTAAAAAATGACTGTTAAGGGCTTGATTTAATCAGCATCGTGCAGCAAATTATTGTCATTATTCATTTTCAAGCTTTTTCCCCCCACACCACGCCCATATCAAGATTCAAGGTTCAAGGTTGTCTTTATTTCTCTCTCTTGGGAGAAATTTGTTTTGGAGACAGAGTAACAGCTGCATACAAATAACAGACACGTTCACATACGAAAAGGAAAAAACACCATGAAACTCCCAACATACAGAAAACAGAGATATTGCACACATTCCCTTGATAAAGTGCAACTAGTCAATAAAGTGCTTTTGGC
This sequence comes from Protomyctophum parallelum, assembly GCF_964188405.1. Classification (NCBI taxonomy): domain Eukaryota; kingdom Metazoa; phylum Chordata; class Actinopteri; order Myctophiformes; family Myctophidae; genus Protomyctophum; species Protomyctophum parallelum. The sequence goes on along the minus strand of NC_139706.1, from coordinate 9,814,366 downwards.
AATCCCTGAATCTCTGAGTCAGTAAAGTGCATTCAGCAATCTCTGATTGAGCATTTTGATTGACAGGGGAACAAAAGAGTGTTTTAATCATACACATACCGTGGAGTTCTATACCTGGCTCCTACCGGATGGCATTAGCTCGTACTCTCGGTACAACACATGCAAGGGGTCAGACACAATATTCCGAGCTTGTCTCAACACTGCTTGTTCAAAGATGGCCTGTGTTGTGCCGTCAAAATACAGTACAAACCCGATTGTTGTCTCAACACTTAAGGTCTGGGGACAGATTAGGAAGGAGTTTGGTTGGTCATTGCTCACCATGTCAGCACCCATCTGCAATAATCATCTTTTTTTACCTGCTAAAATGGACTCTGGGTTTGCTGCATGGGGAAGAGAAGGTTTGATTCACTTCCGAGACTTGTATATAGATGTTTGTATGTTGTTTGTATGTCTGGCCTCGTGGGGAAAGATGGTGTGTGGGGATGACTGGGAAGGGAGTTGTGGGAGAAAATGTAAAAAAAACGAAGAGTCGTATTCTCTTTCTGTGAAAACTGCACATGATCTAACTCTTTGAATAAAATGTACTTTAAAAAAAAAGAGGATGGCCTGTGGAGTGATGGGGGGTGGGGGGGTGGACATGCCCATGATCTTCCCAGCCATGTTTGCTAGCCTATTTATTTGAGATTCGTACTTCACAGTTAGATTGCCAAACCAGCTGGACATACCGTATTTTAGGATTGACTCTATACTAGCTCTGTAAAAGGTCAACATGATATTTACACTGACTCCAAAAAGCCTAAGTCTTCTGAGAAAGTGTAGACGCTGGTGTATCTTAGAACACAGTGTTGTGACATGCGTGTGCCAGCTCAGGTCCTCATCGATCTGTACTTCCAGGTATTTATACGAGGGGACCTGTTTGATGTTATGGTCATGGACATTAATCATACTGTGGTCTCCTATAGACCTGGGGTTCACTATGACCTCCTCTGTTTTGTTTACATTTATTTTCAGATGGTGTAGATCTCACCACTCTATAAACTTGTTTACTCCCTCTGTATGGCTGAGGATGTTATTATCGCTCTTGTAATGGGAATTTTAGAATGCCAACTACAGTGCCAGATATATGCATTATTGTGTATTTATCTTCCTTCTATTAAGTCTCTTTGCTCACCAATGTGCTCAGTCTAATTCATGCAGCTGTCAATCCAACAGCTGACTTGACTCCTCCACACTGTCAGCAAAGGTATACTTATTTGTGTGTCGCCCTTATGTTTAGCGCAGATCCGTATATGGACATTCAGTGTGGCATCTCTGTTAGGACAAGACTATAAGGACTGTCTGAGAATGGGGTTGAGGAGGCTTGTGCCCGGAGGGGCTGCTGGAACAGGCAAGAAGGCCTGTGAGCTGACGCAGTCGTCCGTATACAAGGTAAACAGAAAAGAGGAACTGACTGTTCCTTGGGGCACCCCTGTACTACACAGTGTCTCTCCTCTGAGAACACAGAGTTAAATCTCACCCTCTGTGGTCTCCTAGAGAGAAAAGAAAAATACCATTCATTGTCAATGGGAATTTAATGTTTGTGTAGGACGGAAATAGCCGATTTGCTCAGACACATATGACATAAATTCTCCATTCATTGTCAATGGGCATTTAATGTTTGTGTAAGACGGAAATCTACACTAATAGCTGAATATGGGAGGGGCTAGCGCCCCTCAAAAACAAGAAATCATATAAAGGAAGTAAAATGGAAAAACCATCTACCTTGCTGAGATTACTATTTGGTCCAAAGAGAATGGATTCAGTTTTTTCCAAGTGTAAAGATACTTTGTTATCAGCGAGCCGGGTGCAGAATCCCAAGTTCAGAGCTGAGGGCCTTTTCAACCTGCAGTTTGTTCCTGCATGAGACCAGCAGTGCCGAGTCATCTACGAACAGGAACAAGTTGTATAGTCACAAGCTGATGTCATGTTGTGGCCCTAGATGTGATTTCTAGTTATTCATAATGACAAATACCTGGATGATCATTTGGTGACCACATTGCAAGGATAAAATCTTACATCCAACATTTAATATACATGTTGTGGGAACAAAATGTAAAGGCGTTTCCCAAAAGGAAGGATGGCATTTAGAGTTTTATGTATGTTTTTAATGTACTTGTAACTGCAACACTAGTATTTGTTTCTTCCAATCTACCAACCAGTAACCACCACCTGCCACACCTGCCTTAATTCAGCCCTGACACATGCAAATACAGCACCCCCTCCCTTCCTCTCTCTCTCTCTCTCTCTCTCTCTCTTTCTCTCTCTCTCTCACTCACACACACACACACACACACACAAACACACACACACACACACACACACACACACACACACACACACACACACACACACACACACACACACACACACACACACACACACACACACACACACACACACACACACACACACACACACACACACACACACACACACACACACATACTCCCATCCATGCATGTACCCTACCAATGAATGCACACAGAGAGACAGACATACACACACACACTGTTGTACACATACAGTATTATACATATGTACACCTTGCATTTTTATACCATGCCACCCTCTGCTGTGGGCACATCAAGAGAGATGGGAATGGGGTATGTGTGTGTATGGCAGGGAGGAGGTTACACAATGCCACGTTCACCCCTGTCAGGGTGACTGTAGCAGGCTCATTTTACCTCTTTATTCAGGGAGACAAAGGAGGCTTTTGTGAGCCAAAAAAACCCCCCTAACACCCCACAACCTCCATCTTTACCCCCCTTCACAGTAGCACAAGGGAGGCACAGACACCGGATTATATGGGCTTGGCACCAATGCGCCATTTTCTTATACAGAAAACAGCTATTTTGCTCTGAGAGAGAAAGTGCTTTCTATGCTGAGCCTGAGAGACTCAAATATCATGGAAGCCAGGCCAATGTTTAGTTGGTATAATACTGCTGTGTTCCATCTATTGTCCTATTGTATGTTAGTTCTTTGCAACGGAGGCCATCTTCAACCAAAAAGAACAACTCACCCCTAACCAAATTCTCAAATGTTCAGTTGTCCTCGCATTGCATCTTCGCCGCCACCATACCCTCTGGTGGGTGAAGATTTTGACATGAACACTGGTACTGGTACACCCTGCAGACAGTGGGCATGTTTTAGCAGCCTTGATTATACAAGTCCTGTGTCACAATATGTCAGTGTTAATTTTATTCATAATTGTTCCCACTGTGACTATAAAACTGTGTGCATTATGTGGGCCTAGAGACCGTTAGCGTTGTGCATGTTGCCTCTTGGCTACTGACTGATGATGAGGCAGGCTGCATGAGGCTGTTGGCCCCTGCGTGCCATTTGACACGGTGTCAACACGGGAACATGACATCTCCTGAGTCCCAACCTTCGCTGATCGGAGGCTGAGGGGCCTTGACACGTGTCGTGAGCAGCGAGTAAAGTACCCCGGGCTGTCAGTTTGGCTAAATTCACACTTTAACGTAGCCATGGATGGCAGTTAAAAGTAGCTATTTATGTAGAACATGCCTCCAGGGATGCATGCATCCATTTTCAAAAATGATTAACAAAGGCTATTACGGAGGATCTTTCTATTATTGGTCGCCAGTGATCCCGCATGACTGGGATTTACATCCAGATGGTGTATATAGGCCTATAATATTCTAGCCACGGCTGTACCGTGGTTTCCAGGCCATGACATTTTAGTTTCTCACAGTAAAAATGTTCCTGGGCTAATATAATGACCACCCTTCCCTTTGCCTCGCAAAGTTTTATTATGGCTTGACGTGACGTGATATCATCCCGAAACAATGACATAAACGTTAACCTCTGCCATGCCATGGCTGTCTGTGCAGCTGTGCTGTGCGTTATATTATAGGAGAACATGATATCCCAGATAGTACTTTCCCTAAACAAGTATAGCCTTAGGCTAGTAGTGAGTGCGCTTTTGATGAAGTGATGGATGACATGGAAGAGAAAGCCAAGTGCTTTTGTCATTGACTGAAACATCTCATGACAATGGACCACATCCTTTGTCCTCCTCTCTGTAACTGGGCAACCACATTGTCCCCATCTCCCCCCATCCATCTCTCTTTCCTCCTTCCCTTCTTCATTCTCTTTTTGTGCTGCCTTTTGGGGTTTGGATGTATGGGCGAGCCGGCGAGGAGTGGGCGTCAGCCAGCCGATGGGTGACGGGATGGAGCGGGAGGAGTTCCGACTAGTTCCGACGTGGGGGAATCCATCCAACCAACCACGAAATAGTGTGTGTGTTGACAGTGTTGTGTGTGAGAGACAGAGAAAGAGATAGAGATAGGGAGACGGGGGGTAGCAGGAAGATTCGGGAGTGAGTACTACAGGGACGGAGTTTTAGTTGGTAACTAGCGGGGTTTCGGGGCTCCCCCTCCCCGTCCGAGAGAGATGCCGCTCTCACCGAGGAAATCTATCAAGGAGGCGTTCATGTCTCTGGCCGCGTCTCCAGCGTGCGTCTCGTAAGTGATATATATCCATTTGTAGCCTAATTATTTGGATTATTTGGATTTCTGCATGCCATCATTCTGGATTTGTTTCAAACGCGGTTTAGATTCGATACTCTCTGACTGACTAGGCTAGATGCTTGTTCTGTCCAGTGCCAATGGATTACAGCGGTCATGGTCGCAGCCACATCAATTCATTATGTATGTTTGTTGTTTGAGAGAAGTTGCTGTAGATTTACATTGTTTGAAATGTTTTGGAGAGCATGCATGCAGGCGCAATATTTTTTTTCCTTCTTCGCACGACGAGGGTGTCTCTCTCTAGACAGACTAAATTACAGAATGCTGCGCAACCTAATATGTTCCATGATGACCATTAGTTTGTGCACAAACCATGCTCAAGTTGAATTACTTCAGAGTCAGACCAATGTAGTTCCAATGAGCGCAAGTTGCCACCTTTGAAACAGTCAAGTAGGCTAGTTTAGTGTATCGATTATTCTAATCGGGTTAACCGTTGACACTAAACAACGATTTAACTGCAAAATTATTGCTAATTTAAAAGCCAGTATAATTGGAGATAGAGATGGCACTTTTAATTCTGCACGAACGACTTAAACGTTCAAATAGAGATATTTTATTTTGAATAACATTCATGCATGGCGACTGGCGAGTATTATAGGCAGTCGCCTAACAAATCAGAGACGTGCATGTTTGTTAAGGCATTTCATGCATTTATCTTACATTTTTAATGAATTGTTCTTTACTGGAACGCCAGAGAATTTGTTTAAAATGACATTGTAGTCTACCAGTCCAGTAGACTACAATGTAGCCTACTACTCTGTACAATGTCATTCATGTATCATTGTGTAGTTCGATCATTTGCATTGCATTTGATTCGCATAATACATAGAAATGTATATCTATATAGCCTGCCATAGTGAAGGTGCATAGTGAAAGGAGACCGGGGATAATTTTTGATTGCAGCCACATTTTAATATAGGCTTTAGGCTACACTGCTGCGGCCACACATATTTCTCAAATGCATATTATATGAGGTCATTTATGTTTGAATACATGCAGGCAACTATAAATGTCAGTGTCAATGTCAGTCCAAGAACAAAACTTGTTTACAAACACATTGATGCTCTCCTGGTCAAAGCATGTCAGGGACAGTGTTGAATTGCATGTAGTGGAGATGGCCTCTTTTCTCTTCTAATGGATTATAATGGATCGGAAACAAAGGGATTTCCCCAGGTAGGATACCTTAGACACTGCCTGAATCACACACCACAGCTAATCATCGGCATGGCTTTGCGTGGTATTTGAAACCTCTGCGCATAGAAAATGCACTCTCTCAGAGTAGACTGGCTGTATTCTGTACAAGCGAATGGTGCATTATTTGTTGCCTAACCCATGTTGCGTTTGATGAACACAACTTTCTTTCTGAAAAGTGGTGCCTGCCAAGCACTTTCTTTTTGTGATGGGACTAATTATCTCAGCCTCCTTGACCTTGCACACTCCTCGACAAGGACACAAGCCTCTGCTGGCGCTGTGTCCAGGACAGGTAACTTGGTCTGGAACAGTAAACACAGCGCTGCTGTGTAAACAAACGCTCCAGGTTTCCATGTCACGGGCCGTGATAGCGTATCACCCTTTGACTGACTGACTGAAGAATGAGGTGAGCTTCCACTCAGATAGGGTTTCTGATTTGGTGTCGTTTTTCACAGGAGTGATTTAAGGCAGACTGACACCTAGACATTAATCAGGCAGGTTGTGAGCAGAGCTGGGAAGGGGAACATGTTGCTACACATGTGTTCTGTTATGTTCTCCTGGTGAAACTCCTCACTGTCGGTATATCAGAGGACACACGTGGTTGTCTACACACCAGTGGTTCCCAGTTAGGGTCCCCAAATTATGATTAGCTCAATGTGCAACATTATTTTCTCACTCAACAGTAAACAAACCGACATACAGTATAAGTGTATGCTTGATGTTTCTTCCAGTTTAGGGGGAGTTTTTCGTTACCACTGTCGCAAAGTGTCTGGAGACAGAATATACAGGGTATCTGCACATTTCTAAAATGACAATTTAAGGGCTGTTATTAAAGATCTTTTTAACAAGAAATTGGCCAAATTGTCAAATATTGCGTAAGAAAGCGGCAGACATTGTGAAAATGTTGGAGATCCATACCCCAGACGGCTATGCAATACCCGTTGTAACCGTGTCAGAGTACCCATTCCACCCATCTGTCTGTGTCCCTTTTATGGCCATAATTAGTTTCTATATTTGTCTGTCTGTGTCCCTTTATTCCTATATATATGGAGGCTTGTGTCAGGTATGCCAAAATATAAGTGTTGTGATCTCAGAACAAGCCAGCTCCATACATGGAGATATAGGGGTGATCAGGTCCAGCGCCTTTTGTGGTGGTTATGGACAACCGTGGGTCACGCCGGGGACACCGGGCAATGCAATCCCTGCGGTGGTGTGGAACGTGTGTGTCGAATATATTGCTTGCTCAAGGTCCCAATGGTCTTACTTGTAAGTGAACAAAATATTAGACGGATCATAAAACAGAGATTGTCGATAATTCTTCAAATTCATTGGGGTTGTGTGAGTTGCAGAAAGCAGAAATAGCTGTCTTAGGCAAAATGACAGGCCACAATGAACTGACATTGTATAAGCTGTTGTAGGTCCAATACACGTAGCACGGCAGTTCTCAGCGTCCATATCAATGTCCAATTGTTGAAAGTTAATTACTTTAGATAATACTTTCTGCCCAGCGATATCAGCATCCAGAGAGAGATTGTCTGGAGGTATTTTGGCCAGCCTAGAGGGCTTTCAAATGACCCCCAGCCCAGAGTACAGTATGTGTGCCCCAAGCCACTGCTGAGAATTCACTAAAGGCAAGGGGGGAGTCTGGAATTCTTCAAAAGACCAAGTTCTTACTGGTAGCTGCTCCTTAACTTTTGTTCCCATGGGGCATATTCACGTGTGTTTATGCGTGGGTTTGCATGAAGGATGGACAGAAGATTGTCTTGGGAGGGAGCTCAGGCTGTAGTGCAGATGTCTTATTATAGCCGGAGGAAACGTGACTGTGTGGAATATTGTTCATACCACACTTCATACATTCCTTATGCCACATGTTTGCGGAGAAGATTTTATTTTTGACCCTCGCTCTGAGTTGGTCCCAAACAAACCCTGACGATTTTACTGTGCACACTTGTTGCAGTAACGTGTGTGTGTTTGTGTGTGTGTGTGTGTGTGTGTGTGTGTGTGTGTGTGTGGGCGGGGGTTCTGCCCTTCACATAGTTGTTGTCGTTTTATTTTCTCTACAGTACCTTAGAATAAGTCTTTTCAATTTAAAAAGTGCAGTTTGCATTTCTGAGTTAACACAACCCAGATGATGAGTAATCTCTCCTGCTCAGGAATGTTCGGAGTGTGTCTGGCCAGGAGGAGGGATGACGACCTGCTTCTTCTGATCTTAGAGAAACATGTGCGTGTCTCGATCACAGCAGTGGTATTTCTACCATGTATAACTGCTGTTGTTGTCTCCTTATTGGACTTTTCATATTTCTTTATGACTTTATGTTTCTTTATGACATGTTTCTTTATTTCCTTATGACTCCACGCCAGTGTTTTTCAACCAGTTGTCCGGGGACCACCAGTGGTCCTTGAGGGGGTTCCCAGTGGTCCCCAGCTGAGCTAAATGATGGAAAGTTGGTAACCTAATAGGCCCTTATAGATCTTTAACTCTCGAGAGTGTGAAATGAAACATTTTACTCAGTGGTAAATTATGTTAAACATTTGCATCACTTAATTTTCAAGAAGTCTACACAATTAGACAATGTAGAAGTTTACTTTTTATCTCTTCTAATGGTACTACTACCAACATCAATATAGCATGGAATTGTGGACAAAATCTTATCCACCGACAACAAAATATTCTTTAGTTTTAGGTCTGAGAGGCTAAATGTCATCAAATGGTGGTCCGTAGCTCACATTCCGAATAAATAATGGTCCTTGATATGAAAATGGTTGAAAACCACTGCTCTACGGCGCTACCTGCAAAAAGCTAAATGAAAAATAATATCACCCACTCGACCCATTTCGACCCACCGTCATGAAATTCCTGGAAATATTTTGAAAAACAAACATTTTCCAGTCCTGGAAAAGGTTAGAATGTATCAAGTGTCCTGGAAAAATATTTGGCTATTCATTGTTTTTGGCTATTGATTTTGTTAAAAAAAAGAACTTTTTCCAAAGTCGTTATTTGCCAAATAGGCAGCATGATTGCAGCCTAATGTTTTCCAGTAAGTGGCAAAAATAACAGATCTACAAGCTCACGATGTGCTGCAGCGTGATCCTATGCCCTAGGACAGGTGGCGTAGCAAATACTTGCACAACATTTTTAATAGAATGATAGCATTCTATATTCTATGTTTATTGTTGAATCTGGAAATTGTTTTAAAGGACCACTTCACCACTTTTCAACCTATCTTCATATAATAGGTCCTCACTAATAATCACGATAAAATGGCACGATTTGTTTCTACTCAGTCTGTGTCTCATAGGAGGGCTGTGGGCAGTTCAGAAACCGTCTTCCAGTGACATCATCATTAGGCAAATTATTTTTTAAACAAGATTTTTGTACAAAAATGTTTAGATTTTCATTATCGTGAGAACGATGGCTTCCATTTTCACATTGCAACTTTTCAGGACTAGAAAGCCTGCAGTTTCTATTAGCCTGTATTCCCCATCGATGATGTCACTGGAAGACGGTTTTCTGAACTGCCCACAGCCCTCCATTTTTTCATGATTATTAGTGAGGACCTATTATATGAAGATAGGTTGAAAAGTGGTGAAGTGGTCCTTTAAATATTCTGGAAAAGTTTTGGAAATTCATTGGTAAACATTTGTGGGAACCCTGCTACACTTGTGATGTGGCAATGAAAACCAGATGCCCTTTTTGGGGTGCTATGTAGGCTATACATTATTTATGGGTGCTTTACTCTTTAAGGAAGCCTCTGAAATAGAAGGGGAAAGGGAGGGTTACTTTACAAAATAACGCATACATACTGTATGCAAACAAGAACCAGATTTTTGTTTATGCTTGTGTAAAAGTGGTAGTTTGCTACGTATGAGTATGACTGAGTACAAATAGCCGATCTGCCAGCTCACAAGCTTGTAGTTTGTAGTGAGCTTGTAGATTCATTTTCAGCTATATGACATGCCCAAAATAGAGACGCCACAAAAGGTCAAATAATGCCAAATATATTGACCAGACTGATATCGGGCTAAATTAACTGACGTGATCTTATTGACACAGATTCTGTGTATTTTCTTTGCTTTTTTTTTGTTTTGTTGACTTGAAAACAATCAAGATCAAATCTAAAAATATAAATGCATTTAAATGAGTGGTTTTCAAGGGGACACAGATTAAAGGGACACTTCACCCTTTTTGCAAAAAATATATATCAATGACCTTTATAAGATTTAGAACACTTTTCTGGCGTTATTCTTTGTGTAATCTCTGGTTTTAGATATTTTAGATTATCCTCACACTGCAGCTAGACCAGCCCCAAGACACAGCCGTCACGGACACTGGGGTGTTTTTGATTGATTGATTGAAATATTTATTAACAGTTTGCAGAATTACAGTACATTTCAAGCACAAACTCAATACAAAGACTGTTAACTGTGAGTGGACGACCCAATTAAGCATTACACTTGTTTACAAGAGGGTCCACCATGTTCAATTCCCAAGACTTGTTCCACCTACCTACAACCTTCGTTGACTCCACCCCCACATGCGCATTTGTTATTGTGTATCATGTCGCCGTCAGCAGAGCAGCAACAGAGAGAATATACAGTAACAAACAACTCAGAGACGAGGAGGAGACACTGGTGTGTGTGTGTGTGTGTGTGTGTGTGTGTGTGTGTGTGTGTGTGTGTGTGTGTCCCGCCAAATCAATATGTGTACCGGTAACTTCACAAGTTACAACACAGCTTTGGACGCACATATAGACAGTATGTGCTGTCTATAGACACTATTCTATCTACTCATCTTATAATATATGGTTATATACATGTAGAAAAAGTATCTGAAAGAAACAACAGTGCAATGTATTACTATTATACAAACAAAGTAAATTAAATGGCACCAAATTACAGTACAGTAGGCCTAGCCTAGTGCATCCATGGGACCCCCAGTTCCACGGATGGGTCCATTATCAATATTAAATCAAAAAGTTAGTAAATCTGTAAATTAGCCTTGCTGTTTGAAATAAATAAATAAATACATTAATTAAAAACACTTATATAGGAGTCATACATTTATAGCTGCATAGAAAATATGTAATTGAAAATGTGCAATGGAATATTATTTTATTTGAATACAATCAATCAACCAGACTTTATTGTCACAACACATTACAAGTAACATGGGTGAAATTCTGGTTGTGCAGGCACTCATTGCAGTTACGGGGATAGACAACAATCAGAGCTACACAGCTGCAGCCATATTTCGGCGCTGCCCTCAGCTTTCTTGCATCAGAAAAAGAAGAAAAGAGGAAGAAGAAGAAGGATAGGGGGGTGGAATGGTTGAGGGGTATTGACAGAGAGGGAGGGGGGGGGGGGAGGGATGGAGACATCATAGTTTCATGTGAAAGAGATTGCCATCGAGTTGTTTTTCTGTTTTTCATTCAGACCAGTGAATGTGGAGGCCGCTGACCTGACCGCTCCTTCCTTGACACAGACATATAGCCGGATGTCAGGGGAATGCCTGAGATCCGCCTGCAATCAAGCTTTATCACTTCTATCTTCCTTCCTGTATAATATATTTTGTAACTGCAAATCATTTCACCTATTGTTCTCCTCTTACAAACTGACAATAACTGAACCAGATATTTTATACAAAGAAAGTGGCTATCATCACTGTTCTACACTGATTTGGCAGAACATTGTGGCATTGTACACGCTTTATATTGCTTACACATTACAATTTGAGGAACCAAAAGCTTAGATAGAATGTTACTATTATTTACTTCTAGGTGTGCCAATTGAAATATTGAATCAAGCCGCAATGCATGCATACTGCTTACCTGTATGAATGGTTGGGAATGGAGATTTTTTTTTAGAGACCATTCTTGTGGAAGTAAGAAAAAAACGTACTGCATTACTGTGTCCTTTTCCATTGTAAGATGCAACCAATCAACCCATGAAATTGATATTAGTGTTTATTGAACCTACATTTCTAGCAATATAGGCCTACTCACTCGTGACAGACAATATTCCATCCACACGAGTGACACGACACCCGCTGGGTTCTGGACCAAGCGTCCAAAGCTGTGTTGTAACTTGTGGAGTTACCCGGTACACATATTGATTCGGCAGCCCTGGGGGGTTAGTCGTGGCAACACCAGCGTCTCCTCCTCGTCTCTTGAGTTGTTTTTTTCTGTATACTCTCTCTGGTGCTGCTCTGCTGACGGCGACATGATACAAACACAATAACAAATGCGCATGTGGGGGTGGAGTCAACGAAGGTTGTAGGTAGGTGGAACAAGTCTTGGGACACCCCGGTGTCCGTGACGACTGTGCATCTTGCTGCAGTGTGAGGAGACAAATGTAGTCCGGAAGGAATACGGAAGAGTGTCTCTGACGTTAGAGCCACTCGGATAATCTAAAATATCATTACATTACACAAAAAATAACGCCAGGAAAGTGTTCTAAATCTTATAAAGGTCATTGATATATATTTATTTGCAAAAAGGTTGAAGTGTCCCTCTAAGTACTGCTACTTTTATTCTGTGCCACTACATGAACTGTAATCCCTTCTTTCATTTCTTTTTCTTTTTTTTAAAAGATATTTTTGGGGCTTTTGGCCTTTATTGATGGAGGAAGTGGAGATAGACAGGAAACGAGGGGAGAGAGGCGGAGTTCGCCAGGACCGGGACTCAAATCCGCAATGCGCTTGTCAGGCTGCATTATGAGCCTATTTGCCTGGACCGTTGGACCACCCCGGGCCTTTTTCACGGCATCATCAGACCCTGATTACATGGCTGTAAATTGACACTCTGGACGCCCAGGGTCAGAGTTGAACTGACACTCTGTAGCCCCAGGGTCAGAGTTGAAAACAATTGATCTAAATCACTGTTTCCCAAACACTGGGTCGGGACCCATTTGTGGGTCGCGGACACATTTTTATGGGTCCATTAATTTTTTTGTTTCCTACATTTTTGTTTTTAATTATTATACTTACGCAAGCAGAGTGCGCAAGTACTGCGTTCGGCTGGGTATGTATGTCGGTGTTGTCCACCGGCCAATTAGGGACCATGTCGGAGTAAGAATGGTGGTCCCTTATTGGCCGGTGGACGTAACCACGGTACGTTTCAGAGTTGGTATAAGGTCAATAGCGGGTCTAAAAGATTTAGAACAGCAGTTGTAATAGACATTAGTTGGTAGCAGTACTTTGCAGTACAAGTAGGTCATGTATAGCCTACTTGTGTGCAAGGTGCAAGTTGTCACCTCGACAAAGTGCATTTCTAGTTTCAAAACGTTTTCACAGAAGAGAACAATCCCCTAAAAAATATTTTTTTCCAGTAATTTCATGAAAACAAGAAAAATCTAAGAAATTCTATAAATTAAAAAGCAAATGTTTAAAAAGTAGTGAAAATAGCCGATCTACAAGCTCGCAACGCGGCACGAAGCGTCGCATTGTGCGCTTGCAGATCTGCCATTTTCACCAGTTTGAGTTCCCTCTTTGGGGTCTCGACCCCAAAGAGGCCTGACGCCGATTCTAAAATGCCTTCTAAATCCTGACCTAAGTTTTCTGAAAAACTTCAAATATTTATATGGCAGCATCAAATATTTTACATTTTTGAATACTGTACATACTGTACAGAACCCTAAGAGGGGTTTCCGCCCAGAAGGGGTAGAACACCAAAAGGGGTTCCCACCCAGAATGGGATAAATCACAGCAAAACATTGAAACTGACGCTCAAAAAAGGCGTCACCTACAGTATACAGTAAATCACTCAAACAGGCAAAGCACGCCCCACAGACACATTCAGACATTGTTGGTTACGTTGCTCGGCACGAGTTGTTTACATGTGTTTATAATGTGAATGCTGTTTGTCTTTGTCTCTGTGCGACTGTAACGGGAATCATCTGTCTGCCATGCACGACCAGGATTTACACATCTCCGCTAAATGTGGAGGAGGAGGTCTGGGTCAGGGCTGTATGTGTCGCTTAAACAGGGTGTGTGATGGCTCTCTCTCTCTCTCTCCGTCTCTTTCTTTCTCCATGTGGTTGTGATAATGGACCTGCCACATATTCTTTAAGCCAGTGTCTCTGCATTTCCATTTAGACTGTGGCTGCGGCCTTGGCGCCGAGCGCCACCGCGTTTAGAGAGCGTCGACTGCGATGAAACCCCGGGGCCATGACGACTCCACTAGTGGCTCAGCCTCCGCCCCTTCTTCTTCAGCTCATTGTTGAAAGATGTAGGAATGAGTTGGCCTTGACTGGCCCCCTTCGAGGTACTGCGCAACTCTGATTTCCATTCATTTGCATTTATTCTGGCATTAATGGCCTCAGTGAAACGGGCTCCTCGATTACTAAGTCTGTGCAGAGTGTATTTGTGTGAAACTCGATAGTTTTTTGTGGTTTTTCAGGCTGTGGGTTTGAACATGTGAGTAGCTTTGGGAAATGGAACAAAGAGGTGTGGGCGCGTGCGCATGCGGGGAGCTTTGTCAGAGTCGTGTGTGTGTGCGTGCGTGCGTGCGCGCGCATGTGTGTGTGTAGAGCATTTACCCACAGCTGTTAAGTGCTTCCAGGACTCTGTGGCACACAAAAAAAGAAAAAGGTGCACACCCACATACGTACTACGTTATCCACAACCTTGGCAGAGAAATGCCAGTATCTGTCCAACAACTGCCCGTGAACCTATTCTGAGAGAGAGAGCTAGGACGCTATTCAGAGAAAATGAACAATGAATCAGCGTGTCTTGGTCTGCTGAGCATGTGTGTGCTCATGAGAAGGTCACAGAGAGAGAGGCAAGTAGATTGTTTGCTGGCAAGCAGTTGTGAATAGACAATGTTGTTGTCGGGTATACTGTAGCTGTGGGTTGGACAGTGAGTCCAGTAAAATGGAAACTTCATTACAGACCTGGTTCCCCCCTGACTTAGACCTGGAATAAGAGTGTAGAAGGTTAGGCTGTGCAGTCTCTCTGCGAGTTTCACCATCTCACACTCCCTCACACTAGTAATTTCTTGGCTCTAAACCAGTGGTTCCCAAACTGTGGTGCCGCAGGCCTGTCGAACCCATTTTGGGGTGAGGGCCGCATTGGTCAAAAGGTCACTAGATGTGGGCCAGAACCAGTTGCGGACATGAAAAGCGGTTTTATGGTACAATTTAACACAAACTGCAAAATCCCATAAAACACTGTTGTAAGGAGATGTAAAAAGAAGTTGTGGGAGTATACAGCAGCTGCATGTCTCTCAGTGCGGTGACATTCTGTGATATTTGCCATAATCATATTAAAAATGCCAAATACAAGACTGAGCGTTTTGGGTGCGTCAGCTAGGTCAGGAGGTAACAGCTGGGGGCTGCTCTAAACCATTGTTTCCCAAACTTTTCATGCTGAGACATTTGGAAATCTGCGCTCTTCTTGATCGTACCAGTGAAGAAACATGGGGAAGGTTGCCGTATATTAGATTAGTCGATGGGTGGCTCTTCCAAGACAGATTTTGTGCTCTCATTAGAAGGCGGGTGTAAGTGCCATCCAACCGATTCTCTTGTTTCTTTGAAAGTGTCCATGTCTCGGAGCCATAGAGTAGAATCGTCTCAACGGTCGTCCTAAATATTTTTACTTTTAACATTTTACTAAGCTGGGATGACCAGATCTTATGCATGTCATTGCATGCTGACCAGGTCATACCCTTCCTAGTTTGAAAGTCCTTTTGGGAAGAAGATATATATGAACCCAAATACTTGTAGTCATCAACCCGTTTCAGAGGAGTGAAAATAGCAGATCAACCCGTTTCAGAGAAGTGAAAATAACGTGTCGCTTCGTGCCGTGTTGTGCTCTTGTAGATCGGCTATTTTCACTACTTTTTAACCCATTTTTGACTGAGGCCGATTCTAAAAACACCTTTTAAATCCTGACCTAAGTTTTCTGAAAAACTTTAAATATTTATATAGCATCAAAAAAAATATTTGTTTGAATAATGTACATACTGTAACTGTACAGAACCCCAAGAGGGGTTCCTGTCCAGAAGGGTTAGTTAGAACACCAAAAGGGGTTCCCGCCCAGAATTAGTTTGGAATTTTTTTTATTTTATTTTATTTCTAAACAAAGAAGAAGAAACTATATACTGTATATGTATGCATGCATGCATGCATACATTTATAAAATTAGCATGCATGCATACATTTATAAAATGTATTTATATGCATGGGAAACAGTGCTCTAGTCTAGACTGACTTTCTTTTCTTTTTTAATGTTATTTAAGGGGTATTGTGTTGATCTCAACGGATATGTTAAGGCGAGACAGACAGATGGGAACAGTCCCTCAACACGTTTAGTTAAGTCCCAGCTGAGCTAATTAGTGTTGTCCTATTACTGAAAGGAAGACTGAGCTCCCTCGTTCACTGACTCACTGACCTCCATTGTTTGAGACTGAGAGTAACGTGGCAAACTGCTCTCTCTCTCTCTCTCTCTCTCTCTCTCTCTCTCTGTGTCAAATGCAAGTAGGTCTCTTGCTCTCTGTCAAATGCAAGTAGGTCTTACTGTTGTGCACAATTGTGCAGATTCTTTCACTGAAGAAAACCATACTGATCATGTTTCAGGTGCTTATTAAAGGCCTATTCATACTCCAGTTTTAGGTGAAAAGGTGTAGAGAGATGTGTTTGGGGTGAGCGGTGAATCGCTTACCATTGTGGCGTGATGTCATGTTGTAGTTTTCGGTACAAGAAGTATGAATAGGTCTTTAGTCAGATAAGTTTGAAAAACATGAAATGAAAAACCTACAATACTCATTTTAGTGACCAGACCAACCTCCAGTCTACAGGCTGTGCTGTAGACAGCATCAATGCTGGGATTTCCTTTACCTCTCACGGAGAACATGCAAAGAAGACGAGATTGAATTCAGTCATCATTGTGGTGCTGTGTATCTCTGCATTCAACAGCATCACTTTTGGCCTTCATGTACCCTCAGTGACGCTACATGGCCGCTAACTAAGTAGCTGTGTTTGTGTGTGTGTAATCATCCAGCCCTTCTGTTGAACTCTGATGAGTAATATTACACTTGTTAATGCATGACGTACCAAATCAACCACAAAAGTACAGCTGAAGCTTATTTTTAGCGCATTTCTGCCTCATTACCGTGTATGTAGTTTAGAGTCCTTTTGTGGAGCAAGCCATACATGTTTTCCTTTTTTCCTGCCCTATAAATGGTTTGCACACCTAACGGAGCACTGTAGATTATGAACTACTGAACACGCATTAACACAAAATCAGTCAACATTAGCCCTGCTGTTCCTAGTTTGGGCATGTCAAGACTCATTATAGGCAATAAAATTACGAAAATACCAGCTCTACAAGTTCACAACCTGTCACACAACGTGGAATAGTGGCAGCAGTTAATTTATGTGACTGACTTGGTGTGGTTGTGTCTTGCCTTTCACTGTAAATTATTGAGTCGCTTCAGTTGTGCTCATGCTGTGCTGTGTGCGTCGTACAGTTGCTGCACACAGAATCATCATATTCTTATTCAACGATACAAGACGACAGCTATTTCAGTTCAAAGACTAGGTATGACAGCTGCCAATGCCACGCAGAAACGCAACAGGATTAAAAATACATTGCAGAGTGTTTAAAGACGACTTCACCACTTTCAACCAATCTTCATATAATTGGTCCTCACTAATGTTCATGATAAAATAGCATTTCTTTCTATGCAACCTTGTAAAAATAACCTTTTTTTTAAGTGTGGCACTATTAACCACACCCTACAATAAGACAACAGACCACTGGTAGAAAAAGGAAAATGCTTTATAAATGAAAATGATATATAAGCAATCAGAATCGTATATTATGTCATGATTGTCATCTTGCTGAACTGATTCCTTTGGGGATACATTCTTTGTCCAAATGAATGGCCTTTTGTGTTCTTTGCATTTTTGTAGACACTAGACAGTAATTTGGGCTCACCCTAGCAAACCTATGGAGCTTTGCATCATTCATAAAACAATTTGTGTCGCAATGAAATCAAGTCATGCTGTGAGACATTTCATTTCAGACTCAAACTGAGCAGATTAGCATTTCTATAAATAACACCCTACTACATTGTTTTTCATTTGCTGTGCCTTGTGTGCCCCCTGCAGGCGGTTGAAGGGAGTGCTGTGTCACCTGCGCTCTCTGTGGACGATGCTCATGGTGCTCATGGTGGTGTGCGTGGCCATTCAGATCATTGGAGTGGTGAAACAGTCCAGGTAACTAACCAATCAAATCATTGGATTGGTGAAACAGTCCAGGTAACTAACCAATCAGATCATTGGAGCGGTGAAACAGTCCAGGTAACTAACCAATCAGATCATTGGAGTGGTATAACAGTCCAGGTAACTACACTAACCAATCAGATCTTTGGAGTGGTGAAACAGTCGAGGTAGCTAACTAGGTCATACATGGGCAACTGGCGGCCCGTGGCCCCCACCTACACTAATGAGGCCTGCAGGTTAATATCAGAATACTGACACATTATTGATTTCGGCTGTTACAATTCCAAACATGAACCACTTTAATTACTCCAGTCCATGTGTAGCTTAATGACTAAATGTTATTGTGTTGTTTTTTTATGTCAAATGTATTTCTATTTAGTTCATAAAGTTAACATAACTTTAACTAATTGCAGTTTTTTCAGTACTTCAATTAAAATATAGCAAAAATAGCTGATTTACAAGCTCAAATAGATCGATTTTTGCTATGACAGAAATTTGGCCTTCTGGAATGAGAGTGGAAATATAGTGGCCATCGTCGGTGTGTGTGTGTGTGTGTGTGTATTTGAACACTATTTTAGAAACTGTGTAGAGTCAGATTGAGAGTGTACTCATCTTTAACCTTACATAAGGGTCTGGCAACCTCATTAGAAAACTAAAGTAGCAAGCTTGTCAGAATTGTCCTATCTGTCCATATCTTTTTATATTTGTTTATCTCATTTGCTCTTATGTTTCTTTTTATACTTTTGTGTACTGTTTTATGTATGGATAATTTTCCACCTTGTGTGGGGAATAAAGTTGTATCATATCCGGTCCATTATTTATTCGGCATCTGACAGCCACGGACCACCATTGGATGAGATTTAGCCTCCCAGACCCAAAACGTAGAATATTTTGTTATCGTTGGATAAGATTTTCTCCACAATTCCATGCTGTATTGATGTTGGTATAGGAGAGACAACAGGCAAAGGTGTTGATCAAAATAACAATTATTCTACATTCTACAATTTACACTCAATATGTATCTATATGGGTCCATTTGGTTATCATTTAGCTGGGGACCACCTGGAACCCAGCCAGGGACCACTGGTGATCCCTGGACCACTGGTTGAGAACCACAGGTCTATATGAAGATAAGGTTGAAGTGCTCCTTTTAACGGAAATGTAAACATAAGCTTTGCCAAGCAAATCTGACGACATTATATATTTTATCAAAAGTGTGCATGTACAACAGTCTCTGTTGGTATTACTTAAATCATCACAACGCATGAATTTTTGACTATATTCATTTCCCGCTGTCTTCTTCAAGGAATGGCAAACTGACAAATGATAGACTCCTGAACTTGAAGTTCACCGCCGGCATCCATCGCCCACTGCCTACTTTAGACTGGCGCACTGTTTACCAAGAGGAACTGAAGTCTGTAGGATCATTGGAGAGAGGCTTCCCAAGGACGGAAGAACACACCAAGGAGGATGAGGTGCAGCTTGTGGTGGTCGAGATGCTCGACGGATATCCAAAGTCTTCGAATGATGTCTTATCACGGCATGACGATGGATCCCAAAGCAAGATCGTAGATCCTCCGACGGAAGCAAGTAAACGTGGAGCTGGAAATGTGGTCCCATCTGTAGACGCGGCGCCACATGGAGACAAGTTGGACACGGGACTCAAAGGTTCAGCAGCTCTCCGCCACGAGTGGATGACGTTCCACAAAACGGGGAAGGTAGCAGCTGAGGAGCCGAAGAGTTTAAGCAAGCTCTCTGGTCCGAGCTCCTCCAGCGCCCACCGCGGTGGCCCAGTCCTCGACGGCCCAGTCCTCGACCACAGGCTCAGTACGGTCGCACCCGTGAACCCGAGCACGTGTCGGCCAAAGAACCACCTCGCGTTCCTCAAGACGCACAAGACGGCCAGCAGCACCATCCTCAACATCCTGTATCGCTACGGCGACAGCAACAACCTGACCTTTGCCCTGCCGCTGAACAAGCACAGCCAGCTGTTCTACCCGTACTTCTTCGCCTCCCACTTCGTGGAGGGCGTCCGCAACAGAAGTGTGAGGGAGTTCAACATCATATGCAACCACATGCGCTTTAAGAAGTCTGAGGTGAGCACAATTACAAACAATTTATCCATTTATTTTTCCAGTGTTACTGATTTAAAATACTGTATGTATGTGTATGGGCACTACACCCATTTCTTAGATTACACTGTACACACTCAGCTTTTTTCAGACGGGGAGCATGTGATGCAGACGTTGTCGTCTGGATCAACGACACGTCTGCTCATGAGAGGTGTGACTTGCGTAGCGTAAAGCTGGAAATAAAGTGGATTGGACTGAAAGCTCAGCACAATCCAGGTCTAGTCAGTCGCGGGCGTGTGCACGAAACGAGCATGTGTGTGACAATTTTACAGGACCACGTGAGTCACCCTGCAACTTCTCCCTGCGTACAAAATAAACACACGCCTCTCATTGAAAATTTATTACTAGGCACATCAGTCCCTGCCCGTCTGAAAAGGCCTTAACTCTTAACAATTGGTTACATCAGAAAACATTTTTGGTGTTGGTGTTAGCAGTGCATGTCATCGTCAGTGTTGCCAACTCTTGTGAGAGAAATAAGCCAACCCACCCCCCCAAAAAGCCCAAAACAAGCCAACTCTTGGCCAAATAATATTGCCATAAAATACTAATAACTAAATATTTGATGCATTTATGTCTATAACTATGAATGTTTTGGTCATTTATTATAGTATTCCACACATAGTTGAGACACCAGACCGATTCTGTCACTCAATGTGATATATACTCTTCCCCCCCCCCCCCCCCAACAAGCCACCACATTTTTTGAACAAGCCCAAAAAACCACGACTCGGGGGCAAAAAAACTCTAGAAAAAAACAAGACAACTTTGGCGGGAAACAAGCAGACTTGGCAACCCTGGTCATCCTTCACCTTGTCATGTCTCTTCAGGTGGAAAAGGTGATGCCTCCAGACACCTTCTACTTTTCCATCCTGAGGCATCCGGTAGCCATGATGGAGTCAATCTACATCTACTACAAGAGCATCGCGGCCTTCGCCAAGACTCGCAGCTTGGACGACTTCCTCAGTAACGGCACGCGCCACTTCAATACGTCCCAGGCCATTAATAACTATGCCCACAACCTCCTCGCTTTTGACTTCGGCTTCGACAACAGCGCGACAGAGGACAGTCCCGACCTCGGGGAGAGAGCCAGCTATGCCATCGCAGCTATCGAGCGGGATTTTAACGTCGTGTTGATTTCGGAATACTTTGACGAGTCCATGATCTTGTTGAGGCACGCTCTCTGCTGGTCTCTGGACGATGTCGTTTCCTTTAAGCTCAACAGTCGTAACGAGCGGACGCGTCGCACACTTTCGCCAGAGACCGCGGACAAGATTAAACGTTGGAATGCTTTAGACTGGAGGCTCTACGTGCACTTCAACGCCACCTTCTGGCGGAGAGTGGACACTGTGCTGGGGCGAGAGCAGATGAGGAGGGAAGTAAGTCTTTTGCAAGAGCGACGGGAACAGCTAGCGAAAACCTGCCTCAAAGACGGCACGGCGGTGGACCCTTCGAAGATAAAGGACGCCGGATTGAAGCCGTTCCAATACGGGCAGGCTGTCATTCAGGGCTATAACTTGAACCCGGGGCTGGCGGGGCCCACTCTGACACGATGTCAGAACCTTATCACTCCGGAGCTGCAGTACACGGACGCTCTTTATTCCAAGCAGTTCCCTGTGCTCACAGCTCGTCTTAAAGAAGCGGCACAGAAAAAGGCTGCGTCACAGAGTGGTAATAGAGTGGCGAACTTGTTTGAACGTGAGCGGGAACCCCGCTACAGGAGAACTGTATGGCACAAAGAGCTAAGTATCCCAAACCAGAAAAGCCTATTTATTGCGAATTCAAATAACAGAAATATGCCATGAGCGGTAGTGTCTGATTATTATTTATGGGACTGTTCAGATGTAATTTGGTCTCTCTGAGCATTTTGGTTTAGTACTGGTTACTCAAGACACTGTTCATTGGTCTAAAATATTTATTGCACAAGGGGAATTTCTGGGTACTGGCTATTTAGCTTAGTCAAAGATTGATGAAGTGATTAACATATTTGTAATATCAACAATTTAAATAAGACATGCTCAGTCTAAAAAGAATAAGAAAATAAAATCTTTAGTTTGGATTATTACGGTTGACACGAGACCAAATGCTATTTATTTCTGATGACTTGAGGGTTTGTACAGTAAAGAGTGAAAGTCCATGTGTATTTCCCCTGCCTCCGTCTTGCCTTCAAATACCTCAGTACTGTTTTCCCTCAGTGATGCTTTAAATGTGTTGTGGATTTATTTTCATATTCTTTAGAGCCAGCCCTGGGAGCAGTGCCGAAAACAAACATATGGTAACAAAAGGACAATATTTCAAGGTTTGTTCCTTAAACTCATAGGAAAGAAATCACTTGAGACATCTCAAAGTCATGGAGTCTCCGCACGTCGACTGGTGTTTATTGTTTTTTGGTGAAGATCATGTACTTAACATCGAATTAATTAGCAGATAAACGGATATCCTTTCTATTTTCAGAGAGAGATTATTATTTGGAAAATGTTCTTAGTTCTTTTTTCTTTGCAATTTTCCTTTGTACAATTTAATGTATGCTGTGTCCCAAGACTTTACTGCACTTTAGTTTGCTGAAAACAAATGATTTGTGTATGATAATCGAGAGAGAGGAAATCTGATTTATGGTGATATTGATGATTAGTCTTTGTACTGCAAGAGATTACTTTTTTTTTTTTTAGGATGGGAGGGTCCATGTCTATACTGTATATATGTGATTTTCATAATGTTCTCATGAACACACTGTTGCCACTCATTGGGATCTGAAATCATTAAAAGATTAATCCAACAATGCCCTAGGTTTTCATCTGACTTCTATTGCACCCCTTTGTGTCACACTTATTTTTATTTATGATTATGGTACAGATTTACAGGTTATGATCAGATGCGTGGGGAATATCATGACTGCAAAATTAAAGATCTACAGCAAGTAGGTTAAATGTATTTGGTTGAATATGAGCTTCTTTTTTTTTTTTACTATTGCCATTCAGGATGGATAGAATGGAATAGATACAGAAAGTGAGAAGGGATCTTGAAAATCTGTTATTCTTGACAAGTGACACCATTGTACTATGGAGCAAATTAGTCACAGGCTGTCTTGTTCGCCACTATAATGGTGTAATTTGTGACATTTGGTACAATGTTGAGGTGTAGGCTAAATCTACCTGGGCATGATATATGTCTTAATACTTAATATTAGAATAGTAATATTAGACTGATTGTTATGCACAGGTTGCTTGCTCTACAACCCAATG
The DNA here is from genome assembly GCF_964188405.1 of Protomyctophum parallelum. Taxonomy (NCBI): domain Eukaryota; kingdom Metazoa; phylum Chordata; class Actinopteri; order Myctophiformes; family Myctophidae; genus Protomyctophum; species Protomyctophum parallelum. The sequence goes on along the minus strand of NC_139706.1, from coordinate 9,790,996 downwards.
TCCTAAAGTTTAACATTGTTTAAAGGCGGTGATTATCAACCCCACAATCCAATCGCCTATTCATATAATACTAGAGCGGTGCCTGTTGGGCACTGGCCTACTTGGAAGTAACGATGCAAGTTGGAAATGCATGCCCCACCCAGTTATGTCCGTGTCCCTTTTATCAGGCAAGCCCAAATGTGGAGTCTATGCAGAATGTCAGAACAGGCATAATCTGTTTTTAAATCGGTGCTTCTCAAATCTATACTTCTGGATTTTGTCCTTCCTGTCAAATCAAGCACCGGCACTACCCTGGGACAGCATATCTACCAACTAGTTGTAGCCTGAGTTGACCGGAAGGACTGGAAGTTGGGTCTGGGCCCTCTGGGGATCGGGCCCCCAGCGGTCCTTGAAGGGGTTCCAGCTGGTCCCCAAGCACAATTAGTTAATTTAGCCGGTATAATCTGTAGCATCAAAATCACTTGAGCCCTATATGCTCAGGCTATTTGTAAATGGTCGATCTACAAGCTTGGTCTTCAAAGAATCCAAAGAATCCTGGAAAGATGTGACAATTTTGGAATATTCTTTTAACAAGTCTTTGACACTTTGACCCCTTTTCCACCGGTTGGTTCCCAATGGGAACCGGTTCAGTTCTTTTAGGATTTTAGTCCATGAGCCAGAGCTCCAAAATTGGTGGGAAAACTATACCCTATATTAAATTGTTTATAGGATCAATACAAGTAAATTAATACATGATAACCCTTCCACAGTAGTAGCTTTATCATATTTTCGACTATTTTGCATATTTTCCTACATAATGCCTCATTTGCATATTTTAAAATGTAAAATTTGTAATACAATAAATCATTGTCTTCGTGTAAGTACTCAATTGGGGAAATTTCATGGTGATAATAATCTAATATAGGTAGGCTATGGTTTTTCCCACTCAATTCATAATTAACGTTTCAATTTTGGAGCTCTGGCTCATGGACTAAAAACCAAAAAGAACTGAACCGGTTCTCATTGGGAACCAACCGGTGGAAAAGGGGCCTTTGAGAACCACTGAACCATGTGTGGTTCTTAGGAATGCAGTGATAGAATTCGGCCACTAAGGGGAGCTGCAGCCTAGGATTCAGCAGCCTTGGATCACAGTTGCACCATCATGCAAAGCTGCACATCTGGGTTAGTAGTAGACCTACCCCCCCCCCCTTGTGTTAACAAGCCCTCATAACAGCGTTGTGTGCCTTGTGGAGTCTGGAGGCCCAGCATGCAAGCATGTGTTGACCCTCGAATTAGAGTGTGGTTCCCAAACTGTGGTGCGTGCACCCCTTGTGGTGCGCGGGCGCCTTCTAGGGGGTGCGCGACATGAAAAGGCTAATGGTGGTGCTATATATATTTTTTAAATATATATATATTAACATATGCCAATATATGGCAGTAGTATATGCAGAATATAGCCTATGCTGCATATATATGCCATATTCAGGGTCATATATGTTAGAGACCTGCGGATGGAGTTTTTTGTCACCCACAACTACAACCGCATCATCTTATTTATATTAATAACTGCACCATCCGCCAACTGCGGTTACCCGTGGCAACTGCAGCTTAATCCACCATCCGCATCTCTACTGGCTTGGGACACCACAATGGAAATATGTCTTGTCCCGTTGTCGAACCGCATATATCATCCTATTTATATTAACCACACCAACGCGGTTACGCGTGGCAACATCCTTCATCCACAGGTCTCTAATATATGTTGATAAATAGGAACTGTATGTCTATATAGTTTATGCAATTTATATTTCCATGTGGGGGGGGTGTGTCAGCTAGCTAGGGCAGGAGGTAACGGGTTGCATGGCCAAAAATGTTTTGGAACCGCTGAATTAGACTATTATTATTAGTCGTTTACACAGGATGGAAAAAGTGACGTGGTTTCCTCTACTTTGAAAACATGAATGAAAGTTACTTTTGCGTGCACGCGAGCACACCCATGGCGCTATACCCCGGCCTGGAGATTCAGAGTGGACATTCAAAACAGAAGCCAAGGGCAAATGTCATCCATACCAGCAGCAATGTGTGTGCGTGTGTGTGTGTGTGTGTGTGTGTCACAGAGCTCTAACACAGATGCAGTCAGACACAGGCTCCAGGGGGAGGGACACATTTCATATTTACTCACCAATCAAATCAAATCCGATCCGTGTGTATACATGTCAAGCAAACACAAACTAGTATAGCTGACATTCTGGCATCGTAGCTGCCACCCGCGCGCACACACACATGCACATGCACATGTGATGCAAACACAAAGCGGGGCTTGACAAACAGCGTGGCGAATACAGATATGTATGTATGTGCAGTCACACGTACTGTATACTCCTGGCAAGCTGTTGCCAGCAGGCGTTTGAAAGCCGTGCTATCGGAGGCCCTGAGCCATATAGCGTTCTGAGGGACTGCACACATCAAGTGTATAGCATGGTTTAAGTAGTGCAGCACATATGGGACGTGAACTAGTCACATCAAAGCTGCTATAAATGACACGCAGCCACACTTATGTTAGGAGTATTTATGCTGTGCATTTGCAACCCTCTTCCACCTCTCAGAGCAGTGGTTCTCAACCCTTTTCATATCGAGGCCCGTTATTTATCCAGCATTTCAGCCATGGGACCACCGTTTGATGAGATTTAGCCTCTCAGACCCCAAACTATAAAGAATATTCTGTTCCGGACCACTGAACCACTGTCTTAACTGCAGGGAAGATCATAGGGCTTCCCCTCTCTGCAGTCTATTTATGAGCAGGCTACACTAAAACAGGCTCAAAACATTGTCAGTGTCTCATAGGACAGGGCAGTTCAGATACCAGTGACATCGATGGGGACATCGATGGGGAATCCAAGCTGATAGAAACTGCAGGCAGTTTGCAAAGTTACAATGCAAGATAATGGAAACCATCGTTCTCACAAAATATAAATACGTATTAAAATCTAAATATACAGTATATTCAAAAATATCTGCCTAACAAAGACACTGGTGGATGGATTTCTGAACTGCCCACAGCCATCCTATGAGACACAGACTGAATAGGCCAAAAAATCAGACCCGTCTGAAGTGAGTGGTGCTGTACTGTACTGTACTGTACTGTACTGTACTGTACTGTACTGTACTGTACTGTACTGTACTGTACTGTACTGTACTGTACTGTACTGTACTGTACTGTACTGTACTGTACTGTACTGTACTGTACTGTACTGTACTGTACAAGCCCTCCTCCCTGGCCTGTGTGTGTCTGTGTGTTAGGCTGTGCAACAGTGACACTTGGTGAACAAACGCTATTTTCGTGCTCGGACAGACAGACCCAGGGACACACATAGCTGTCTATAGGAGTGGTTGCACCACTCAAAAATGTGGTATTTTTTAACATTAGTGAGGACCAATTATATGAAGATAGGTTGAAAAGTGGTGTAGTGGTCCTTTAAGTCCAAACCGCACCAATGCAACTAGTCGCAACTCCTTGCAACAAAACCTTTTTAAAGGTCAACTACACCAATGCAACGTATACGTTGTATTGGTGTAGTTGACCTTTGAAACTGACCGACGAATTAGTGACGTCTCCATTGGGGGCCAGATCAATTAAGTCATAATCATAACTAGTCAGATCTGGCCCAGAATAAGCTATATTATTGAGGGGCGCTATAAACAGCTTTAGTGTAGATTCTGTCTGAACACAAACATTAAATGCCATTGACAATGAATGGAGAATTTACGTCATATGTGTCTGAACAAATCGGCTGGATATGTCAGTGGCCACCCTTGGCCAATATAAAGGGACTTCACACGGGTGTGATTACATCAACTGGTGAAGAAGTCTACATTGGAAATGGCGTAAAGATCATCCCGCTATGGGCTGTGATCTGGCCTAGTCCTGAACGTCACCGGAGGAGTCGGAGGACGTCACGTCATCCTTCATGATGTCATTTGGCTTGTAACTGCCATCGGGGTGATAACGGTTGCACATATTGTTGCATGTAAGGACTTGCATTGTGTGAATCATTGGTGAGGGTTCTATATGGGCTTCAGCTCTGAGCGCAAATGATTTAGCTTCTTCTTATCTGAGGTTCACAGGAACATTGTCTATATGACGACGCGCTACTGTACGTATGGTTCTGACACAACTTTACAACTTTGAAGCTTCTGCATGGTTGCATTATACGTATACATTCTACGCTAGAGCTTTCATTTTCACTTTGTGATAAGCAGCAACTCCATTTCTCACACTTGTGTTTGTACAGTATGTCTTGTACTGTATGTGTTCCTCTTTGATCTTCTTCAGCGGCGTATTAAAAGTAAGTACATTTACTTAAGTACTGTAGCCTACTTAAGTACAATTTTAAGGTCTTTGTACTTTACTTGAGTAAGTCCAATTTCCAATACTTTTACTTCTACTCCACTACATCTTGGATCCAAATATTGTAGGCTACTCTTACTCCACTATATTTATTTCTGAAACTTGAGTTAGTAGTTACTTAAAATAAACTAAATAAATACAAAATAAATATGGACACTTTCATCATAGTGTCCATATTTTGGGCATGCCATTATAGCACTGCCAATGAAAAAGAAATGTGCGCATTATGAAAATAGCATGCGCACGCGTTCTGTGAGGTTGTAGATTAAATTTTCGCCACTTTTGCACAACATCATGCCAAGAAAAAGAAAACGTTGAATACAGAGATAGTAATTAGATGCAAGGTTTCTTGCTATAGCTCTGGTCCACAGCGTTATGGGAGAGGGCCTTAACGCTGTGGGGTTTCTGCTATGCTGCTGGAAGGAGCAGAGCAGAGATTGGAGGTTGGACCAAGGTCAGGCATGGTTGCGTCGATCCACTCATTTGTAGTGGTGGGAAAAAGTACTCACATTTTTTTACCTGAGTAAAAGTCTCAATACTGCAATGTAGAAATACTCTGTTGAAAGTAAAACTCCCGGAATTCTAAATTTGCTTGAGTAAAAGTACAAAAGTTTTGGCATCAAAATGTACGAAAAGTAAAAGTACTCATTATGAAGAATGTCCCTGTAAAGGTTGACCAGACGACAACTGTCAAAGAATGCATTTTGTTGGATTTTATTTACCCCAAAGTCTCCAAACATCAACCAGGCAGTGCAATATTCACAGTGATGGACTGGTGTTTAAATAATTTGAAATGTCCATGCTCAGGAATTCATTAAGATATAGTTGAGAGATATGAAACACAACACTCCCCACAGTCACTTCCAAGCTGGCCAGCGATCATTAATTAGAAGCAATTGTGTATTCAGAATTTCAGATGAGTGTGTGTGCATTTCTAAGGTGCATTGTCCCCATTTGTCTATATCTATTAGTTTTCACATAAAATAAAAAAGCTTGTAGATCGGCTATTTTCAAATAGACGAACTGATATAGGCCTGAAAGTGGTTAATGTATGCTTTGTAAAATCTACAAAATGTATGTTTTGCTAAATCTACAATAACTGTAACGTTTCAAATACATGTATAGTGGAGTAAAAGTACAATATTTGGATCCGAGATGTAGTAGAAGTGAAAGTAGCCTATTGGAAATTGGAAATACTCAAGTACAAATACCTCAAAATTGTACTGTGGTACGGTGGATATTCCCTTATTCTCTGTCTGTCTGCTCTGACAGATCACTCACTCACTCCATGTCTTGCTAAAACGGCTGCTGCTAATGCGCGTGTGCGTGTTTGTACGTGCATGCATGCGTGCGTGCGTGCGCGTGTGCATGTTACTTTTTTTCAGATCTATAGTTGACAGAGTGCTATTATCACAACATTCTGACATGTTGTGCTCTGTGTGAAAAAATGTCACTATGATGAAAGAGAGGAGAAGAGGAGAGGAGGGGAGGGAAGATGGGAAGAGATAGGAGAAGAGAGGAGAGGAAAGGAAGAAAAGAAGAGAAGATAGAAGGACCCTAGCAGAGAACTCCAGAACATGCAGAATACAGCTGAACAGTACACACATGCCCCATGCCACTCAATCCCATTCCCATCCCAGGTTGACAGAACTAAACACACAGCCCAAAAATCCAAATGGGTCCACATGCCCCCCAAAGTCCTCCAGATATCAGTTCTGGTCGATGCTTTGGACCTGGTCGGATTGGACTGGTGTAGGCAGATATGGACGCTCTCCCTCTCTAATCTGTGTGCTTGCTATAGCATCCCTTCTTATCCAGGGTGGACACATTTACACACGCAGGGCTGGCTGGACACATTTTTGGGGCTGTCGCGCGGCCCTGCCGTGCTTCGTTACACCTCACCGCTTCAATACCCTCTCTATCCATCTTTCTATCTGACCGTTCAACCACACACACAGGCCCATCCGTTTGGTTCCAGCCGGCCCGCTCCCAGTCTGACAGCTATCACAACAGAACCCTGATAAAGAGCACACACACACGCGTCGCACGCACGCACGTACGCACGCACGCACGCACGCACGCACGCACGCACGCACGCACGCACGCACGCACGCACATACACTACACTACAGGTGTAGGCTATAAGCAACGCTGGGTGGCCCATGGCTCTTTAAATTGTTGAGTCATCATGACCCGGAGCAAGCTGTGGGGAGAAATTGAAATATTAATCTTTTCACATATTTGTAGCTTGTGGTGCCAAGTGAAAGCGCTTTTGAAGGTTCATTCTAAATTGGCCCATCATGAGATTTGGATTTGGGTTTGATCAGACAATTAATTAAAGATTTGGGCAATCTTTTTTGCAAAATGGCCCCTCCTGCAAGCTGCAAATATAGCCAGTCGGTGTGTGGAATATCAAAAATCGCTATGATGATATGTGTTCATCATTACTGATTTGTGTGAGGTTTGGACAGAATCGGCAGGAGTAGAAGTAGCAAAAAAGTGTGTTTTGAGGAACATGATGGCCTGGCGGAGATCAATAAACGCATGAATGTGAGAACATCAATACACACTGAGCTTGAGATTGGCTATTTTCAAAATATTTTTTATACATTTGAAAACTTGAAATGGCATTCTGCACAATGAATGCTTTCTACTTTTGGTACTTTTAGTACACTAGACCGGTGCTGTACACCCGGTGCTCTACACACTGTAGAGCACCAGGTGCTCTACACACTGTAGAGCACCAGCACTGTAGAGCACCAGCACTGTAGAGCACCGGGTGAGTATAACGATGGATGTTGGAGATCCATGTGGAACGCGTGTGTCGAATTTGAAATCGGCGGAGCGAAGAGTTCTCGAGTTTCGTGTACGGAGACTTGGTACATTTTTAGATAGATAGATTTTGATACTGATACTTTTGTACTTTTACTCAAGTAAATTTTGAATTCCGTATTTTGTACTTTATTCTTCGACTTGTACAGAGTATTTCTACACTGAATACTGCAGTATTGATACTTTTTCCACCACTGCACCTGCCTGTGTCCTACACCCAGCTGGTGTTCATGACCTTGTCACAAGGCAGGCTTCTGCGGATGTGATTAAAATAAAGAGAGAGAGAGAGAGAGAGAGACAGGGAGAGAGAGAGAGAGAATCCTGGGCTGTCAAGAAACTGTCCAAGTGTTACTGTTGTTTTTGTTCTTTTTTTTAAAAGATCAGATGGTTGAGTCCAGATGTTTCTGTAGCCGTACATCTGCAAACACATGCTGGCATAAACCACACGTATCATGCACATGCTCGCGCACATGCACGCACGCACACATGCACGCACACCACACGGACAGTCAGAGTAAAGAAGTACACGCATGACGCAACAAACATGCTTCGGCGTGCATGTGATTTCCATTTACCACACAAACAGCCTGTCATGTCTCCTGTTGCTCTGTCATCAGGGACTAATGCAGGCCTCGGGGCTGACAAACACAGCAGCCACAAGCTGCTCTTTGATAGGTTGTCCTGTCCATGTTTACGCCACGGCTCTGCAAGAAGCTAGCTGTCTATATATGACAGGGTGTGTGCGTGTGCGTCTGTGTGTGTGTGTGCGTCTGTGTGTGTGTCCATAGATAATCTCTCAAAGCGATAGACTGATCAGCCACGGGGTGACCGCCCGCGGGTGGATCAACTCCAAACTGTGCATGTAAAGGATCAGTCCATATCAGGGTGAGTTGCCGTGGTGAGTGACCTCTAACTCTAGAAATGTACACCACGGTGAGTTGCTCCTCACCTAAAACTGAAGTATGAATGAGCCTTTACCAGTAGGCCAACAGATGTAACTCCACAAATGTTTTTCCGCACGTTTAATTATTTACACTTTAAATTGATGTCAATGTATGTCGGCCTGACCACGCTGAATCCTTGCCCTTAAAGGTTTAATGACATTAAATTTCATTTCTTTTTCTTTTTCTTTTTTCTTTTAGGTTTTATGACCTCAATTACACCCAGAAAACCTGAACTTTGAACATTCAGTGGATTTTCTGTGGTCTGAAGTTTTCTTTGGGGTTTGGAAGCCTTTTGAGCTACAATGAAAACAGGCAACACAGTGAAAACAGTGACATCTGCTGGCAAATGCCATTGACATATATGGGATTTGCAGGGTCTTACATCACTTACTGCCGGCAAATCAGAGCACCTGTTTGAGCCAGAAAACCCCAGATCACAGAAAATCTACTGAATGTTAAATGTTCATGTTTTTTGGGTGCAATTGAGATTAGAAAACCTAAAAAAAATAAGAACAATTCCAAAACCTTTCTTTTAATGTCACAATCCCTTTAATGTGGAGTCACAGTCATAGATATGTCATATAGAATTTAAGATTGACATACTAAATTACTGATGAAGGCCACATGAAGTCTGAGATCCCGTAGCCTAGATCTCTGGATACCTATACATATCCTTGTTTTCATATAGCATTTGGACTTCATCATCATCATCATGTCTGTAGGCTGCAATCTGTCTGTCTGTTTGCTAACAAATCTGTTCCAGATTACAGAGTACTACTATTGCAGCCAGAGTACACAAATCCCAAAGTATACATCCATTACAGGCCAGTAGTGTGTGAGGGCCAGCACCTGGGCTACAGTGGATCAGTGCATATGTATTATACTAGAAGAAAAAGAGAGTCCACAACCCTGGTATACTCAGCTCCACTGGTTTATTGCTTAAACGTTTTCGATCTGGGCGGATCTTCTTCACAAACGAATCATATTATTCCCAAATCCCGCAGACTTAAATCACAATTTAAGCTTGAGAGAAGGTATTTGAGGCCCAATCTTGGCATGAATCTATAATATGGATTGGAGGTTGGCGTGTGTCTGCACAAAGCAGAGGGAGTTTACACAAGGGTTATTAAATGAACGTGTAAATTAGATTTGGACTGGTGGGAGTGCTGTTTGCGCTCCCAGTGATCAGAGACGAGATGAGAATGTGAAGCCAAGGAGGTATGCCTGTTTGATTCCAATATAGACACCAGGGCAGCTGAGAACTAATTTGATTCTCAGCCAAGTCTCTTGCTGGTAGAAAATGCTTTATTATGCCTTGCTTGTTGTGAGGAAGTGTAGGTCACTCTGTTGAGTGTGATGGACATGTATTAACCTTGCACGTCTAAGTGTCTCAGGCTTTGAAAAGGACACATTTAATAGCAGCGAGGATCAACCCTCTATTTCATATTATCGGTTATAGGCCATCATGACATTCAAAATCACTGCAGCCCAATCGGCATATGCTTTGGGATGTCCCTTCAGGGCAAGTAGATGGAAAGCTGAGAGAGAGGCATTGTTGGGGCCTCAAATGGGATTCAATCCCAGGCCAGTTCACGCTATATGTCATTTGCATCATGCTGCAAGCACCTTAACCACTACACCACTGATACTGCCAGCCTGCTTGTCAGTAGGGGAAAGTACATTATTTTAAATACATAATTTAAATACATTGTACTTCCACTACATCAAGACAGCATTAGTTACTCGTTACTTGACTGATTTAAATTTATAGTGTAAAAATAGTATAGTATATTTTAGATATATATTTTTTGCTTTCGCCTTTTTTTCTTTTTATTGATAGAGGGATAGATGACACGCAGTAAAGGCCAGCGACTGGATTACCAGCCAAGGTGCCCAGACGGCTACGCCAGCCGCCCAGGCCTAGTATATTTTAAGTATATTGTAATATTGTGACATTGATACTTTTACATTGCTTCCACCGCTGCTGGCTGTGATGAAACCGTGGGATGAACCAGGGGTGTTTTTACATCATTAATCTAGAATCTTTTCCGTTCTGGCTTCCAGCCTTCCACCCCGTCCTGTCCTTTCCCTTCCCTCCCCTCCATGACAACATGGGCTGCGGCTGCTCGTTACCTCCCACTACCTTCCTTCTTATCAGATGATGTACAGAGTACTTCTGTCAGTTCTCCTGCACACTCCCTCCTGAGAACATTTAATGAAACACGTACGTTCAAGATTCTGTAGTGGCTGCACGGAAAAAGGGCCAAGAATCCATTGTTATTCTGTCTTGGTCAAACACCACATCTCTCGATAGAGATAGCCAGAGGTCTCTCTATCTCTGTTTTCACCTGCCTGTCTGTCTACTCGCCTTCTCTCTCTGTCTCTTTTCAGAGGGATATCGGCGCAAACGAAACCACAAAGGTGAAGACCACTCTGAGCAAACACCTCACTGCAAGAAGTTGAGAATCCCTGAGGATATTAAACTGGCTGGGAACAAATCAATACTACTCTGTGTGTGTGTGTGTGTGTGTGTGTGTGTGTGTGTGTGTGCATGCGCGTGTGCGTGCGTGCATGCATGTGCGCGTGCGTGCATGCGTGTGTACCAGCATACTAGAGTATGTGCTTGTGTGTGGCTTGGCTTGACGTGATTGCACCCTTGTGCATGATTCAGTACTTCAGAGTACCAAAGTATGTCTGTTAGTGTGCCATGCATGTATACTTGCACATTTGCATGTTGTGTGCATGTAAATGTGTGTCCATTTAACTCAGCTCCTGTCTGTATTCCTGCCTCCAGGCTACATTAACAGTGAATATGTTTGCTTAGTTAGTACCCCCCACGTATCGACCTATGCAACACAAGCTTGCATCCTATTAAACAGTATGACATGATTTGAAACACAGTAACTGCACAGTGCTTGTCCCCTAATATTCATCTGAGATTAGCATACAGCCCAGTGAAGTGAATGTCATAATGACTATAGCAGACAGAGTGGAAAGGACCAGGTTTTTTTCATTACTTTTTAAACATATTTTATGGAATCTCTTGCATATTCTTTGTCTTCAAACAAAAAAAAGCATCACATTATTTTTATAATAACATAACAAAATAACATTATTATGATGTTATTTTGGGGAATGATTTTTGAAAATGTCTTGAAATTGAAATTATATTAATTAAAAACAAATGTAGGCTAGGAAAATAATAATAATAATCAAGGGACCCATAGAAATGTGTCCGCGACCCACAAATGGGTCCCGACCCACTGTTTGGGAAACAGTGCTCTCTATACAGCAACACCGTCATGCGACGAACTATAAACCTAGCTTCAGTCTTGGCTCAGAGACGCCGCAGATATAAACCTGTCATGGATGAAGAACTGGAGGTGAATTTAATAATAATAAAAAACAAGTCTTTCAGTTCAACTTTTTCTTCCAAAATATTGGATGCCTCACAAAACGCCACAATTACTCAACGTCGCAGCTGACGCAGCAATGACAACAAAACGTGTTAATGCATAATTGTATGTAGGAGGCCTACATAAATTGTGAACATTAAGCACCAGACATCGAAACAGCTGCTCAACTACGAGGAAGTATTATTGCCTGGACACAAGGAGGAAGAGAAAAGGTAAGAAATTGAACTTTAAGCTTTCTTTGCTGGTTTTGCTTATACGGATATAGTGGACCTTATTCAAGGCAGTTTATTGATGAAAACGCAGAGCCAAAGTGATGGCAGGTGTTACCAATGGATAATTAACAATTGTAGCACGTGCCCAGCTGACTTTTTAATGGAACGTCGTGCAGGGCAGGCTACTTACATTAGAGTAGACACACGCGGTTCTTTACATTTCAACCACAAACTCTTTCTTGAGAGTGCTTTAGGCCTACAATTGGAACCAATTTAAGGGTCTATTTGGTTCCCTAAACTAAACTTGGTAGGCCTATTGAATGTATACATTTGTAACCCCCTCATGGAACCTTAATGGAACACTTTGAGAACCGCTACTATAGGCTACTTGAGCAGGTCTGACAGTGACAAGTCTGTTTGAGTATGTCTGATTGTTTTGTTTTGGCACAGGCTGGCTCTGCCTTTTGGTGATGCAATGTCTTTATTTAATATGAAACGCAATCAGACATTATGGTTGGTTGTCTGTTGTTCATATAGTCATTGTTGGTGACATAAATTGTCCATATCATAATGTAACCCATTGTCTAAGACAGCATAGACCTCTCCATACCATATAGAGATAATTGAATGACCACTTTGTCAAATAACACTGCTGCTGTGAATTCAGCCTAGCTGGCGCTGGCTGGTTGTTTCTCAAGTATCGTGTGTGTGTGTGTGTGTGTGTGTGTGTGTGTGTGTGCTCCACAAGTTGGAGAGTGGATGTGTGGCCAGGCATACACCAAACAAACATAACTTCCTGAATGCTCGACCTCTACAGTGAGGGGATCTGGTGGCTCTGCTGTTGTGGGCATTTGCCTTGTATGTGTCTCCACAGAGGGGTGTGTCACCGTAAATCAATACAAAGATGTTCTTCTGAGTGATCACCTTTACCCCATGATTGGCCCCTTTCGGCACCCTCGGTTAGCTTTTCTGAATTTTGGATGCGCTACCCCAGGGTCCCTGACAGATTATTCCACCCTCTATAGGATGCAGATGTACATACTCTCTGTTCACGGAGAGCGGCGGCGCCGCTTGAGTTGGTGAGATGCCCCCATCCACAGGGAACAAAGTACTATGAATGAATAATTTGCTACAGTATTGCATCCACAGTCACCAGATCTCAATCAGATTTATTTGGTATAGACATCTATACATTTGAAAATGTATAGATGTCTCTTCAACAAATGCATGGGAGCCGGCGTTGACACTATACACGCACGCAGAAGAACTGGGAGGCGGAGGCGCGGTTGGTGCGCTGCCCAGGACAGTGTGCATTGCAAGTCTTCGCACCCGTGACAAGCTGTCAGGCTGGCATTGCAGCCTAGGGTGCCTGGACCACCATTCCAGCGGGCTGGGTCTGATTTGACAGGTGTGGGAGATTTTCGACAGACGTGTTGGTCAGACAGCGTTCTTGATCACCATCATTCAAAACTCCAAATGAGGGAATCTACCAGAATCAGAATAGGGTCGACTTGGTGGCTGGTTGCTAGTCAAAGTCAAAGTCATACGATTTGTCACACACGTTACCGCAGTGAAATTTGTTCTCCGTATTTGACCCATCTCTTGGAGCAGTGAGCCGCAGCCAAGGAGCGGTGAGCTGCAGCCGTGCCGCGCTCGGGAATAATTTGATTAGTAGATTTGATCCAACCCTTTGATGCTGAGTGCCCGCCCAGTTTCAGGGCGGACACTCTAACCACAAGGCCACTGCTAGGGCCAAGCTTACCAACACTCCACTTGCCTCCACACTTCCACATTTATTCATAAGTAAAGTACTCTGCCAAGGTTCTAGCCTTATTATTCCGCCCTCAATGTCTTTTTTCACTGGCGCTAGACTCTAGCTTCTAGTAGAACATTGTTCCATCCCTCCAGTAGAGTTCCCAAGACGTGTAGAATTAAATGTATGCCACGGTGCACTGAAACCTTTGTGACGTTCCAACTTCATAACTTCATCCATGCACCTTATTTGACATTGCTTTTATTCTATCAGGATTAGAATTGACTGTATCTGACCTGTTAACATTTCATATATTTCTCAAAATGTTCCTCTGTTCTTTACCATTTCTGGAAACGATGGGAAATGATGGGAGCTTGTAATTTACACCCGCCTTTTCAAACTTGTACCATACTGTAACTTTGTGTGTGGTGTGAAGCCAATTAATTTACACCTTAATTAAGCATTTTAGCAGTATCTGATTCTGATAACAATCCAATCACCTAGAAAGCAAGTTATTGCATGCAGTGCACAAAATAAGTTACCCGAATTTGTTTTGGAACATCTGTGATCTGGAAATGATTTAGAAAACACTTTCCTGCCTTGGAAGGAAACAAAACGGCCTGCAATCAACGTATGCTGACTGTTACGCAAGACGTACATTACTTTAAAGTAGCCTCTATTAAAAACATATATTTATATCCTAGTTATGGGTGGTCATAATAACCCAACGGTTGACTGTTTTGAAAGTGAAATGGTTTATATGAAGCCATTTGCAACCCAGACGGGATATATTAAAGAAAAGAAAGTTAAACAATGGTACAAAACATATTGCTAGTTTTATAAGGATATTAAACATTTAAAAAAGAGCAAACGGCAGGAAAATGCAATTAAGTATAAGGAGCTGTGTGCCCAGGTGTAAACATCAGGAAAGTCCCTTTAATACCCATTCATTATTATTTATTTATTTGTGCAGGCATGAAACGGCATGAACATTTGATTCATGCCTGATTCATGATTTCTTTTTTTTGTGTGTGTGTGTGTACTGTGCGACATGTGCGTCCATGTATATATACACAGTACACTGCATGTATACATGTAGAACATGTTCCACCGTACACATGTGGGGTACAGTCAGTTAATCTTCCAGGGCTTCCAGTTACCACGCCTGCTTGCTAATGCCTGTGTGTGTGTGTGTGTGTGCGTGTGTGTGATGATTACTAACAGGTGTGCCTTAACATTTGTATTATGAATCATCATCAATCATTTGTGTGCATGCTGCTTTCCTTGAAGTGAAGTAGATACTGTGTGTGTGTGTGTGTGTGTGTGTGTGTGTGAGCGTGCGTGCGTGCGTGTATTACATGTGTGTGTGTGTGTCTCTGTGTTGGTGATGACACATGCAGGTCAGACAGGGGCAGTTAGACCAGCAGCACATCTGAGAGCAGCGGTTGCTACTTGATGGGTTCTCTCTCTCCCCAATGAATAATTCAACAGAGTGGCCCCTCACCCTATCACTGTTAGCCACACAGCCCTGGAATTAGCATACGGCTGCTATCATCCTGCACAGAGAATCTCCTTTTTGCAACTCCACGGGTTAAGCATTCTGAGTGAAACCCAAGTGTGTGTGTGTGTGTGTGTGGTTATAGCGCTGCACAATTCTTGCTGAAATGTGAATCAAATGTGAATCTCGAGTAGCTAAAATTAATTTGACAGCCAACTAGTGCTGCACGATTCTTGCTCAAATTCAGAAATTAGATTGCATATACAGTAGGTGTCGATATTCTTTTTCGATTAATTGTGCAATTCTTGCTCAAATGTGAATCTAGTAACAACAAAATATTTGACAGCCAACTAGTGCTGCACGATTCTTGCTCAAATTCAGAAATGAGATTGCATATAGTTGTCGATATTTTTTCGATTCAGTGTGCGTGCGTGCGTGCGCGTAAGGGGGGGGGGGGGGGGTCGGGGGGTAATACCGGAAAAGGAAAATCAACAATAACCCTGTTTTATAGCCACCATTAGCAATCGGTAGAGGCATGGGAGGTGGGTGAGTGTTTATCACAGCGGGAGGCCAGTTTCCGATCTTAACTGGAGGAACGGTGCAGTGAGGTGTTCTGGAGTAACTGTGGCTAATTGGAGGAAATATGAAAAAGTAGTTTCTGCGTTGGCGTTCACAGACTTCGTTTATGTTATGAATAAAAGGAGAGACTTGTACAATGAAACACAGAGGAGCGTTTTTAAAGGCATCAATCTTATTTTCCAGCACAAATGCTGTGAGATTTGATTAGGTTTTATTTGTTGCACAGAGGGAGAGACCTTTTGTTTAGACAGAAGCCATTTCCCTCTCGCTTTATTGCACTTTCCTTTGTAATTATGTTAATAGATTTCTTTTTAATGCTTTCAGGTGGATAGAGTAGCAAACCCACTTCACTGCAGGGAAGCGTATGTGACTGGTTCAAAACCACAAAATAGCCACGGATAATAATTCTGGATACAACTGTGAACATGATCACAGTGACGGGTTTGACTTAATGTTGTGAAAGATCCCTAAGGTACCTGATTTTCCTGGAGAATATACAGCATTTTACGACCAAAGGAGGAGCAGCATCATAATTTGTCAAAGACAATTAAGTTACTGTAGGTTTTCCTGTGCTTGTACACTGTCCTGTTAGATGGTCAGCGAGGATGGCATGGCAGGGTCAGTTTCAAAGACTCGACAGAGACTCTGAGCATCTCTGAAAAGCCTTCATCAAGCACCTTCAGTTCAAGGCTACCCTCGGACGATGATTCCGAGCAAGCTTTTCAACACCTTGACTGACTGACTGACTCCCCATCTTGCTCAAAGAAACCAAAGCATTAACAGTGTTAACAGTGTGTGTGGGACATACTGTAGCATGCTACAGTATATTCCATCCCATCATAGATGTAGTGAGAGAGTCAGATGGCTAATAGGCCGTGTTGGGACCCATGAAAAAGTGCTTAGAAAATGAGTTTCGTTCCCATGTCATGGGAACTACTCATTGTAGTACAGTGTATAACCAAAAAACAAAAATCTTGTGCTGCTGTTTTTGCTTGTAAAATGTGTTGGCAACACAAAATCTTTGTCAAATGCATATACTTAACATCTGAAACAAGTATTGGTGCCTTTAGTTTACTCATATGTGAATTTAGATCATGAAATGTAGCATATTTGTTAAATAATATGCTTCAACTTAAGTGTTTTCCACACAGTACAATGAAACCTACACAGTAAATTGTGCCAAAAGCTTATGTTTCATACATAGAAAATGTCTCAACCTACTGTGTAATGAAAGGTAGAAAAGAAAATCAGGGCACCTTGGACCAAAATGGCAGAAGATCTATCCAAATGTTACCACGCCCCCTAAATTGGAATAATGCAAAAAATGCACAAGACTAAAAATTAAAGTACTAGAGGTCAGAATGATTACAACATAATTGTATGAAACATTTATTTATTTACAAGTACCGCAAGTGTGTCACAGCATCTGTCATTTGTACATCCACTGATGATGCCGTACAGAATGATTTGTACCTTGCATCATTCACGTTTTTGGCAGATGATTGGCCATACAGGTGGCACACATATTTGCATTGAAAGTTGACTGGTCAAGGTTAAAACTGCTGCCAAGATGAACCTGCTTGGCTTACCTCGGTTGACTCAGTTGTTGTCATGTCTGATGGATGAGGTAGCCTGTCCAACATCTGCTGATAATGTTTCAACAAAAACCAGTTCGGGGATGTTGCGCGTTGCAGGGCTGTGAAACACTGTGAAATCACGGGCCAACCGCCTTTTCAGTTTATCCTGCCTGCAAAATGAAAATATAGAAAAAGACAAGCACAAATGTATAAATATTAATATACAATATCAGGGGATGAAGCCTGATGGCCATCACATCTACCCAAAGGTGAAAAATTCTAGATACAGTTGACTGGTGAATGGCAAAGAGGTAACCTAAAAGTTCCTCAGACAGATTAAGGCGCAGCTTCATCAGTGTAAGGCTGTAAGCAGAAGTCTCTGAGTATCACTAAGTGACTGTTTTGCAGGAGGTGGTAAACTTGGTGACACAAAATTGAACAACAACATGAAAGTCTCTACATTTGGTAGTCCTGTGAAGAATTTCATTTTGCTGTCATCAAATTCTGAAGGATCAAGAGTACGATGTTTCAACTCACTTTCTCATTTGTTGACTTTATCCCTAAGTGATTGACATTCAGCATTTAAAGATTTAATCTGTTCATGTAATGAGGCAATGTCATTTTGTGTTTCCTCTGTCGGGACCCCAATGCCTGGGACTTCAACAACAGTCTGTACCTCTGCTGTACTTCGATCAGTGATGGAGGTGAAACCAAATAACCTTGGCACGTAGTCAGGATGTAGAGGATCATCACTCTTTTCCCCTTAAATAACAAAAACAACAAAAACATTTACTAGAAATATGATATTAATTTGTTTACATATATGGGGTGTTTTCACATTATGTCCTGTTTCAGACATCAGCCTCAAAACAAACTCATCCGGGACGGGGCTGCCAAATCATTGTGAGATTTTTTTTTTTACATTAACCACTGGAACAATAGCATCCCTATTCTGGAGGGAACATTTGCAGAAAATAGCAGATCTACAAGCTCACAACATTGTTGGTGTAGAGCAGGGGTAGGCAGCTTTAACCACGGGTGCCAAGGGTGACCACTGGCACACACTGGCAATGCCAGTGTCTCACTCTAATGCCAGTCTGGCATTAGAGTGAGAGAGGATTAGCCTGCATGTCTGTAACTGAGTGTACAAATGGAACCAATGGACTCCATTGGTCCCCAAATGGACCCTTCTTAGGCCTTAAGCCTACAGGTCTGTGAGAGTGGAACCAAATGGACCTTACAGGTCTGTAACTCTGAGAGATGGAACCAAATGGACCCTTACAGCCTGAGTGTACAAATGGACACATGCAGGTCTGTAACTCTGACACTATGGGTCCATTTGGTTCCATTCGTACACTCTCAGAGTAAGTCCATTTGTGCAATAACAATCAAAAGTTATGTGGGTGCTTGAAAAAAACAAACAAAAAAAAGTTTGATATTAAACCACTGTAGTGGTTATCAGTGGACTCTTAATGTGTCATATAAATCAGTGTCATACGATATTCTGAGGAAAACCATGGAGACTTAACATTCAGTAACTGGGTGTGTTGATCAATAAGAACATTAACATCAAGTCTTTCCACGGACTCACGTAACATGTTGATGAGTAATTACTCCTGACCAGATCTCTTTCAGGGGATACTATGTTAATCCACTTCTTGGTCCACAAGAAGAGAACTCCGTTAGGTTCGTTTTAAACGGGACATTGTGTGAAAAGGCCCTTTTACATTGAACGTATGGTTTTACAAAAAAAGCAACATACCTGACACAAAGTGAAAGTGGCACCCGCAAATCCATGGATTCCAGTAGCCCTGAAACATGACTACATCGGCGAAGTGCAGCGATCCATTTACTACTTTTTTCTTTACATTTCGGCAGTCTGTAAAAGGATAGCTCTGAGTTCTTTTTTTAATCTGTTTGTACAGTCAATCGCACAACAGCTCTTTCCCATTTTCCCAGTTTAGAGTGAATGAAAACAGCGTCGCAACAGTGAGTTGCTAGGTTGCTATGGACAACAAAACGTTATTCCGCATACGATGACGTCACGTGCATACTCAAGGGAATAAAACGGCTACGCGATTGGTCCACGTGACCAAAACCACACCACTCCCCTTGCACATATTATTACGCCTTGTAAGAAATAGTCCCGTCTTCGATCACAGATTATAAAAAAACTGCAGGAGGGCACGAGTAGAACCTTTTTATTTGGACTTTCTACCTATAAATCTCTTTTATGGAGAAAAAATGGTGTAGTCCCACTTCCGTGGGAACGGAACTGAACGAAAAGGGACCTCACAATACGGCCTATAAGGGGAAAGAGGGTGCTGACCTGCAACATGGGTAACTGACATGGAATCAAACCAGGAACCCTTACCCATTACACTAGGGAGTTCCTAACATCCTATAAATTTGAACAGCATCTTAACAGTATCTCAATCCTAATGTAAACTTTAAGTACTGGACCCTCGTCTGGTTTGACAGACAGGTAGTGTGTGCAGGCTGGGTGGTGTGTGATAATCCGGTTGAATGATTCCTTCGGTACGGCGACTGCAGCGACGGGCCCGGTAGAACAATAACGAGACAGTATCACGCTAAAGGTTCACAAAGTTTATTACACAAACAGGAACATATAGTGCTGGATCATAATGATGTGACGACAAGATATCAGACATAATAACGTGACTACTGCAGCAAGGCTGACCTTGCTGTCACCGAAGTAAAGTATGCTACAGTTCAGGCAGTACACGATACATATCAAGTACACTGTGTCTCACGTTCAAGTACACAGACATGGGCGATCATGATTATAACAACGGCTATTCAGGTTTTTTGCGAACTCAGTGATTGCGAACGCAGTGAGCACTAACTATGACAGCAAGGGCTGAATGTCTGTGTGTGTGTCCCGCTGTTACACCACCCGCCCGCCACCAGAGGGCGCAGCTGTATCACACAAAACACACACACACACACACACACACACACACACACACACACAACTTAACTTAAAAAAAAAACTTAACTTAAAATGAAAAAGAAAAAACTTAACTTCAAAAAAACTTTAAAAACACTTAACTTCAAAAAACTTAACTTCAAAATAAAATCTTATAAACTTTAAAAAACACAAAAAAACTTAACTTAAAAAAAAAACTTTAAAAACACTTAAACTTAAAAAAGTATGTCATTTATTCTAATTGTTATTGCCATTTACGAGCTGCGTTCACTTCCCGCGTTTGCGCGTCTTACTTGTCATACCTGGTGTGTTTGAGGATACCTGTTCCATGACACTTGGGTCCCAGGGTGCTGACTGAGGCCCTTGACACACAAGAACGGCTCTGACCGCACAAGTTAGTAAACTTTCCAGCGTCCATATTGTGGTTATGTTAATTATGCATGTAGTCCAGACGAGAGCGGTAGAGCTCCGGACACCCAGAGAATGCTGCATGTATTGTAGCTCTGTTCCATAGCCTTCCTGCTTCGATTCTGCAAATTTCTGCCCTGCAGTAAGGCTATGCGACTTACCGGTTTAAATCTCAAATCGAAATCAGACCAGCCTCTCCTCTTTAGTGGAAATCTCACGAACGTTTGACCTACTCACCAATACAAACACGGGTTGTGTCAATAGAAAGCCTACTTTCCTTAGTGGAAGCACTCTGAGCCCCCCACCACACGTATAAACGGTACTTTTTGGCCAGAAAGGGAGTAACAAAAAGTACAGTTTATACGTGTGGTGGGGGGCTCAGAGTGCGTTCGATTTGAGATTTAAACCGGTAAGTCGCATAGCCTTACTGCAGGGCAGAAATTCGCAGAATCGAACCAGGAAGGCTATGGAACAGAGCTACATGTATTGTAGGCTAAATTATGTGTCATTGTGGCATAATCATTCAGTAGGCAGGCATGGGCATAATCAACTGTAGCTGATGTTTTTCTTTCTTTTCATTACAAATCATTACAATTTTAATGATTTTACATAGGCCTACTAATATTCTCATATCCTCTTCTGCCAGAAGTAGGCTACAAAGTATACATAAGCATGAGATTAATTGTTTGCCGGTCTTAAAACTCACAACGAGGTGCGGCATGATGCATTGTGAATTTATGAGTTTGACTTTGAAGATTGAATATATATTCGCTGGTGCGCAACACCTCTGAATGTCAGATAATTGCTTGTTTAGATTGATTCCACCTGCTGCGCAGCACAGCGCTAAACATTGATTGCACATAGGCTATACAAAAGTATAAAAAAAGACCAATTAGAAACGGTGAAAACAGCCCGTTTATAGAGGAATATGGCCAGTAATGTGTTTATCCTACCTGGGGTCTCTCAATGCAAAGTCGTTTTGAAGTTTCACAAAGAATGTTTAATTTCCACCCAAGATGAGGTCCATGCGTGCTGTGCAGTGTGCACTGCAGTCAGACCTGCCTGAGATGAATGGACAGACAGACAGCACGGTGGCTGTGCTGCCAGCTATCTTGTATAGCCTATATACTAATCTATTCTACACTACACCATTTAATAGTAACAATAATGTAGAAGATCATCCGTTTTTCTTCTTGTGTTTCCAGATTGGTAATCACCATAATTTAGGCTATATCTGTTCTCCGAAAATAGCTCATCTACAAGCTCACTGCATGGCTGCAGATCAGCTATTTTCGGAGAAGAGATTTATAGACATTAGGCCTATTTGCAAATATAAACAAAGAATTGACAAACCAACATGCTGACAGCTTCTACCTCTAGGCCTTGTAGAAAGGGGGTGATTAAATTCCCTGCCAAATGATTTGTGCATCGATTTGTATTTGCAAACATCTGCATTCTGCTTCAAAAAGCAATTAAAGTATGAGAATATGAGAGTTTTGTATTCGCTACAATAGTTAGTCACATCCTCAACAGGTTGTGTTCATGATAGGGCTGACCCAAAAAAATCGATTAATCGATGTTCAATCGATACTCACGGGAATCGATTTTTAAATTTTGAATCGAATAGTCATTAAAAAAAAAAGCGGACGCTTTTGGTCCGCGAGACGGCCCCATTTGCCATGCTCGCGCCTCGCAGCACCGCAACGCCTCCTCCCCTCTCCCCCTCACTCGTGGTAACAACAAGGAAGTCAACACAGACCAGCTACAGCCTGCAGTCATGCCGCCACAAAATAAATCTAAAGTGTGGTTGCATTTTAGAATATGCAAGGAGAACAAAGAACAAGTGGTGTACAGTGTCAACTATGTGACAAGAAATTGGCGTATCACATACGGGATGGCCCAAGTGGGGCGAAAAATCTGCGGCGAAATTTCACGGATGGGACAGGGGAAAAAGCCCCTGACCTCCTAGGCGCAGAGGGACTTCCAGGCGCGCTAATTTGAGCCGCGGTCATCCACACTTTTCTACCCCAAGAAAGAGCCTCGTCGGAAGGGTCTGAGAGCGGCGTAGACCGTGGCGCAAATTAGCGCGCCTGGAGCTCCAGGACTGGTGCTTTTTTTTTGTGTTTTCACATCTGAGTTTCAATCGGAAGAGAAGCTAAATCCCTACATTTTCTGGATTATAGGCTATATATATTTATTTTTTGAGAGGTAATGCCTGTGTCAGGCAGTTGACTTGTTACGGTCGGATGTTTTATTAAGCCTAATTATTTGTGCGTCACTGCTTTCATGAAGTTTGCAACAGTTGTTGCTTCAATGCTTAATATCGATTTAAATAAATGAGACCAATCCAAGCATGCCTTTCTCTCCGCTATTGTTTAAGGTGCGCGTCGCATCGCGCACCTCGCACCCCCCCCCCCCCCGTTGGGTTTCGAAGCGTCGACGATCGAAACAAATTTATATCGAAGCGTCGATCATCAAAAACGTAATCGAAGGTCAGCCCTAGTTCATGACTACATGATTTAACAAATAACCTATGCTGTAGGTTTAAAGTAGGCTATTTAACAAGGTCCTCAAACTCCTCATATATAACCTTATCACTAAATCTGAACCAAATTGACAAGGACAGTTTCACTGCAGGAAGGACTGCTCCTCTGTCCCTCAGGACTTGTATATAAATCCAAGGGCATTACTGTTTGAGCTGCACCGGTAATTCTAGTGCCAGTCCACCATGTTCGGTTCAGGATTATAGTTTCAAAGAGCCTATTAATTTGTCAGAGGATCGTTATTGATGAACCTTAGCTCTCCGTCACGGCCTCTCATGCCTTTATAATGATGTCTTTAAGGCAATGGCAATGTTGAGGGATTCTCAAAACAAGGACAGAGAGGCTCAATCCATCTTTGTAGTGCTCGCAAGATATGGCAAACGCATTGATCATTCGACCTGTATGCCTTATTCAACCTATAATATAATCATGACAGCAGTCTTGTAAAAACAGTCTTGTCAAAACTCGACTATTGTAACTCCCTCCTTACTGGCCTACCAGCATGTGCACTTAAACCTCTCCAGCTGATCCAAAATGCCGCAGCTCGCTTGGTCTTCAACCAGCCAAAATTCTCACATGTCTCCCCCCTGCTCCGCTCCCTCCACTGGCTCCCGGTCGCTGCCCGCACAGAATACAAAACTCTGATGCTGGCATTCAAAGCAACCAAAGGTATGGCTCCCCCATATCTTGCAAGTATGATCGAACCCTACAAACCCTCGCGCGCACTCAGATCAGCCAACGCAGGGAAGCTGGAAGTACCCTCACTAAAAACGCCGGGTCAACGTTCCACACGTCCCAAACTCTTCTCCCTTCTGGCTCCAAAACTGTCTGCTAAAAAAAAGAGCGTCTGCTAAATGCCTAAATTGTAAATTGTAACATGTTGATTTGCTCAGACACATGACGTACATTCTCCATTCATTGGCAATGTCAATGGGAATTTATATTTATTATTATTTATTTGTAGGACAAAAATACCGATTTGCTCAGACGATATAACGATAAATTCTCCATTCATTGGCAAGGGGAAATTAATCTTTGTGTAGGACAAAAATAGCCCATTTGCTCGTCCACATACTGTATGACGTAAATTCTCCATTCATTGTCAATGGGAATTTAATGTTTGTGTAAGACGAAGATCTACACTAATAGCTGAATGTAGGACGGGCTAGCGCCGTGGCAAGGTGGCACCCACTGTGGCTGCCACATGACGTCACGGGGGGAACCCAGGTGTTTGCGCCCCTCAAAAAGGAAAGTGGAGAGTTTGTTTTACCATTCCTCAAACACACAATTCTTTACTTTCACATAAACTGAAGGCAGTTCAGTAATCAGGTAATCTAATTGGGCCTGGGAAATGGAGTTGGAGAGGCCCTTCGACCACGTGGCGGAAAATTGTTGCACTAGTCTGATCTCCATTCTCCCACACCAAACCACCAGTGACAGTGTACTGTCTATCCCCTCACTTTGTTCTCCCCCCCCCCCCTCCCCCCCCATTGCGTAATTATCATAATTATGGGGCTTTAATGGAATCCTTGCTGATACAAAACACTCTGTCCGTGCGTGTACAACACCTTGAACGATTCTGCACTCCATCTGTCGCCATCTGGTCCGTCCTGGTCGGCAGTAAACAGCACCATTAAACCAGGCCCCCTGGCTGGTCCAGAAAGAGAGATACCATTCCCCCAACCCCCTCGCCAATGCTCCGAAGATACCATGTTACTCAGTACCCCCTTCCTTTTCCCTCTGCCTCCTCTGGTTTGAGAGAGAGAGAGGACAGAGGACAAAGTGTCACTGCGCAGCGCAGATGCTAATCAGCCCCCTGGTGAATTCCTCGGAAGGCTAATGGTGGGGTGGGGGCATACTGTATGTGCGCATGCACACACTGAACCGTGCCGTATGTGCAGTACGTGACTATATAGCGTGAGAGAGAGAGAGAGAGAGAGAGAGAGAGCGGGAGGGGGTTATCATATATGTGGTGTTTTTAATGTTTTTTTTTGTGGCTTTAGCTTTTTATTTTATATATTTTATGGAGGGACAGACAGTAGGCTGACAGGAAATGGGGAGAGAGATGGGGGGGAAGACCTGCAGTAAAGGCCGTCGGGATCGGGAGTCGAACCCGCGGCACACTGTCAGACTGGATTACCAGCCAAGGTGCCTGGACCGCTAAGTCATGGCCCTGGCCATGCACTTTATATTAAACAACTTATGAGTAAAGGGATATGGGTTGGCGGCCATTATGTTTGGCTTTCGCCATCGTACGGACCGATATCTCTCTCTAGGTCATCGTCGGACGAGCCCTCCAGGGGCTTTTCCAGTCATCCCGGTCCTCTGTAGATCTGGCTTCATGGCTGTGTGTTGGTTCCCACAGCACAAATGTACTGGCTGGGAGGGAGCTCCTGGTTTCTAAAAGGTTCTGTGTTTCTAGCGTGCCACCAGCCATTACACTGGTCGTGTGTGCAGCCCAAGGAAAGAGAAAAGAGTCACTTTAAATACAAATGACAAACTCAGCATAACAGCATTCAATAAAACCATTCAATTTGTGAGTCAGAGCGGGAATAGAACTAAACTAACACAATTATACAACTCACACAAACAACAAGTGAACTTAGAAGTCCGACTTGTTCGTCTAAGCTCGCTCGGCGGTCCGCCTGAGACAACGCACCTGTCGTTTTTTTGCCGGACTATCAGAAACGCTGAGAAATCCCCCAAAAGGCATATTGTGACCTTTTTTGTGATCCAAACATGGGTCACAGTTCCCTGACCCAGTGTTTGGTAAACTGATATATAGACAGTAGGAAAAGCAGCTTGGGAGACACTGATTTGAAGTCTGCAGAAGTACATTGTGGTTCTCCACTTGAGGCACCCTGTTCCCCGCTGTTCAAACAACAGTATGTTGTGTTGTGATGTTTGGTAGACCTCGGCATTGCCATTGAGGTGGATGATAATGCTAATCCCCCAGGTCAGTGTTTAGCCAGTTTAGCCCAGAACCAGTGTTTTGTGTCGGCTGGGGCAAGCCACCTGTCTGTGTGTGGCTGCATTGGCTAAAGTCTTTGCAGGAATGGTAGGGTGCAGCAGGTGAGCCACCCCTCGCTAATGGAATGATGAATTGGCTCCATTGTTTTGTGGCCCGAGTGTGGCCAAGGCTGTAATTGAAAAAGGGAAGGGGTGTGTTTGTGTGTGTGTGTGTGTTGTGTGTGTAAGAGAGGAAGAGTGTGTGTGTGTGTGTGTAAGAGAGGAGTATTTGGGACAGAAATGTAGATGAGGAGAAAGTGTGAGAAAGTGTTTTGACGTGTGCTATTAGGGTAAGGATTAAATCATTTAGCCAAGCGGATTTGAGGGAAAATCAACCGATAATCTGCACCAGTAGCTTACTTCATCTCTCAAATGCAATCGAGCCAGCAGGCTCGCCTGGAGCCGACTAGCTATATAGGACACGTCCGACGTTGGCCGACTATTATTAACAATACCACTACCATTAACACCGACCACGTAAGTCGCCTATCCTCATATCGGTTTTAACCGGCCACGTACTGTAAGTCCCCTATTCTCATATCAATCTTAACCGGTCACGTAAGTCATCTATACTCATATCAGTCTTAACCGGCCACGTACATCATCCATCCTCATATCAGTCTTAACCGGCCACGTAAGTCAGTTTCACTGTTTTCGCTTCTGTTAGTAATTTCATCTCTGTGTTTCCTAATCGCAGCCATGAGTAGGCTCCATGCGAGGCCGCTGGCTCGATTGCATTCGAGTGACAAGTTGCATAACATTCGAAACGGGTGACTGACCGACTGACGGCTCGCTAGTCAGTCAGTCAGTCAGTCTGATCCTTTTCCCAGTGAGAAGCACAAAATAAATGAGATGGCTCCAATACTCACCAACAATGTCAGACGAATGACTCTGTGATGGTCAATTGGTCATAGCTACAGTACATGCGCGTGCGTAAACGTGCACATGTGCATGGCATGCGCACACAAACAAACAATGTCGACCACATATACATTCCAGGTTAATTCACACAAATGCATCACTTGGAGCACTACACAGTTTAATCCTGCACCCACGAGGGCCCGACATTGCGACATGTTGTGTGAGCTTGCAGATCAGCTATTTTGGAATAGCCGTAAAAGAAAATGGTTGAACTTAAGTGGTTGAACGGTTCCTAATTTTGCTGGGGACCCTTTGGTAAGGGTGGCAAGGACAGTGCAAAACTCTTTCTATATAGAGCCATTACCAATCTGTGTCATAATTGGCACATGTACTGTCTCTTTCATCCCCGTCCCCAACCCGTGTGCCCGTTCCCCTTCATATTACTGTCGACCTCCCAAGCATTGGGAGGCAACCTTTCCCTCGGTGTGCAACATCAATGATGTCTCCTGGGGAATCCCATGATGCTAAGATCAAAAGTTCCCCGATACATTATTTATGAAGGGGGAGCTGAAAATAGAAAATAGCAGCGCTTTTCGGGGTGAAAGAAGGGGGTGACGGAGCAATGTTTACAGTAATAATTACCACAATAATGATCATCATTCTAACAGTGCAGAGGTGGGAGGGGTGGAGAGAGAATGATAGTTACATGGCGTGCTCATCTATGTGAATCCAAAAGTATTTCTTTATGCGTTAATGCTGAGATAGTGGTTTTCCAGCTTTTGTGCCTTATCCCCATTGGCTATAGTGTGTATGTATATATATATATATATATATATATATATATATATATATATATATATATGGGGAGCAGCGTTTCTACAACATACAGTTCAACTTTATGCATTTTCACCTAATTTGGGGAAAACGATCATGCTTCACATCTGGTGTATTATTCCGACGATCAAGACGCAACTTCCCATATAGAAGATGCCCGCCATTTTGCGTTTCCTTAACAGTTTCTTGCTCCAATTCTTACTCCAATTTTGAGGGGCCTCCAATGTCTGGCTATTCGAATTACGTCATATGGCAGCCAAGTCTATGGACTTTGTTTAGAGTACTTTTTACAGAGTGGCAGCTTACAGCACCTTAAACAAACATTACCAGGCGCCCCTCATTTTACGAGTGCGATTTCTTTCCCCGTTTCTCGGCTAATGGAATGTGGGAAGTGTGCACAACACTGGTTACAGAAGAAGAGTGATTGTTGCCCCTCCTATGTCCAGCTTTTAGTGTGTGTGCAAACACTATCTTTATCCTACACAAACATTAAATACCGTTGACAATGAATGAATGGACAATTTTAACCCATTTTGACCTGAGATCAGATTCTAAAAATGTCTTCTACATCCTGACAGTTTTCTGAAAAAGCTACGTTTCTATGTCAGTCGTTCTTCGATTTTTCAAAAATAGCAGACCTACAAGCTCGTGGCGCGACACTCGGTTGTTTTTGTGTTTAACCCAAAATGGGTTAAACACAAACATTGAAGACGAAGGTGAGGACGCAAATTCTGATTGGCCGGAATGAGATGATATTATGATGATGTACGATGATGAGAGCGCCCCTCACTTCACACACACGGGTATGATTTTTCTTTGTTAAATTTAACTAAATAATCCAATACTGAAATATAAAAATGTCAGGGTCACTGATCACTAGTGTAGTGTGTGTATGCAAGTGTTGTACACAAAAATAAAGCTAGACCAACAAATCAATATAGTAGGCCATAGGGAGGCATGGTGGCTGGTGAGAGAGACAACTCTGCCTGAGCACAGCCCCATTAATAGGAGGATACAGCCAGAAGGCCACTCCCTACGCAGATGGCATCTATCAAGCTGACGGTCCCCAAACAGGACACCGCTGGAAAAGACAGCAATTAGACTATAGAACAAAATCACACCGTGTGAAAAGGTGAGGGGCGCTCTAATCATCATTGTCAATGGGAATTGAATTGTCTTTTTTTTAACATGATTCGTATGATGAGTATACCGGTCCTATAAATTAATTACACTAAAATCACCCGGCACCCAAACACCACCACTTTTGTCCACCAGTTGTGTCAAGACAAAGTTTGTGGACGGTAATCAAAAGCTGGATGTAGAAGCCCTCAAAAAGAGAAGAGTAACAGAAGGAGATAAACAACTAGAGGCCCGGCACACATCAATACATGTAATACATCGTCTATCCCTCTTTTCTGGTTCATTGCCTGGAACTTCTTTACTGAAATAGTCGTCGATTTGTTTTAGTGGGCTTGCTGTCTCTTTTTAATGGGGAGTTGGAAGTCATGGCTCTCAATTCCCACCTGATGTCGTGTCGGAGTTCCGACTGCTCCAGACCATACCGTATAACTGCTAGCTTGCATAACGTCTTCAGACTAGGGCTGTCCCCGACTAAGGATTTGTATAGTCGACTGATAGATGAATAAATTTGCTGTTAGTCGACTAATAGTCGACTGAGCAAAAAAAAAAAAAAATATATATATATATATATATATATATTTAGTTTTGCCCCAAAAAATTGTATATAAAAATACAATATTTACAAAAATATACAAAAATATTGTATTATTCCACTAGGTCTGTGGGGACATAAACACATTTGAACATTCTGACTGTTCAAATCAACTGAGAGGCTTGTTATTAGCCAGATTGAGCACAGGTGAGATTGAGATTCTGGAGTCTATCAGGCCAG
Organism: Protomyctophum parallelum; assembly: GCF_964188405.1. Taxonomy (NCBI): domain Eukaryota; kingdom Metazoa; phylum Chordata; class Actinopteri; order Myctophiformes; family Myctophidae; genus Protomyctophum; species Protomyctophum parallelum. The sequence goes on along the minus strand of NC_139706.1, from coordinate 9,761,281 downwards.
CGCACTGTGCGATTCAAGTCACAGGCAGTGGCACATTGCCACACAGGCAGACACACTCCACATGCACATTGGAGATTTGAACAGTCAGAATGTTCAAATGTGTTTATGTCCCCCACAGACCTAGTGGAATAATGCAATATTTTTGTATATTTTTGTAAATATTGTATTTTTATATACAATTTTTTACATCAAAGATCAAAGATAATTTTAATTTTAATAAAGACCTTTTGGGTCTTACTCGGTCGCATTCTGAGCTTCTTTTTTTTTTTTTTTTTTTTTCACCAAATGCCAATAAAATAATATGAGTTGCGCATATTTAATAGAGTCGGTCGGCAACCGGAAACCAACGTTTTTTTTTGTTAGTCCTGGTCAGATGTTTGTTGTGTAAGAAAGACACTGTTATTCAGGCTGTATATAGTATCAGTAAAGGCAAGAGAATGTTAAGCATAAGTTTCAGTCTCTGTGTCCACAACAGTAACTAAACATAAGTGTAAGTCTGACTTCACAATCTTTAAATGTGTATTCAGTGATTTCACTGTGAATTCAAATATCATACCATATAAGGAGTTCCTCCCTGTCCCCAGTTAACCCCTGGGTGTCAAAAAAACCATAGGTTTTGTTTTTGGCTATAGGTGGCCCAGCCTTCATACAATCATGATCGAGCGGGGGCGGGCCTTGGTGTGTGTGCTGTTGGCCTGCCGTGTGTCTCCCCACTGTATAGTGCGTGCATGTGCACATCTTGTTACCGGGCGCACCGGGGGTTTTTCCAAATCACCCAAATCACTGAATGCTTCATTAAGTAATACATTTTAATTTAAGTAGTCTCATAATATTTATCTCCAGTACGATCGATCCCCCGATCGTTGATAAACACTGATGTAAGAGAAAAGAGAACAATCGGAACAATCGGAGGCATTTAGAAACGGGAGCATGGTGTTTGAAGATGAGTAATGATAGACACTTTGAAAATATTGAAGGAGTTAATGGATCTGAGGGAACTGGGGAGATTGTTCCAGTCGACAGGAGCTTTAAATTTAAAAGCAAGCCGACCAACTTATTTTCTGATGTTGGTGGGGACTATAAGGTAAGGATAGTCTGTGTGCCTCAGGTTGTATTGTGAGCTGAAGGGATGTAGATATTGTTTTAGATATTCCGGGTAATTAAGTATATGCATTTAAAGATAATAATAGCCAGTGAGAGTGTCTTCGAGCTTTTGGTGTTAGCCAGTTGAGGGAATCATACATGGTACAATGGTGGGTCATATAGGGACACCTCAGTATAAATCTCGAGATTTATACTCTCGAGTCGAAAAGGCGGGGCTTTTCAGAGTAAAATCTCCCATATCCGCTGGCACTCTAGCGCTTATATTTTGAAAGATGCTGGCGGCATCCAAATTGTTAATTAGATTCTTGGCAGGTAATGAGGTACCCACTCAAATCCTGGTCTCTGACCCACTAATTTCTGCCGCAAAGATTATTTTATGTAATTAGTGCCGCCATTATCAAATTGGTTTGTGTGCATTGGAACGTAACCCTGCAGTGTATTATTGGGTACTGTGTATATTATAGTATGCGTAAGGCTCGCCGTGCATGTTTAATCTATGGGGTCAGTGCAGGCTGTCCGTGTGCTGCACACGGGGGGGGGGGGGGGGGGATATATAAATATCATGCATATTCAGGTTCAGAATCCTCACAACACACACACACACACACACACACACACACACACACACACACACACACTCTGGAGCATTCTCCTCTATCAAGGAGACCCCATCATCCTCTTCGTGGCAGGGTCAAAGGTGTCCATTTTGCTCCACTTTTTCCAGAATGATAGATGGTCCACAAACGACTGAATCAGCCCCAAAACACACGCATGCACACACACACCTCTCTGTGTGTCTCTGATATCCCTAATTCCCTTCGTCCCACCTCTGTTTCCACCTCTTCAATATCTCTTTCCTTCTATAAATGTCCGTGATCTCTGTAGTCCCATAAGAAATGTAAATGCTCTCAGGTGAACACACACACACACACACACACACACACACACACACACACACACACACACACACACACACACACATTTTAACCATTTATTTATGTCCACACAAAGGATATGCATACAAGGACACAATATTATAGGTGCTTTAAAGGACAACTTTTGTTTTTTTCAACCAAGGTTCATGTTTTAGGTTGTTATGAGAGAAAGTAAAAGGTGAGAGTATTCTTTTCTCATTTGCGGCTTTCTTTCGTTTTAGGGATTTTAGTTGTTTTTTACAGAAATATAGTGCTCTTTTCTGTTAACAGAAAAGAGCACTATATTTCTAATCACAGTCTCGGTCTTCTTTCACCGGAGTAAGGCGGGGCTCTCGCCAACTTAAAGTCTTTTAAGGGTTTAACTGAACACAAACGGCCTGTCTTCGTTCACAGGGTTAAGGTGACACTTTAGCTAGAATATGCTTTCTTCGATAAACATCAACAAGGTCTTCTTCTTTCACAGTCTTCAGGGTTAACGTGACACAGTTAATTATGTCTTGTCTTCAGTAAACATCAACAAGGTGCTTTTCTTCATTCACAATTCTTCTTATTATCCTTAGCTTCTCAAGCGTCTGTAAGTGCCTCTTCTTAGCCAAACGTGTGATAGTGAGAGAACAGTTGTCTTACTGTGACCTTAACGTGCGGTGGGCTGCCAGTCGATACGAGGGTCCCGTCTTCTGCTACTCGTCCCCGAACCGAGTCAGGTGGGTTTCCAGGTATATCTGCGGCTTTCCACTCGTCACTTATTTATGGGGGGCACACACTCCCGTGTGTGCTTTCAGCCCCACTCCTACAAGCCTGATGAAATGGAATACAAGACAGAATTGAGTTGTGGTACAAACAATCAAACAGTGAGTTTAGATAGTGTCGAGGGATCCGGTACCGAGAGGATTGTGGACTTACCATCCAGCGCCAAGCTGCCGACATACATTGTCCGAGCGTTCTTGGGTGAACCAGCCAGTGTCAGGGTTAAGTTCAACTGGCGTTTATAAAGGGCGCGGCTGACAGGTTGCGGCTGTCGCTGATTGCTAATCGGGCGGCGGCCGCATTAGACGCAGCTGGTGTAGGTTCGCACTGGGGTAGTAGATGGCGTCTATGACACGTCTGTCTGGTTGTCATAGGAACGCGCCCATTATTCTGGTGGTACTGTGGCGAGACTCCACAGCATACATGTGCTCGGCGCTCGCCGCTCTGTATGTACAAACCATAGACTGTAAAAAGATACAAACAGAGGCAGCACCAGCAGCACGCAGCACGCACGCACACACACACACACACACACACTAGAGTTGCATGTTGTGCTACAAACAAACAACAGCTACAAAAGTTACTAAACTACGGAACGCAGGTTGGGCTGTCTGTCACCGAGTCATGGTTGAATTAAGTGTTTGCAACATGAAGCTTATGTTCGACAAGCGACAATAAAGGAATATAATAAGGCTTATTGGACAGCAAAACACAGGGAACTGGATATGTTATAAACCCTAGGAATTGTGAAGAAATAGGGTCCAGCAACGTCTCGTCATAGAGAGCCCCCTCTCTCTGATCCCCGCCCGGTGAGTAGCAACACACATGAACGTGTGTGCGTGCGTGCGTGCGTGCAGCCTAGTAGCAATACTAATAGTGACGTTAGCTTAGCATGTAGCGTCACACAAAGGGTGCGTTCGGAAATGCGCACCGAGAGCGCACTCGCCTATTAGTTTGCATTGCACAGTGCGCTCAGTGCGCTATTTCCGAACGCGCCCCAATGCGGCATGCGTGTGTGCATGGACGCGACACACGTGTGCGCGCGCGTGCGTTTGTGTGTGTGTGTGTGTGTGTGTTCAACTTCTAACCAGGTGTTTAGTAATGTTTGGCTACACTGGGATCAGTTGGTTAAACAAGTTGACATTAAGGTTCTATAGGAGTTGTCTTGTTGTACTGCACTGGGGTCAGTTGGTTAAACAAGTGGACATTACGGTTCTATAGGAGTTGTCTTGTTGTACTGCACTGGGGTCAGTTGGTTAAAAAAGTGGACATTAAGGATCTATAAGAGTTGTCTTGTACTGCAATGGGATCAGTTTGTTGAATTGATTTTTAATTTTTTGAGTGGTGCAACTGGCTGGCTGTCCGAGCACGAAAATAGCATTTGGTTTGTTTTCACAACCAAGTGCACTGTAACACAAACACATATTAACTGTTTATTAGGGATGCGCCGATCCGATACTCGTATCGGAGATCGGCGCCGATCCAGGCTAAAATTCTAGATCGGGAATCGGTGGCAATGGGCCGATCCATTATCCGATCCAGTCAGATGCCGCTCCGTTCTCCCGTTGGAACTTGAGACATGCTCCTTCCCAGTGCGCACACACAGTCAAACAGCCCCCTCGCTCCCTCAGCCCTCTCCCTCCTGATCCTCGAGGGAGAGGAGGGGCTCGGGCTGCGCTCAGTCACTGTGCACTACACTAGTCTCGTTCTGTCACTTCTGTCCCGGGTGTCCCCCCGCTGTGTTCTTAACTTTTTTAGCAGGTCGCTCGTATTTCTTTATGTAAGATAAAGAATCCGATGAACACGGAGAGCCAAAGAGGACAGTTGCCAAAGCCTCCATTCAATTACATCCTACTTGTTGTTGCTGTTCCTCATGTTAGCGATAGCTGCTAAAGCTATCAACAGTAGCCTACCTACACAACATTGCTAGGCTAGCAAGCTAACGTTGCAGCAAAGGGATCGTTGGTGTGTGTGTGTGTGTGTGTGTGTGTGTGTGTGTGTGCGTGCGGGGATTCCGAATATTAAAATAATAATAGTAGTTTGAGTATGCTGGCCCACAGTAGCTACAGAATGTGCGTAGGGAGAGGGAACATATGGGGCTAATGCTGGCAATGATGCATTGAATAATATCTGAATAGAACATTAACTAGAGTTATAAAAGGAATAGAAACCAAAATGATGTGGTTGACTATCGTCAGAAATAAATTAAATTGTGGTTGTGCTTTACAACTTTCCTTTTATGTGTAGGCCTAGCTGGTTTATAATCCATAGTTACTATGTATAATAATAATAATAATAATAATATACATAGTAACTATGGATTATAAACCTAAAATAATAATTATTATAATAATTATAGGCATAATATTATTATGCATAGTAACTATGGATTATAAACCAAAAATAATAATTATAGGCATAATAATAAAACCCCCTAGTGGCCAAAGACGTAATCTGCGTATTAAATCAATAAAAACTATGAAAGTGCATAATACTGCACAGCTTTTATTTGTACTTAGAATGTTAAACCCTCAGAAATCGCCGTGGTTGACCAATATTATTAATCCACGTGTTAATAATATATTATATTTTTATATATAATATAATAATGTATTAAATACATTACATTATACATTAGACATAGGGTATCGGATCGGTACTCTGGATCGGCAGATACTGGACCCCCATGTATCGGAATCGGTATCGAATGCCAAAAAGCCGGATCGGTGCATCCCTAGTTTATATGATGAGTTTGGGTGTGACAGTACAGTACAGTAGACGGACCCCCTGGGGACCCCCACACAGTAACTCTGTCATTTTTCAACCGTTTCGGACGCGGGGCAGCTCACCAGAACCGGGCTGGCACTTCATGTGGAAGTTCTGGGGACCCCCCAGGGACCCCCACACGGAGTTGCATCACTCAGTTCAGTAGATTTTCGTGAAATATTTTTTAGATTAGATGGAATCATGGAAACATAACTGTTGATCAAAAAGTAAAGGGCTAAAATAATTGTCCGACTAAAACTAGACTAAATTGTCAGACTAAAACTAGACTAAATTGTCAGACTAAAACTAGACTAAAATGCCAATAGTTTTTGTTGACTAAAACTAAACAAATAAATTCACGGTTTCTTGGACTAAGATAAAGACTAAAATTCTTGACTTTTAGTCGACTAAAACTAGACTAAATAAAAAATGAGTTTGACTAAATATGCTAAAAACGGTGATTGAAACTGGACTAAGACTGAGACTAAATTAAAAAAATAGCCGACAAAAACAACACTGGTACACACACACACACACACACACACACACACGTACACACACACACACATACATACACACGCACGCACACGCACACATTGATTAAGAAGTCCGTCACACACACCCAAGGTGACATCAGTCATTGATTCTGTTGAATGCATGATTGTTTCTCCAGCCACTGCCTGCCTGTGAGCTGTTCCAATGTGTGCCCTGCAAAGGTTGATTGCCCAGTAACAGAACCACTTTGCAGTTAAATGTTATTGAACAGAGATCAATTGTATTGAACCATGATATGGAAAACTCCATAAAATAATAAGTAAAAAAAAAAGGGCAGGTGCACCGTAATCTCTGATGAAGGTCAGAGAGTGACCGATTTTTTTGTGGGATTCTCTTTTGCTTCATAGAAAAAATCAAGATATATATATTTTTAGTCCATTCGTTGAAACCATTAAACATCATCAGGTTAGAGCTCCCACCGTCCCGGTTGCCTTTTTATGGTGTTAAATGGGGTGTGGAGCAATGCAAATGACATGCAAATGACATGCAAATGAGCGCTTGTGATTTTATGACAGCTGGCAGCCAGTGTTGTTTTCGTCAGGACTGACGATAACGTAAATGACGACGTCAACGCCCCTTTTTCCAGGACTAAGACGGACTAAAACGAACGACCCTAAAATATTTCGGGACAAGACTGACGCTGACGAGCTAAATACCGTAGCTCTGTTTGATGACGATGACGAGACGTGTGTGTGTTATTGTTGACAAGACGAGGCTACACGAAAATGTTAGTGGATTTTGACGAACAAAGTTTTAAATGCATGAAAATGTTCCGCCAATAATGTCACTGCACTCGCCGCTATCCTCCTCTCCAGTCTCCTTTCCTAGTTGGTCACGCCCATCTGCATGCACGCACACACACACACACACACACACACACACACACACCGTCCCATTTCGACTCTGTGTGCGTGTCCTCTTCAGACCACCACCAGACTGGGGGAAGCCGGCACCGCTATGATCACTTTGCTTGTCCCCGTGGATTGGAAATAGGATTTAAAAGGCTATCCGATGATAGCGTGGATTACAGCACAGTTGTGTGCAATTATTCAATAAAGAATTCACATATCACCGCACCTCGTCAAGCCTCCAGTGTCGGCTCAATGCGAAACATGTTGCACCGAGCCTAGCCTGGAAGCTAACGTCAATCAACAACAGTAGCTCTGGTCCATAGTGTAGTTAGGACTCATGAGTTCTATGGTACTTAATTTGATCCTTTCCCCTCACTCACACCCGCGGAAGCTGTGCAGGCAGCCCCTCGTTTTTAACATAAAAAAGATGTGAAAGCCTACTTTCCTCCTTCTAACACTATGGATCAGAGCTAACGTTATTCCAACTCCCAGTAGCAGTTCAAGTACCCGACCAGATGACATGGTTTCTAACTGAACGGTTATGGCCAAATAAAATGTAAAATCTACTATGGCTGTTACTGTATGTCCATGGAAGAAACACAGAGGTGTTTTCTTATGGTCATGTCACATATTTGCTGCACCAATTGAAGCCCCCCCCCCCCCCCCCAAACCCTGTAGGATGCATTCCCCAAAACTCTCAGAGACATGCCCCCACCATCCAAACCTTCAATATTACTTTCCCCAGCTATTTATTTTTATTTACTTAGTGTTTTTCCTTTAATAAAGTTGTTTTTGATTCATGTCCCCCTTGTAAAGCATTTTTGGGTACTCAGAAAAGCTGTATATAAATTAATTTTGAGATATTATTACTACAAAAACAATGTTTATTGCTTAAACTTATGTATTCACTATTCATTGATTCACTAGTATACCAAAATCCATTAAAAAAATGGCTCTCTCACAGTTCTTGGGTCAAATAATGATATGCGATTAAAATGTGATTAATCGAGATTAACTACAAAGCCTCTGATTCATTAGATTAATTTTTTTTAATCGAGTCCCAGCTCTAATTAATACCTGTACGCTATAGACATTTTATTTAAAGACTTTTTATTTTTTGACAAACTGGACTAAAACCTTTTACTAAAATGACTAAAACTGACTAAAACCCTTAGGAGTTTCCGTCGACTAAAACTATCAAGGATAGAAATGACTAAGACTGACTAAGACTAATTAAGCATTTTTTCAAATGACTAAGACTGACTAAGACTAATTAAGCATTTTTCCAAAAGACTAAGACTGACTAAATCTAAAAAATGCCTGCCAAAAACAACACTGCTGGCAGCCATCAGTGACATACACCTGTGATCTGCACATTTCAGGGACTTATGCACCCCTTTATGAATCGCCTGTTGGTTTTTGCTCAGGGAAAATATACAACCTCCTTTAATCACTTTATTTACACGTTATTTATGACCAGCGTTGTGAATCCAATCGGCCCCTTACCTCTATTCCCCAATGTCAAGTCAAAGTACCTCTGTTAGCGCCAGTTGGCACTGGTTTTTATTTCCAGCTGTCTTGTGGTTTAGTGTTAAACTAACCTTTTGATTGTAATTTTCTCCGGACTGGGCTCTTTCTGCACATCTATTATCGATATCCTTCAGTCCCTCCACATTGGGGTGGACGATGCATGATATTGTCAAGATATTTTTTCATGCTGTTCTTAGGGTTATTGTTCAAGTACAACCACCTACAAGGTAACAAAAAACTAAAAGAAAAAGGAGGTAACAGTAGATTTAGATCAAACTACTTAATTTTGGCTAACGAAACTGTTAAATTAACGTATTGCAAATCATAGAATGCACTTTTTTTTTCACCGGAAGAAAAAAATACTTTTAGTTACTTCACTGTGCCTCTACATATATTGCCAAGAGAAAATCTCATTGACTAGATCCGGTGAAATTTTTCATTTTCGGGCCAAAAAGTACATTGTGTGGTGGTGGGCTCAGAGTGCGTCCACTGGGGAAAGTCTTTTTTCATAACAAAACCGTCTTTGTATTGGTGAGTAGCGAAATCGTTCTTTGTATTTTTGCAGAAGTCGAGAGGCATGTCATGCGGCCGCAGGTAATGGAGAGACATTGTTGTCATTGACCGATTTTGAAAAATATGCTGGAATTTAGGTCCCCGGCCTGCTGTCACCCCACACCCTACCTTCTCTCATATTTGTAGACAATAGAGTTCAGACGAAAGAATCATCTTCAGCAGTGGTGGAAAGTAACTTAAGTACATTTAGCTAAGTACTGTACTTACTGTACTTAATTTTGAGGTATTTGTACTTTACTTGAGAGTTTCCAATTTCCAGTACTTACTAGTTACTTCTACTCCACTACATCTCAGAGGCAAATATTGTACTTTTACTCCACTACATTTAGTTGAAAACCTTAGTTTAGACATGCAGTAAGGGCCGTCGGGATCGGGAGTGGAACCCACGGTGGGCCACGGCCCAGGCCTACTTTTGGTACTGTACACTTTGATGGCAATACTTTTGTACATTTTTAATTCCGGACTTTTACTTGTAATTGAGTAATTCTAAATTACAGTATTGATACTTTTACTTAAGTAAAACATTTGAGTACTTTTTCTATCTCTGATGGAAGTAGTCCACTAATGTGAACTACACTACTGAGGAAATGTTGAGCTTGTCTTAACACTGACAGATATTGATCAGATCAAGTACGTCTGGGCAGTGTTCAAGAAAATAAAATGACTTGTATAATTTGGCATACCCCAGCTATGAATAATGAAATCTTTAGCTTTCAATGGTCTTGGGTTTATTGCTTGCATGCCCCTCGTGTGCCAAACTCGGGTTTCTTTAATTTAATTTAATCAAGAATTAATAGTATTTTTATTTACCGTTCGTTAACTGTTTTTAGCATCTGTGGCTATAGCCTCCGGTGGCACCCATGGTGTGACTTCATAGAATATCCCAAATTTCCTCGTACACGCGCACTCACATGATTTAAAGCATCTTTAGGGGCTCAGATTGAGATAAAGGACTATGTTTATAGCTTAATAAAACTTTAATCTGACCTTGCGAGTAGAAAACCAATGTTTAAATCTTGGGATGACGCTCTGGACTGAAGCTCTGTCACCACCACCTGAAACTTTGTGTTTCTGTGTCACTTCCGGTTGAACTACGCTCAAAGAGGGTGTATAAAGAGCGCCTTTCTATTGGAGTTTTTTGGTACCTGCTCTGAGATTAGCCACCAGGTATGTAAGGCGGCATGTAATCCTTAATCTGTATTCAGTAGGCTATAGGAAAACTATCTCCCAGCAGGAGTGTGTGTGTGTGTGTGCGCGTGTGCGTTGGTGCTCAGTGCTCACTGGGTGGAAGTGAATACGACAAAACACTTCATTCTGCACTTTGGCACACGGACAGGGTGGGGATGCAATACATTGCCTCGAGGCAATGGCCATGGTGATGGTGGACTCTCAAACACGTACAGTATCATATATGAACACGCACATATAGCTCTCTCGTGTCATGCACTGTATAGTAATGAACCTTTAGATCTCCCAGCATGCTTCACTCTCTGCTGACGTGCTTCTGATTATTCTACCAAGGGCTCTCCAGAGAGTTTGCATGTATACGTGTTTAATCCCGTGCACACATTCTGCGAGTCATCGCTGTCAGCAGAATCCTTGTACAGTACAGTATGTTCCAAAAAAAGTGTTACTTTACAGGTAATGGGAAAACAGAACCTGTGTTCCAATGGAGCCAATATAGTTAGTATTTGGTCTGCTCTTGTTAATATTTTTTCAAAATGTTATATGAAATATTAGTTCAATATTTATAAAACAACATAGCCACTTTCACTTTAAGTGTTTCTAAAATATAGCATATCTACAACCTCACAATCGTGTTGCATCGCGATGCGCTATTTCCGCTAATTATGCACAATAGGCACATCTGAAGCCTGTCCTGGACGGGGTATGCGGACGTAAAAACAAATCCATACGGTCTTCAACAAAGTATATGAACAAGTTTCCACGTCATTATCTTTGTTACATTACTGATACCAATTACACATACACTACGTGTGCTTTGCGTCATACTGTTTTTTTGTTTTTAAGAACTGTGCTATTTTCAGATATTCTCTCCTATTCATGTAATCCCATAGCAACATTCAGACGGGTTATTTTCATGTTACTGCGTATTATATGTGTCTTCCATACAGCTTCAACAGTAGGAAAGCCCCGAGGCAATACACAGAACAATTATTCTCATCTGATTTAGACAGAGACCAGACCTTTGCCATAAACTTATGACCCGATACTACAATAATGCAATGTTTACCCTTGTTATAAGTTGCCATTCACCTCATAACAGTTTGCGATTAAATGTTGGGTCCCCAACCAACTGGCTGAGTAACCTTTTGTGTCATATTCCTGAGCTGCCAGAAAAAGTAATAATGCTACACTGACACTTGTTGTTTTTCTCTTGTCCAGTGGCCCCTTTGACATCCACAGTCGGTGGCGCCGTCGGGACGTAAAAAGTAGGGGGACAATATTTGACATTGAGAGTTGAGACTAGAGAGCAACTGCAGTTGCTGCACGTTACGTTACATAGGGTAGGCTATTACAGCCAGAATGGTCATTGTTACGTAGGGTAGGGTATTACAGCCAGAATGGTCACATTAAGTAGGGTAGGCTATTACAGCCAGAATGGTCACGTTACTTAGGGTAGGCTATTACAGCCATAATGGTCACGTTACGTAGGGTAGGCTATTACAGCCATAATGGTCACGTTACGTAGGGTAGGCTATTACAGCCAGAATGGTCACGCTATGTAGGGTAGGCTATTACAGCCAGAATGGTCACGTTACGTAGGGTAGGCTATTAGCCAGAATGGTCATCACGTTACGTAGGGTAGGCTATTACAGACAGAATGGTCATTGTTACAGTTACTTCACGTTACGTAGGGTAGGGGCTATTACAGCCAGAATGGTCATTGTTACAGTTACTTCACGTTACGTAGGGTAGGGGCTATTACAGCCAGAATGGTCATTGCGGCGAGAGGCAGGCATGCAGCGGCAGTCAAAAAATAAAAAATGTTAAGCGCTATATTTTTTCCTCGAGGCTGTTCATGATTTGAGGCGTTTTGCTCAAAGCGGAGCACTTCTGCTGAAGACAAACTTAGCCTATCAGGATGGAATATGAAAAATCTGAAACGCTGTTTCGTTTTAATAACTAGAGACTGTACCGATATGCGTGACTTTGGACAAAATTGGTATGACTGTACTGGTATATGATGTACTTTAAACTTAATAATAATAATATCTCAAACTTATATAGCGCTTTTCTGAGTACCCAAAGACGCTTTACATGGGGAGGCTTTACAGAGGTAACAACAAATAAAAACTAGCTAGGGAAGGCAATATTGAAGAGGTGGGTCTTGAGGGTGGTTTTGAAAGTTTAGAGGGTGGGGGCATCTCTGAGTGCCTTAGGGAGGGCATTCCACAGGGTTGGGGCAGCAAAGGCTAAAGCTCTGTCACCCGACGTACGGAGTTTGGTTTTGGGGACGTCGAGGAGGTTTGCATCACCAGACCTGAGGGAGCGAGAGGGGACATGACATTTGAGGAGGTCACAGAGGTATGGGGGAGGTTATTTAGTGCTTTGTAGGTGGTCAGGAGTGTTTTGAAGTGGATTCTTTGTTTAACCGGTAGCCAGTGAAGGTCACGGAGGACAGGACTTCTTTGCTATACAGCAGCTGAGGCTAAATTAAAATAAATGTGGCCTACCTGTATAGTGTCCAATATTATTATGGTATAAAATACAGTGTCAGAAGGTTCTTGTATAACAGCAGTGGGTGACACATTTACCAGAGGGGAGGGGAGCTTCAGCCTTCATATCAGTGGGTGCTATTTGGCTATCTATTGTGTCAGTGGGTGCTTGAGCCCTCAAGCACTCCCGAAGTTGACGCCATTGATATTACATATTATCACTACTGTACATGTGTGCAGTTTTTCAACAAAGCCACGCTTCAGTCAGCTTTGACTCAACTTAAAGTTCTAACTTAAGATTAAGGTCTTTCCAGTTTTCATAGAGCTGATGGGGGGGTGCTTTTGTTTCATGACGCCTCGCACATACTGTAGCACCATGAGCTGTGATTGGAGACGCATCAGAAGCTGTCTGGAAGATGCAAGGCCCTGCGTGAAGTAAAACAGCATGGGGTTTTTATAATGATGCGCTACCCACATGACATGCATGCATGTTGTTCCCATCATCCCCCCCTCTCAAACAGGCACAATACATTGTATCACTAATCATGCACCTGATGATGTACGCTACACTACACAGCTGAGCTAATAGACAATAGAATTATTCTACAATTAATTTACATACAGTAGAGGCAGCGCAAACTGCGGGACACTAAACTAGTACACAGAAGTTACACAAATCCATATAATGTTACTCATCAGTCACCATTATATGCGCAGCGGAATTACTGTATGTGAACATTTTCTTCCTGGCTTTCCTTGAACCAAACTCAGGAATAATGTCTTTGTAATCCAGTTGGGATACAATTAAAGTCCTTTTCGGTTGAAAGGAATACCACACAGTCGCTCCTGGGACATGGCTGTAGTCCTTAAAACAGACTTACTGCTTGTGACGTAACACTCCGCCATAAGGAATCTAACTACCTTCCGCTCCTGGCGGAATGCTCCGTCTGATAAGCTTTATTATTGATATCAAACCGGATCGCTGATTTCAATTTTTTCATTATTATTTTGGCTTTCCCTTTCCTTCTTCAGCGATCGTAGACCGGGTTGCGCAACCTCGCCCCCGGAGTAATGTGATGTGATGTCTTCTTACACCCTATTCCCCCACCTCTTTCTTTTTCTTCTGAAGATGCAAGTAGGCAGAGCGCAGCGCACCCATGCAGCAATAAGTTTGGTTTGATTGATGTATGTTATGTGTTTCAAGCCTTATGACCTGCTGTAAAACCAATTGCCCTTTGGGGACACTATTAAATAACCTTGAACCTTGACCCCGTCCACATCCCATTCTACAGGATGGCTAAAAGCTGAATAACTCTAAATCTATGGAGCTCTCCGTGGTTTGGATAAAACGCGCAATGTTCGGAGGTCTTTGCTGATTATCCGGTGGTCTAGATGGAAACATTGGCGCTTTCTAGAGCAAGGATGGCTATATTTTAGCTCGCTAGCATTGACACTTTATTTAGCATGAAGATGGACGCCCACAACAGGATATCCATCCTGTTTGTTCACCCTCTAAATCGCCTCGGGAGCCCTCGGCAGTCTGAGGTTGGCTTTGTGTCCAGCAGGTGGCAGTAAACCTGCTAAGTAGTTCTTCTTTTATAAGTTTTAACTTTGAGAAACTGCTATATCCCCCGATAGCTGTGACGGCAGGGTCAGTAATTCATAGTTTTTAGTTTGGGACCGTTCCAGTAATCCTTTTAAAGAAGCACAGGGTATCCAGTGTCAGTCTTGGTTCCCTCTGGCACCATTTCTCACACAACATAGGTCTACTCTGTGCATGTCGTCGGATTCTCCTTCAAAGGAACCTCTCAGCTCACCCCCCCCCCCCCCACACACACACTATGGATTATGCAGTGCACACAACACCAATGTGTCACTGTCAACTCAAGTGTTTTGCTGAGTATGCTGTCAAATTAGACCCCTCATGTGCCTGTCATTTGCCTGTCGACAACCAACACCTGACTAATTAGCCACAACAGGTGGTTGTACGTCCTGTGGTGGTTTAGAGCAGCCCGTTCTCAACGCTTTTGGCTGGGGGGGGGGGGGGGGGGGGGGGGGGGCTAACCCCCGGGAAATGCTTTGGCCATGTCTCGAGGCCCCCGCCACGCCCCCTGTACAATAACCTTAATATTAGAGCACATAAAGTATATCATAAGTGAATATAGAAACTAGATTAACCCATTTTGGGAGGGAACCCCTTTTGGTGTTCCAAAAGGGGTTCCATTATGTTATGCTTTAGCTATTGAAAAATAGCAGATCTACAAGCTCATAGTGCGCCACCGAGTGGCGCGCTACGAGTTTGTAGGTCTGCTATTTTTGAAAAATCAAAGAACCACTGACATAGAAACATAGCTTTTTCAGAAAACTGTCAGGATGTAGAAGAATTTTTTTTAATCTGATCTCAGGTCAAAATGGGTTAATTAAGGACATTTTATGCATGTACTGTATGTGTGATATGTGTACTAGCAAACACATTTCCATTTTCCAGCCATTCAGTTGAAACCCTTGGTTTAGAGCACTGTTTCCCAAACACCAGGTCGGGAGTCGGGACCCGTTTGTGGGTCACAGACACATTTTTATGGATTCCCCCTCGTCTCCCCCTGCCAAAATAAGAAACTACACTTTAGAAACGAGCCCCAAAAAACAACCAGCAACTACCAATAGATTTACCAGTGACTTTACAGAAAAGCAAGCCAAAAGTCGCTTATAATAAGCAGACATGGCAACACTGGCTGTGACAACTGACTAGGTCACTAGGAAGTGTGGAGGAACTGAAGCACACATGTTATTCTTCCAATAAGCTCCTTGGGAAACAGGTGATTCCAAATTTATCTTATAGACTTTTAAAGTGCTCTGTGCTACTCAACAATCATGCGATAAACTAAGATGACATACAACCAAAAAGATGTGGATGATTTTTTCTAGTCCTGGTATTTGGTGGATGCACTCTTCCTCTGCCTAGCCTAGCCTATACTCCCTCTGCTGTGCTGGTATCGGCCTCTTGACATGTGGGATTGACAAGGTCCCTGGATTTCCTCAGTATTGTAAGTCTGCCCATCAAATCTTTCAACAGTGTTTCAGCATCAACCAGCTGCTTCCAAGCAGCACTTTCACAAACCTTAATTGCTGCTGTGTTTGCACATTGCACATTGTTGTTTTTCTCCGAGAGTTTTTGGTTGTTGGTCATAGTTTAAAACTCACTTTTGGTGTGTGTAATCTGTGGGACGTATGTGTCTCTGATATCTTGCTATAGTGGGCACCTTTCTCTATTGCAAGGCTGTGTTCTCTGAGTCTGTACCTAGTCAAGGCTTACCTACATTTTGAGTAATTTACCGTGCTCAGGTATTCAGCCAATGCATATTCTCTTTTTTGTGATAAAATGTGATGAATCAATGGTTCTCTAATTACTCGATCTACAGAAGACATTAAAAAAATTGTGTGTGTGTGTGCAGAGTTGGGTGTAACGAGTAACGGAAAATCTCGTTACTGTAACGACACTACTTTGGTCGGTAGCGAGTAATATAACGACACTACTCCTCCAAAATTGATAATCACACTACAGTTACTGGTCGCTTTAGTGCTGCAGTTACTCGTTACTTAATTGCGTCATGTGGCTGCTTTCAGCAGTGTTGCTTTGGACTAATGCACACAACGGAGATGAGTTGAACATGAACAGTAATGGTGCGCTGGAGTCGCGGACTAGAACATGTCAAATTTACGTCGTTTCGGTATTAAAATTTCCGCAACAGCACTGCTCACAGCGAGCCAGTCTCCCACTGTCACAGAGACGGAGCAGTTGGGGTGTTGCCATGTCCACTTATTATAAGCGACTTTGGGCTTGTGTTATAATAGCCTAGTCAGGCTTCTTTTGGGCTTGTTTTCATAGACATGGCTGCTTGTTTCTCTTCCAAAACCTGGCAACACTGCCAGCTGGGAGGGTCTTGTTTGTTGTAGAATGTATGTGCTCTCAGAGTCAAAATCACTAGTTAGTTAATGCAGAGATGAATAAACCAAATATGCCGACATGAAAAACTACATTTAATGAGCATGGAGCAGGGAACTCCACATCATAAAGAAAGGGATCCTAAAGCACTGTGAACATATAGGCTACTGATTTCTCTCAGTCTCATTATTTTTATTTTAATATATTTGATTTGATTGATTGAATAATTGATTAGAAGTTTGCATAGAAAAATTCAAGGTCAAGAGAACCACTGCACTAGACCGTTTTGGAAAGGCCCATTTTGTTTTATTCCTCCACAACCTGGTAAAGAGCATAAAGAAAGATGTTGTGTATGTCCTCCTTATTAGGATTATAAAGATTTGTTAAGTGGTAAATTATGTGACAATGCGACATGCGATTTTATGGAGTAACGCAAAAGTAATGTAACGAGTAATGTAACTAGTTACTTTCTCCAGGGAGTAATAAAGTAATGTAAGGCATTACTTTTTTCAAAAGTAATATGTAATATGTAGTGCCTTACTTTTATGAGTAACGGACCCCAACTCTGTGTGTGTGTGTGTGTGTGTGTGTGTGCGACTGTGCGTGTGTGGATTACTGATAGATTAGCACTGCAGTCATTATTGACATGGTGGCTTCTATTGATTGCAAATGGTGGTTAGCCTGTTAGTGAATGATGGATTCCTAGACTGAGGGAAAGTGCTATTAGTAATAAAACTGCAGTGTTAACACACATGCACACATGCAATTACACACACACACACACACACACACACACACACACACACACACACACACACACACCCCCCCCATCGGAACGGTGCACTTGCTTCCCTGCATCCATGGGTTTTATAATTTGGATGCTATGCTTCATTGTTGCTATTACCTTCTTGCCTTATGCCACTGTGTTGCACTCTTAAATCATTTTAAATGTTCTGTTTTTTTAGGTAAACGTTTTTGTAAATGTACTTTTGTACTGCTGCTACCCTCCTCCCCGGAGCTGCATAACACTGAGCCTGTGGCTCACAATCACAGTCACAGTCTGAGGTTTTGTTCCTCTACAAGCTGCCAGTGAACACTTAACATCAACCCCTGACTGTTTAGAACAACACACAATATGACTTGCCCTTCACGTGCACCTCCCAAGTACTCATTAGTAGCAACTAGCAGTATTATTACTGCTAGTTGCTACCTTGAAATTATAGCTTGCCTTGAAATTGCAGAACCATTTCACGCATCATGCGATGTACATAGTAATACATAATTATGATAGTGTAAAGCCTTTTTAATATACAATATATATAATAATATAATATAATAATATATAATATGTTGTACGATGGTGTTGATTGCAACATTTTGCCGGTCCACAAGAAATCTACGAGGATAAAACCAGAAATTGCACTAAGACTTGTTTACATCAGGGTCCTCCATTTTCAATTCATCAGAACATTTAAAGACCTACAGATATACACTTCTATGCAAAAAATAAAATAAAAATAAAAATCATCATATACACAGTTAAGAAAGGACAACAACAGGGAATACGTGTACGGTGGACGACAACACATCTTGCCTTGCCTAATTCCTGGAAACGCCTCTGCTTGTTCCTGCTCAGTATTAGTGTATTTGATATTTGTCTGCAGCTCTGAATGCTTTGCTTTGCTGTACTTCTTTGCTCTGTTCCTTTGGAGACATGTCATTGACAACTCAGCAGACCTTTATTCACTATTGATGTGTGCGTTCTCGCTTGGATCAGCGCCAGCGGGGGATCCAGCTCTTGCTGCCCGCGGGCGGTTGGCATGAAATGAGCACGAGCGCGAGAATGTCACAAGCTTGTGCCTGCTTGCTTCTCCGCACCTCAACTTCTCTGTGCATCTCGAAGAACCGCCCAGCCTCTCATTGTAAATTGATTACTAAGGCGCGTCCCTCGCTCTGAAATGGCCTTTATAGACCTGGAAAATAGCTGAGGTCACTTCAACCTCTGCGTCTAGTTTTTTCTCTAACACAACCATAACCCCACAAAATAATAAATCTTCACACAATAAAATCTGTAAATAAAAAAAGAAGGGAATTTTATTTGTCAAGGAGCTCAAAGCAAGTACAGAATCCTTCAGTCTACAAAGAGCTGCAGGTAAGCTGAAGAGGGAGGAGAGAGAGAGAGAGTGAGAGGGGGAGGGGGGGGGGTAGGTCGGTCCTGAGCTCTGTGTTATAATGAAGGGAGCCCGGGGATGCGAGGCATGTGCTGGAGAAGGAAGGCAAATGAGAACAGATGTGTGCATGCTTTACCTTGGGCCTAACCTTCACTGTTCGCGAGCTGATTAACACAAACACATATGGAACTGGATTCTGAGCACACCTCCAATTATTACAGAGGAACAGAGGAGGAGACCATCAGAGAGGAGGTGGAGGAGGTAGAGGAGGTGGAGGAGGAGGAGGAGGAGGGATACACTGGCGGTAGAATGTCAGAGGAGGTTTAGCTGAGGGGAGGCCAGGGTGAAACGCAAACTGATGATGTGAGGAAAGGGAGGTGAGGGCGGGGGCTTCTGCAGGATTCCGGTCATTAAGGTCTAATAGCTGACAGATAGACCTATTCACAACCCAGGCCACCGAGGTGACTGTTGATTCAGTCTTGCACCTGAGTGCCGGTAAGATGAGCTTTGCACCTTCGGGGGGAGGGGGGCGGGGCAGGCAATCGGTTTGATTCCGCCAGACGTGATTGAACAAATCCCTCGGCCCGTTTCAAATTGTAATTCGACCCAGGTCGAATTGAGACATCCGCCAAGAATACCCATCCTTTTTTTTCTCCACGGCGACTGCTCCTCCTATGCCCGCCCGCCGCCACCTCCTTCCTCGTGGGCGAATCGGGAGTGAGCGATGCATGCCACTCGTTGCGGCTGTTGGCCTCGATCCGGCCAGGCGGCCCAGTGCACCGTGCCCAGTGCCCAGTGCACCGTGGAATTGACTTCAAATACAATATTTTCTAACGGATGGAAGGCAATTGACCTTTTTACTTTGAGGTATTTGTAGGCTACTTTACTTGAGTATTTCTGATTTCCAATACTACTAATACTTCTACTCCACTACATCTCAAAGTATTGTACTTTTACTAACTTTAGTTAGTGAAAGTACAATCCGTAAAAGTACAAAAGTATTGGCATCAAAATGTACCTAAAGTACCAAATATGTACAAATATTTTGAAAATAGCAGAAATTGGCCATTTTCAAATGGCCGAAATGTATATACTATACATTTCGGCTTCAAAATATTTGTACATAACGGAGTATTTCTACATTGCAGTATTGATATTCACCATTGGTGAGTGAGTATGAGAACACTAAATTTCAACTCTGTTGGCTCCCAATGCCTGTGTATAACGGAGATTAACTAATAACGAGTTGAGTCTGTGTCCAAATGAGGTTATTACCCGCGGAGGACAAAAGAGAAGAGAGGAGAAGATTAGGCCAGGGATAAACAGTGCTGCACATCTCCATTAGGAAAATGACAAGGGTGTGTGTGTGTGTGTGTGTGTGTGTGTGTACGCTTAAAAGGCTTGTGTGACTGTGTGTGTGTGAGTACGCTTTAAAGGCTTGTGTGACTGTGTGTGTGTGAGTGCGTGCAGGGCTTGTAGTGAAGACCTCTGCCAAACATTGTCTTGGCTCTGTCCCATTGAGTCCCAACAGAATGTTTTGGAGGTTTTTTGCACCTGGGTCAGGTGTTCAAACAATGCACAGCATCCAAGTCCCTTCTCTCCCACTGCTGTCCTGCCAAAAGGTTTGTCTTTTTAAGAGGACGGTATTGGTCTCATGAGGCTGGATGGATACACATTTTATATCCTCAGTTTGACTTCCACACTGTACAAAATGTAACATGCCAGCTCAGTGGCCTTGTGGTTAGACCGTTAGAGTGTCCGTCCTGTAATTGGGAGGTCGGGGTTCGATCCCCGGCCGGGTCATACCAAAGACTATAAGAATGGGACCCAGTGCCTCCGTGCCTGTGACATGCTAGCGTCATGTCCAAAGCGTGTACTAGTACAGGGGTCTGCAACCTTTTTGAGTGGTGCAACCACTCCTACAACCAGCAATGTCCGTGACGTTCACCTATGTACAGTATGTGACGTTAACCCATGCACCTATGTATGTGACGTTAGCAGTACCACTCGGTTCACACGGGTGTGATTTTTAAATGAAGTGCCATGTTTTTATTTTCCAGATTGTCAGTGTGCCATATCAACATTAATTAATTTTAATGACACCACGTGAAAAATTCCAACATATTTTGATTGTCCACAAATATAAAGTTTATCCTTCTTTTTAAATATTTTCTTTCACGTTGTTATAATGATCATTAGACTCAGAGCAATAACAGAGTTCAGTTTTAATGAATGTAGAATGCAGGATGTAATTTACACACAAATGTGAGGGACTTAATTTAAAATAGTTTTAAAATGGTTTATTTAAAACCAAAAATACTCTCTCACACACTTGCCAGTGATCACCCTCCTTTGTGCCAATGTTGGCACTGGTGCTTAAGATTGCCTATACCTCTGTACTAGTACATCAAGCTGCCTCATGCTACAGAAACAAGAGACATGCGTTCAGAGTTCAGACTTGAATTTAAATATTCGCCTCGGTTCGTCCTGTTGGTGCTGCGGCAGGTTGCGCCGCTCGCGCTACTTCTCGTCTTTGCATGTCATGTAATTGCGCTGCTCCAACCATCCAAGTCTGAACGCACCTTTACAAATAGAGAAATGATCAGTGAAGACATTTCTGTGTGTAGTGTTACAAATAGAGAAATGATCAGTGAAGATATTGCTGTGTGTAGTGTTACAAATAGAGAAATGATCAGTGAAGATAATGCTGTTTGTAGTGTTACAAATAGAGAAATGATCAGTGAAGATAATGCTGTTTGTAGTGTTACAAATAGAGAAATGATCAGGGAAGACATTGCTGTTTGTAGTGTTACAAATAGAGAAATGATCAGTGAAGATAATGCTGTTTGTAGTGTTACAAATAGAGAAATGATCAGTGAAGATATTGCTGTTTGTAGTGTTACAAATAGAGAAATGATCAGTGAAGACATTGCTGTGTGTAGTGTTACACAGCTGTGTTCACTGATCATTTGATCAGTGAACATGTTCCATGCGTTAGTGTAACGAGGCAGAGCATAACAGTCCCCTTCCAAGTATGCCGTTAATATAATTAAGCCTCACGTGAATTTGGGTGTAGAAACAATTACAGTGAAGAGTAAAGTCTCTTTAATTCGCTCAGAGATTTCATGTTGCAGTGCAATAATGACGAGCTCATCAGCAGTCTTACTGTATGCACAACACCATCAAACATAATTGTTTAATGTAATCTTGAGCTTTGCTAAGCACCTACAGCTTGTATAGCTTGTGCTAGACTAGTATATCCACAATGTAGGCCTAATTGTTTATTTATTTCCACCAAAATATTGTGATCATTATTATTGTTTTTTTTTTCTATTGGGGGGTAAACATATATTTCGTGATATTCAATAATGTACTAGTAACCTAGTACATTTTCTTGAATACTGTATTGTACTTACTTTACTGTATTTCTGACAATTTTCTAGGAAGGAGACAAGTACTCTATTCTTTATGAATGAATTGACCACTCAAGCCCTATTTCAATTATCAAATAGAGAAATGAGCAGATCTACAAGATCACAATGCCTTGCGATCCAATGCCCTGTGAGCTTGTACTGTTCCTACATGGCTATTTTCACATCATTGTTATCTGTTGAACATTTCTGGAAGATCTTTGGTTTTCTTTGTTTACTTATTATTATTATTATTATTATTATTATTATTTTTGGCTGGGGGAAGGGGGTGCTAAATTGCTGTATTGTAAATTTCATTATAGCAATGCATTGATATTAAAAAGGCATTTTACTTCGTAATTTTTACTTTGGCATACTCATTTTAAAAGCAGGTATAAGTACAGGAGTTTTGAAAAGCAAGCAATCCAGTACTTACAAACTTTCACTTCTAGTGGAGTAACATATGGCCGTGAGTAGGCCTAGGGTATCTATCTATACTACAGTACATATCTATATATCATGTCTTTGACTCAAGTACTGTGGTTGGTTGAGTACTTTGTCCACACACCACAGTATGCCAGAAATCTAGTGAGGATTTCCTCTGCAGTGAAGCGAGCTCATGTGATTTCGTCACTGCAGCAGCAGAGCAAACCTGTCGCTCTCAGTGCACTCACTGCAGGAACATGACATCCAATTTGGGGGAGAGTGGAGAGGAGGGTGTGTGTGTGGGAGATTGTATTTATTTATTTTACACTAAGCTGCAACTTAGGAGTGATTATTGTTGTTGTTGTTGGTTTTTTAGGGGAGGTTTAGGCCGTGCTTTTCTATATGGATTATGGAATAATGGTGTCATGGCTCAAAGAATTTGGAGTGGCATTTGTTCCTGGCGTCAACACTGGGCCTGTCAACTGAGCTCCAGCCGGGATACGCTCAGATGAGCACTCCCCAATCTCTGTGATACCTTTACTCCCCCCCCCCCCCCCCCCCTCCTACTGCTTAAATCCTCTGAACCAAGTCAGCAAGGATCTTCTTTGGCAGCCAGTCAGATTACCAGTTCTGCCGTATTATTGTGCCATCGCTGATAGTATTACAGTAAAAACACCCGTGTGAAGTGAGGGGCACTCTTATGATCATACGTCATCATACATCGCCTCATTCCGGCCAATCACAATTTGCGTCCTCACTTCAATGTCTTCAATGTTTGTTTACAAAATGTTTGTGTTTACACAAACACTCAAAACTTGCCATTCATTGTCAATGGCATTTAATGTTTGTGTTAGGACAATGTTTGTATTTACACAAACCCTCAAAAGGCTGCACCAAGGCCCGCCCCACTCGATCATGATTGGAGGAAGGCCCCTCTCATCCTGATTGGATGAAGGCTTTGCCACCCAAAGCCCAAACCGAAACTAGGGTTTTTTGACCCCAGGGGCTCACTGGGGACAGGGAGGAACTCCTATGGTCAGCACACTTTATAGTAGGGATGATTATCCAAAAAATAAGTAAAAATAAGTGATATTTGAATTAAGTGAAATCACTGAATATACCTTTAATTATTTGATTATACATCATGCTTTTGGATGAAAAGACTACATACCTGTATGTAGTATGTACACATACTTTACAAATATTACACTAGACACTAGACTGGGCTCTGGATCTATATCCAGTGGTTTTCAACCCTTTTCATATCAGGTCCATTATTTACAGTATTCTCCATTTGAGCCACGGACCACCATTTGATGAGATGTAGCCCCCCAGAGCCAAGACTTTGAATATTTTGTTGTCACTGGATAAGATTTTGTCCACATATTCCATGCTGTATTGATGTTGATCAAAATAACCATTTTTCTACATTCTCTAATTGTGTAGACTTCTTGTAGATTAAGTAATGCAGTTTTTTAAGGGTCCACGTGGTTGATGGTTACACTCTCAATAGTTAAAGATCTAATAAGGGTCCATTTGGATACCAACTCTCTATCCTTTAGCCGGACCACTGGTTGAAAACCACCCCTAGTTGAAAAATCTATACAGTTGCTGTTTTGAAGCTGCAGGCAACACAATTCAATTATTACTTTTTTTGTTTTTATATTCAGAAATGTAAAACTTGCATTCAGGGCACATTTACCATTACTTTGCACCTCATTCCAGAAGCTGTTTTGTGCCTAGAAATAATGCATATTTATCAAACGGGTCCAATGTGTCTTTGGTATATACATATTTATATATGATAAACTGTGAACTTTATAATATGCAGTGGAGGTACATATGCACTTTAGTTATAATGGGTTGTATGCATACTGCACCCCCCCCCATCTCTCTATCTCTCTCTCTCTCTCTCTCTCTCTCTCTCTCTCTCTCTCTCTCTCTCTCTCTCTATATATATATATATATATATATATATATATATATATATATATATATATATATATATATATATATATTAACAAGTGAGAACTTGTACCCAACACATGGCAAGAAACCCAAAGCCACAACAGCTACGTCACTATTGCAACATCCACAACACCATCTTACACACTACACCCACACACACTCACACGGCAGTGACGTCACACACTTACCTTCGCAGTGTTGCAACGCTATCTCCTCCTATCGCGCCCAACGCCAACACTCAACACCACCCGCCAAACACTGCTCATTGCACTGCCACCAAAGATGCCTCCCGTCCACACTCACGGCGGCAATGCATTTGTTTACTACAAACATTATCGCCCGAAGCACCCACACCCCCGGAACACTGTTGCCCTTTCACCACGCTAAATTCGCCAGGTCTATGCAAGTGAGCACAAATTACATGTGAGAAAATTCATTCACAAGCTTACAAATGCCATTCAAATGCCATTCAACACACACTACGACTCGCTTACAATTCGCAAACCTGGCAACACTGCCCTGTCTTCTAATAGGCCCACACTAGCTCTCAGAATTTGATTCTGATCTCCCGCAGGAGAAGAGAAACAAGGAAGGCGAGGAATTGTAGCCTCACGATTTTGCTTATTCCTTCTAAATCTCTGTATTTAAAATATAACTCACTCAGCGAATCTCTTAGTTACATCAACATTGTTCTTTGTCAGTAGTTTGTTTGTGCCTAAATATTACGATTACACGGATCGCTTTGGCTATTTTCGCCTGCCAGCCAACTGCCGAGTACACACGCCTGCACACACACACACACGCACGCCTGGCTTGCACACACACACGCGCACGCCTGGAAGCCACGATCTCTCTCTCTCTCTATCTCGCCACGCCTCTCTCTCTCTCTCTCTCGCCCTGCCACACACACACACAAGCACACACACACAGGCTATACACGGCGGCGCTGCGGCAGCGAGACAGGACGTTATAATCTTGAGTTTCATTAAATAACTGTCTTTCTCTGCACGCGCACGTGCGCACACAACATTATTCAAGTGAAATGCGTAACGGTAATATTGGGCTAATATAGGCTACCAATACAGGACGTTATAATCTTCAGTTTCATTAAATAACTCTGTCTTTCCCCTCACATGCACTTGCGCACACATTATTCAAGTGAAATGCATAACGCCAATATTGGGATAATATAGGCTACCAATATGTGGGTAGCCTACAGGGATTTACCCATGGAATGAATATATATATATATATATATATATATATATATATTCATCTATACCAGGGCTGCCCACACTTTTTTTGTGTTTTGCAAAAATCCATATATTCCTCATCCTAGTATGTAGTAGTGTAGTACATGTGTGAAAGATTTCACATACTGTAAATTGCACAGACGGATGGACACACACACACACACACACACACACACACGGACGGACGGACGGACGGACGGACGGACGGACGGACGGACGGACGGACGGACGGACGGACGGACGGACGGACGGACGGACGGAGTGCAAAACATACTCTCCCCATGCTTTCGGCTGGTCGAGACAATAATACAAATTGCATTGATTGCACATTTATTAGACAATAGCTTCAGAAGCTTCTGATATTGTATTGATATTGAGTATTGATCTGAGTATTGATATCTGTTATGTATAGTATTTTGTATTGTGGTTGTGAACTTGTGATGTCTTTCGTCATGTTGTTTAGTGTTAGTGTGCTTTGTTGAAGAGGACCACAATGGAAATAAGCCCTCTGGCTTTTTTGTGTTCTCATTCTCGGTGATGCATTTAATCATGTATGTTGGACAGTTATCAGTGGCATTTCTTATTTTAACATGAATCATGTACAGTATAACGCTACACAAACTCTGCCTTCCCTTTCCTCTGCTTTATGTACTTGAATTCCACACTCTTGTCTTCTTTCGCAAAACGTGGTGACGGACTCAGGCGTACTCAGGCTCAGGCTTCAGTGGCTAAACTGCCCATTAGAGGCACCTAAGGGGGACAGTGACTGAGGACGGACAGCACAGTGAGGGATGAGGGCCGCACTTTATCCCCTTTAGCTGTTAGTGATGGTTCTCTGTAGCACCATCGTTTGTTTCCAGACCATTGGAGGTCAAGGAGCTGTATAATTTAGTGTAAATAATATGGCTCTGTTTGCTTTTATTGAGCTTTTATTTTAAAAGGTTAAGTAATAGTATATGCTCGCAAAGCTATTGAGGGAATCAATCATTCAGTGCTCTGTTTGTGATGGCAATAGTTTAATAACGGAGAGCATAGGCGAGCATAACTGGCCTACATGTGCGTTCCTTAGCCACGCGCTCACACATACAACATTACATTCACAGAAAACCGCTTGGGCTTGTAAGTTGTAGCCTATACTGTATGAATATAAAGTAGGAGCATTTACAGCCCAGAATACAATACTTGCACTATAGCATACATGTATTCAGACCACGCCATGCATGCACTGCAGGGAAGTAATGGATCTCAGTAACACACACACACACACACACACACACACACACACACACACACACACACACACACACACACACACACACACACTCTCGCTCTCTCTCTGTGGCTGCATCCGAATTGCTAGGGTTGTTCCCTACTCCCTACCCCCCATACGGGGATCCAGACTCTAGTGGACTCTATAGTGATGATTTCGGACAATACTCCCTGTATGGGGAGCACCGACTCTGACGTCAATATCGGTAGAGGGCGCTGTTGGTCCGCGGGTTCATGTACTTTTTATTTGCATGAAATCCCCATTAGGTTTTTTCAGATCGCCTCATAAAGAACTGTTTGAAAAATAAACAAATCATCCCGGCCGTTTCACTCATTTGGATATGAAGGATCAACTGACTACAAGAAACCAGTCAAAACGCTGCTGCTGAATTTTCGCTAGGAACAGACTGTATCAAATAAGTGACTGCAGGCTGTCACCTCCCTGCAAGGACAATTTTTTTAAAGTTTTAAATTCATGAATGAATAAAGAAAAAATAGGTTAATGGAAATATGTTTGCAGGCATTTAGGCCTATATGTCTATGATAAAAAGGTTATTTTAAAATAACATAGGCCTATGAAAAATAGCCGATCTATAAGCAACGCGACGTCCGTGTTGTGAGCTTGTATCGGGTAGATACAAGCTCTGCTCACAATAATAATACGGACGTTTGGTGTTAACAGAAACAGCAGTCCAATAAATGACTGCCTACATAATGAAGTTTTAAGTATTTATCGCAATTCAATGAAATAATGTTAGATAGCATATTTTTTCATGGCAGGAATGAATGAATATTAATAAAACATATGTTCGGACACAATTAATGTGTCTCACATGCATGTATTTAGCCTACGTTTGTGATAAAGAATCTCACAAATATATTCTACAGCAAGCAACTGATTCCTCTCCTAACGTCATGCGCTGGGCCTGGGTGATACAATGGATCAGTAATACTATTACTATTAAAATAAAACAATTTCAAATAAATGCACAGATCATTTGTCTCGAGATCTGTAGCTTCGAGATCCGTCAGGGAAGGGAAAACGAAAGTTTAAAAAGTACATTTGTGTTGAGTTCTTTCGCTGGTTCAACTTCTGCCTCTTCTGAGTTGGAGCGCAATGAGCGCATGCATGCAGAAGCAGCGCACGTGCGCAAACGCGTGCATGTGCGCTCAAGAGCGAGCTTGAGCAATGCATTATGGGGCAGATTTGCTTCGCTATGTTTTTGTAGTGACCATCGGATGCTCCCTACAATTCCCAGTGCATTGTGGGATACTTCAGTCCACTATGTTAGGGTGCAAAAATGCTCACTACACATTCGGACACTACAACAAAATGGCGGAACGCCAAAGTAGTGCACTATATGGGGCATAGGGAATGAATTCGGACGCAGCCTGAGTGTCAGAAAAAGCACAGCTTTTGCATACTACATTGCTATGAAAATATTCAATATGATCATCAAATCATAGCACATCATTGATGTGCTCACTATGCTCATAATATGGTTGGACCATGATACGAGTACATCTGAACAGCAGTGCATATCTCTAAATGCACAAAGATTCCCCATTGCTGTAAATTATACGCTATTCCTTACATGTTCGTATTACACATCAAAGCAGGACATACAGTAAAATATTAAAACCATATGGACAAACATGACAGAGGCCGTAGCTTTTTAATTAGTGTTTTCCTTTCTTATTGTAGTAGGCTATAGTATGTTTGCCTATCGGGAGTTTCATTCACTTTCAACTAATTATATTTTCCACCATTTAGAATCTTTTTCAAAACACACTTTTTGCTAGTCCTGCTGCTGTGAAAAAAACATCAAATCTTGAATGCCTTTGGGCAGCACCAAATGTGATTTCACTTTCACCGTCAAATCCTTAATTTGCAAATAGAAAAAATGTATGTGTAAACATTTGTAAATGCTCTCCTCATTTGCATTAACCTTGACAGAAGTCAGACTTGTCTCTAGGGATGCACCGAAAATTCGGCCACCGAAAATATTCGGCCGAAAATGGCTAAAAATGTATTTTCGGCCTATTCGGTTTCGGCTCAAATAAGCCGAAAAATATCACCGAATAGTAGTAGTGGTCCTAAAGTTGTGAATCGATATAATTCAACTAAACTGCGGGAAAAACACAGATGTACAAGCCCAAAGTGCTGTGCATTGCGACGGGTAGATAACTTGTAGATCTGCTACTTCCAGCGCAGGAAGAGCGCATGCTTATGACGCTCTTTAAGACAGTCACTCACACAACACACGCAGCAGTCAGCAGACGGAATGCACAGACAGATCCGAGTCCGACACAACTTTACTGCACACATCTGTGCTTTCATTCACGCTTTCACGCCTTTTAAATCTTATTTCCCATCCACGGGCACAAGCAAAGTGATATCAGCAGCTGCCTTCCACCCGATCTGGATGGTGGTGGTGTTGTCTGACGAGGGTAGCTACTAGCTAGCATGGGAGCTAACATTAGTTTAGCTCTGGTCCATATCGTTAGAAGGAGTCCTCCTTAATAACACTATAGTAGCCTACTTTCCATCCGTTCCCCAACTAAACCCCTCACACTCGATGCGTTTACACGGGCAGACACAAAGACGAATGGGAATATCATTTGGAGCAGCTACACGTCTTTGCATCAACATGTTGCTGGTTTCCATTATAAATGAATGATAGACTATCCTTGCGTCTGCCCGTGTTTAGTTTCAGTGTCCACAAGTTCAAACCCACCTCTTGAATATTACTTTCCCCAGCTATCTCATTCCATTTTCATTTATTTTATTCCATAGTCTTAGTTTTTCCCTAATAAAGTTGTTTTTATTTGTTTTCTCATGTTCCCCTTGAAAAGCATCTTTAAGTACTCAGAGAAGCATTATATAAATAATATTATTATCACTATTATTATTACTACTTGTTTTATTGCCTATGATTATGTAGAAAAAAAAGCTCACTGCTCAGGTCAAATAGGCCTATTGATATGCGATTAAAATGTGATTAATTGAGATTAATTCATCACAAAGCCTCCAATTAATTAGATGTTTTTTTAATGGACCCATAAGTGTTTATTATTTAAGTTAGGTTTTGCCATAATCATGTATTTGCCATAATCAGGTAGCTTTACAACAAAGATGTATTCGGCTATTCGGTATTCGGTTTTCGGCCAACTGTTTCCTATATTCGGTATTCGGTTTCGGCCAAGAATTTCCCTTTCGGTGCATCCCTACTTGTCTCCATCAATGGCGAAACACATCAACATTACCCAAAGTTTACATTCTCTAAAGCGGGTTTTCACAAATGCCAAAAATAAAGATGAGAATGGCATGACTTCTGACCATGGTATAACTGAGTCATCATGGATAAGGGTTCAATCACCTTGTTCTGGTGTGGTTTTGACCTCTAAAGAATATTGTGAATGTTAAATGTCCATCAAGCTATATCTTTCAATCAAATGTACCAAGCGTTATGCACCGAAATAACAATAATAATAAAACTTTATTTGTATAGCACCTTTCATGACATTAAATGCAGCTCAAAGTGCATTACAGAGCAATAGAGAGAGAAAAAAGAAAACCATAGGCATAAAACAACATTAAAATTATAGCAGTGAATAAGACATGAATTTTAAAAGCTCAACTAAAAGCAAGAGTGTAGAAGTAGGTCTTGAGCTGTGCTTTAAAAATGTCTACAGTACAGAGACTGCCTGTCAAAGGTATAGTGGGAGTTTGTTCCACGCCGTCGGCCCGTAGAAGCAGAAAGCTCCTTCACCGTGTTTTTTTAGGTAGGTAGGAAGGTGCAAGACCATTAAGAGCTTTATAAACAAGTAACATTATTTCATCCTAAAAAACAACCAGAACCAATGCAGTGAAGCTAACACTGGAGTAATATTTTCTCTCACCTTAGTTTTATATACCATAATAGTTATTCCAAAACCAGATTAGCCATTCAGGACAGGAACCAGATTCATCCCGATATACATTTTAGTTTACCGTTCCAACAGATGAGCTTGCTCCAATGACTTGGGGTTTCAATCAGAGCATGGCAGCCCCAGCCGCGCGCAGGGTAATTGAAAAGCAGGTCTACATGCCTGGACATATCGCGTTAACCTCCCCTCAATCAACCTTTCAATCTGTGTGGAATTTGTGCCAGTCGGGGCAGAGGATGTTCGAGATGTGAGATGAGGAACAGATTTCTCATTGTATTGGATCTGAGTTTACCTTGAGAAAAGTGGCTGGCAAAGCCCCAACCCCCCCCCTTTGCCAGCCACTTTTCTCAAGGCAGACTTTTATCACGTGTTGATCATCTTTTTCATTTGTTAGACAATTATTGGGAGGAAAAGAAGAGGAAGGAAGGCTTTCCTCCATCCAGAGGTTAACTCTGTCATTGTCTTTTTGGTTGGGTCACACAGTGCTTCTTTCGGGGACTGCCCATAACTCCGATATTCCATTTCTCAGATGACGTCACGTGGCTTCACGTGCGGTTAGGGTTACAGTAGGGTTAGTAATGTGCGAGTCGGACCAACACGTCGTTGTCAGAGTAATGGCACGCCACCGCTTCTTTGCGGTCCTTTGTTTATGTCAATAATGAGCTGAATCAGAAGGTGAGCAGTCGGCTCACCCAATTTTGCATGCTAGGCACCAATGTTAATTAGAGCGATTCGATACAAATAGAGGTTTTCATTGATGTCATGTGCTCTTCAATTTCAAGCTGTTAATGGATTTCTTACTGCTTCATTTCCACGTAATAATTTTTGAAAGACATGCTTGAAAATTAAGTGAACGGTAACGGAAGCAAATTATAATGATTGACCTTGATCAATGGTTCATCACACTTAAAATAATTTCATCTTGAAGAGGTATTTTCACATACACACACGCGCGCACGCACACTCTCTCTCTCTCTCTCTCCCTCTCTCTCTCTCTAGTCTCTTGTGTTTTACACTCAGAAAAAGCAATGGATTTCACTGTCCATAATCGGCACCTCTCCACGCTAAAACTGTGCAATATCGATGGCATGCCGAATACATTTATCTTTTTTTTCTTCATTTACCAGAAATAGAGGTGTTAATGAAATTGCAGCACACTATATTCAAAGACATTAGGGTGTAAGGAGGCTGGGGTGGGTGCTTAATGTAAGTCGCTCTGGATTAAGAGCGTCTGCTAAATGCCTAAATTGTAAAATTTTAATTGTAAATTGGTTGGGGAGCAGCGACTTCACTCTGTCAGGAGAAGTTAATTGAGAAAATACCTAATTTGAGGAGAGCTGGCTCATTGGTTCAAGCAACGTTTTAATTCGAAACGAAAGCATCGTTTCTTTGTGGAAATTGCCCCCTCACAAAAAACATGCAGTGATCCTGGTGTCTTTACTGCCTCCCCCTGGCCAGCAGGGGCGCCTGATGGAGGGGAAAGGAACTGGTTGGAATAACGTGTTCCTTCCACACGCTACATCCTGCCGGGGATACTCCCCCCTGTCAGGTGAAGAGAACCGGCTTGGACTCCTCATGCATAGAAGGAAGCATGGGGTCAGTCCGTCGCTCTCCCCAGGTTGGTAGATGGAGTGTAGTGCCCAGGATTACACTAAACAATTGGCACTGGTAGAAAAAATTGGTTAAAAAAATTGGGGTATAAAAATGTAAGAGAAAAAAAGGAAAGCATTGTTTCTTTGTGGAAACGGCCCTCATGGTGTCATGAGGATATGTTAATTTAAGCATTTAGCAGACACTCTTAATGAAGAGCGATTTTACAGTAAGTACATCAAAATAGTCATCATGAATAAATCATATGTAAGTTAAGCACCTAACAGTGGGATATCTACAGTACTGTATATAATGAAACTATATGTATAACTAGAGTGCTATGTCTAGGCTACATAAAATCCTATTTAAGTTACTTAAAGGGGCCCCACCATGAATTTAAAATCCAATGTATTATATAAATGTTTCCCTTTAATACCTCTTTATACCCACTGAAGCCTAAACTATCATTCAAATCATTCATTTTCATCCTCTCTATGAAATTATTCCAAGCCATTTCTAGGCTTGGAATGTTAACTGTTAAGGTCCATAGAAAAAAACAACAATAACAACATACAACAAGGTGGGGAGACAAACCAAGAATAATCACAATGAAATTATTCAAATGCATACTAACGTCTGATTAATTTAATAAATCATATCAACTTTCCCCTGCATGGGTTGAGTAGTAATTCTCTTGACATCCTGTAGAAAGCCTCTTTTCATCAGTCACAGCACTTGGCAGGCACAATTCGTTCTGATGTGTTTACAATGAGGCTTGACAGATAGACGTCATTGTCCCAAGCATTTTATAATGAATGAGCCCCTTCAGGAAGATTGAATACAGTTTCTTCCTTTCTGCCTGTGTTCCAGCCCAAATCTCCATCATAATCTTATTATTTTACGATCATTTTTATTCCATCTTTCCACCCCAATGTCGTTCTCCTCACCGCCAAGGTTATAATCGTTTTGGATTTATCATTATAGACATTTCTAATTCAGTTAGTTTTAATTGGTTTTTAGAGCAGGTTTGCTTGTTGTTGTTTTTTTCATTGGGTTATTTGTCAGGTGCAGGATTCAAAAAGGTCAGAGTAAGTAGGCCTATTGTGTAATAAAAACTCAACAAAAGAGCTGTATAAAATATATATACAGCTCTATCTATCTCTAGAATATTGTGTAAAATCAGCCGGGGCGCCTGATGGAGGGGAAAGGAACTGTTTGGAATAACGTGTTCCTTCCACACACTATGTCCATCCAGGGAAACTCCCCCCTGTCAGGTGTAAAGGAGCAACTTGGACACTCATGCATGAAGGAAGCATGAGTTCAAGTCCGTTGTTCTCCCCAGGTTGGCGGTGGGTGTGTAGAGCCCAGGATCACATTAGATAATTGACACAGGGGTGAAAAATGGGTTTCAAAATCGTGGGAATTTTATTTTTACTTGGTCTGGGCTACTTTTGAACAAATTATTTCATTAATGGGGCATGTCATGGAGGTGATCAGCCTGTGGCACTGTTGAGGTGCTTATGAAAGCCCAGGTTTGCTTTGATAACAACCGTAAATTAATTTGTATTGTTCAGTCTTATGTCTCACACCTGCCTCTTGACAATACAACCTAGATTCTCTGTGAGGTTCAGGTCAGGCCAGTTGGCTGGTCAGTTAAGCACAGTAATACCATGGTCAGTACAACAATTACTAGTAGTTATGGCTCTATAGTAACTGACATTTACTGTTAGTAACGAGTAAAACCAAGGGGATTTTGTCTATAATTTCAGTTTGTTTAAGTTCGTTTTGTAAACACAATACGGTTTCAGTTAGTTATCAATTTCAGTTTTCATTATTTCTTTAGTTTCCGTTAACTAATAACCTTGCCCACCTCTTCAGACTCCATCTTAGCCCGTAGCACTTGCCGTAGCACTTGCCCTAGCCTCGACGACCTTACAGACGTATGCAAAGGTGAAACTTGAGTAACTTAGAATAGATAGCATTTTATTTAGACATAGCACTCTATAGTGTATATTTTCATTATATATATATTCCACTGTTAGGTTCTTACTAGGTTCTAGCTATGATTCATGATGACTATTCTGATGTATTTGATGTATTACAATGTTTTTGTTCTTGCTTACTGTAAATCCCTCTGGATTAAGAGCGTCTGCCAAATTCCTAAATTGTTGGGGGTTCTTGGGCAGTTTTTAAACTTTTTTTGACTCCTAATAACTTTCAAGATTCACCTTAAATGTCCCACAATGTTGGGACATTTTGCATTCACCCATTGCTGTAGCATTAACCCATTTAGGCTGGGAATGCATCTGTGTCGCTTTCAGCATTTTAACCACTTTAATCATTATTTTAAACTTCAGCTGTTGAAAAATAGCAGATCTACAAGCTCATAGCGAGCTTGGAGATCTGCTATTTTTCTACATTTGTAGAATCCTGTCTCGGTCCTAAATGGGTTAAAAGATGTTGGTAAATTAAAAAATAACATATTGTGAGTTACCTAAAAAGCACATATAGACAACCAGGAAAACACCCCAGTTAAAGCAAGGATCTGCACAGATATCTTTAACAAACAAAGGTCCTCCATCCAGTGTGTTCATCCTGGCCTTCTCTTTGTCTTATCTCGCCCGCCGTGCAGATGTTTTACTGACAGAGGGATAAATGAGTTTTTAAAACAGTTTATTCTGTACGAAGGAACTCTCGACCTCCTCCCAGATGGCAGTAGTTGATACTCGGCGTGTACAACATGAGGTGGGTCAGGGGCAGTAGCAAGCATATTATTGGCTCGCCTAAGCGTACCCTTTTCATAGATAGATTAGACAGTGGTGGAAAGTAACTATGAGTAAAAAGCAGTTTTGAGGTATTTGTACTTTTCTTGAGTATTTCCAATTTCAAATACTAGCCTACATCAACACCACTACGTCTCATATCCAAATATTGTATTTTTACTCCACTACATGTATTTGACACTTGACAGCTTTAGTTACTACTGTACTTACTTTGTATTTAATTTGTAATTTATTACAAAACATACATTAAACACTTCAGCCCTTCAATATATACATTTTGGCCATTTGAAAATAGCCGATCTACAGGCTCAAGTACATAATGTGAGTACTTTTCCCACCACTGCTGGCCTAAGCGTGGCCTGCTCATAAATCGACCGCAACGATGGAAATAGTTTGACCCTCATATAATCTACCATGGAGTCTGCATAAGTCGGACCAGAGGTTACCGAACAAAGCTGTGATATACCGTATCTGATGATCTGATTGATTAAATTAAATTAGAGTGGTGCCCGGAGGGCCAGTGGCCGTTGGAGCGTGGTCAGGGGCCGTGCGTGCGTGCGTGCCCAGGTATACGGAGCTCAGGGGACCACCTAGTGCGCCCGGCTGGGTCCGGGGACCCCCAGGCGGCCTTCCTACCTACGGGATGGCACCAGTGGGCCAAAAAAGTCTGGGCGGGGTCCCCACGAGGGGTATCCTCGACACCGGGCACTGCACTACCTGTGGGGGTGTGGAACGCGTGCGTCGAATTTGAAGTAGGTGGAGAGAACATCTCGAGTTACATGGCTTACAGACGTACACACACACAGAGACTTGGTCAGTGCCGTCGCTACCTATACGCGCAATACACACTGCGAGTAGGGCAACACACCAAGGGGGGCAAGAAAAAGTGCCAGAAAGTGCCAAGCCGACCCTCATAATAACAATTTTCTCCGCGGCTCCGCCGCTTAAAGGACCACTTCACCACTTTTCAACCTATCTTCATATAATAGGTCCTCACTAATAATCATGATGAAATGGCACGATTTTTTTCTACTCGGTCTGTGTCTCATATGAGGGCTGTGGGCAGTTTAGAAACCGTCTTCCAGTGACATCATCATTCGGCTAGATTTTTAACAAATTTTTTTAGATTTTCATTATCGTGAGAACGATGGCTTCCATTTTTGCATTGCAACTTTTCAGGACTAGAAAGCCTGCTGTTTTTATTAGCTTGTATTCCCCATCGATGATGTCACTGGAAGACGGTTTCCTAACTGCCCACAGCCCTCCTATGAGACACAGACGGTAGGAAAAAAAATGCGCCCTTTTTTTCAAGATTATTACTGAGGAGTGAGGACGTATTATATGAAGATGGGTTGAAAAGTGGTGAAGTGGTCCTTTAATAACGAGCACCCCTGTGTGTGACTGTGCGTCCTCAAAAACAGAAAATGCAGCACTCTCGTCGGGAGGTGGGGCAGCACAAATATATCCGAGTAGGGCAACCAAATGGTCAGCTGACAGCTATGTCCCTGGACTTTTGTGTCAATATAAAAGAAAAACCACCAAGATATCTGTATGAAGAGATCTATGAGAGGATTTCATTGTGAACTAGAAAAAGTGCCCTTCTGGGCACAGGTCTCCACCAGGAGGATAGGAATATTTAGGAGTAATATAAACATGTTTTTTGTTTGTTTGTTCCAATCTTTGCCAATCAGGATGGAATATGGGAAATGGTGCAGATCCGTGTTGATGGCACGCATGCACAATCCACCTGTTGGTGGCGCTATAACAGGGCAATGTGAAATGGGTGGGCTATATTCCTCAGCCTAGTAGGAAAGTGCGTGAAAGATTTCACGTGAAATTGCACGCTGCGTTCATGATTTGAGGTTTTTTGTTCAAAACAGGCCAATCCTGCAAAATTTGAAAGCCAATGTTAAGCCAATTAGGATGGAATATGAAATATCAGACACATCCGTCTTGAGCACATGACTATGGAGATACTGTGTAACGATTTGCGGGATTTTTGGACAAAATCTGTAGGTGTACTGTGCAAAAACTTGTTTTGCACAAAGCGGCCTCCTGGTGGCGCTATAACAGGCCGTTCTGGACATTTTGGGGCAGAGGTTCATCGTTGGCATCCAGGGAGTGTGTGTGCAAAATGTGGCATCGACCGGGTTAACGGTGGCCGAGATTAGCTTGTCACGGACGGACGGACGGACACACGGACACACGGACACACGGACGGACGGAGTGCAAAACATACTCTCTCCCCATGCCTTCGGCCTGGTGGAGACAATGATCACAGGCCTTCTTAACATTTTAACAAGACAAGGTGGTTGTCATCATCACACACCATTTTAAAAACCTTTATATCTTAGTGTTAGACAGATGACTATCCTTTTCATTGAAGCTAAGATGTCAGAAGTATGTATCGTCTGAGAATGTAATGTGATGATGGCTAGGGTTATAGTTTATACTCATTAGTGTATTGGATGAAAAGGAAGATAATGCCATTAACACTGACTGACCTGATGTTTACAATAATTAATTAAAATCAATGATTCCATCTAGTAATCCAATAAGTTCTAGCAGTTGTACCTGTTTCAAGCTGCTGCCTCTCCGGTCTATTATTCAACTAATTGATCATTAAGATCTTAATTGACTGAGGCTTTTATGGGAATTAGCTTTTTAATGATCTTCTTTCTTCTTCATATATAATTTAGATTTTTGATTATATATTTTTTCATTTGATGTGACATTTCTCTGCAGGAACTGGTGTTACAGCTATGACTGCTTGCACTCAATAATACACACACATTCAAAATGCTAGGTGTAAAGGTCAGTCCACCCCAGTAAGGCTATCCAACGTTGAACGTTATGTAACGTACAGACCTCAAATTTGAGGTCCAGGCTTAACCGGATGGAGGGGACATGGCGGTTGATGAGTTCAGAGAGGTAGAGGGGGGCCTGGTTGTTGAGGGTTTTGTAGGTGATGGTGAGTATTTTGAATTAAATTCTGGACTTGACTGGGAGCCAGTGGAATTCACGGAGGATGGGTGTGATGTGGTCCCTGGATCTGGTTCTGGTGAGCAGGCGGGCGGCGGAGTTTTGAACATACTGTAGTTTTTTGAGAACCTTTGTGGTGACGCCATACAAGAGGCTATTGCAGTAGTCGAGTCTGGATGGGATGAAGGCATGAATGAGTGTTTCAGCGGCAGTGTGGGATAGCATGGGACGAAGGCGGGCAATGTTACGGAGGTGGAAAAAGGCGGTTTTGGTGATCTGGTTGACATGGGGCTGGAAGGAGAGGGTGGGGTCAAGGATGACACCAAGGTTGCAGACTCGGGTTGAGGGGGTGATAGTGGAGCCATCAATGGTGAGGGTGAAGTCATGGGAGGAGCGGGTGCATCCATGTTTTGATGTCAGTCAGGCAGGAGGTGAATATAATAGAATGGGGTGCCTAGTTGTAAGTGTGTATAACAGGGCACGAGGTTGACACACACACACACACAACACACTAGTCTCTGTGTTGTGCTATATGGCTGACAACTGTGAGTGGCAGTGTAATGGTGTAGATTATCTTCTTCTGTCAGCTTCGACCTGATTCCTATGGTCGGCGGTCGCCCACTCCCACTTCAGACTTTTCTCCCTTAGAAATCAGAGAGAGAGAGAGAGAGAGAGAGAGCGAGAGGTTTAAAGTAATGATTCTCTCCTCTGTCCCACCATGATTTATCTAAGAACAAGTCTATTCTTTTTCTGTCTCTTTCAGGCAGTAGTACAACACCGCAGCCTTGACAGCTAATAGCTCAACTTACAAGAGACAACGTTGAACAATGTCTTGACTTAACACAACCGATGTGCCAGCATATTTCAAAGTATAGGCGCTAGAGTGCCAGCAGGTATGACAGATTTTACTCTGAAAAGCCCCGCCCCAAAAAAACTGGAAGGCATAATCTTCCATTAGTGCGCTGGTCACACTAAAGTCTCTCTAGAAGCTTTAATATTCCAAACGAGAGGCATGCTGAAGTCCATTGCAGAAGGAGTACATTGCAGAAGTACCCCCCCCCCCCCCCCCCCCAAATAAAAACCATTTATTTTTATATATCAATAAAAAAGACCAAAGGACGCCTGTACACGTCCTTAGCACTCCATGGTTTTGATATAAAAGACGTGTATACACATCCTTTAGCAACAATTGTGTTAAATACTTTTCTATTAATGCCAATGCCTCGCACTTGTCGGACATGTGTGCTTCTCTCCAGCGTGCCTGCCTCTTTCTACAGGCAGCGAGGAGCAGGAGCGAGTCCCCCCCCTCCCCTCTCCTCCCTCACTGTGTATAATAGTTTGTCCAGCGGCCGTGTTGCGCATCGCGTGAAACTGCGCGGCCTTGGGTAAACTGTTGTTTTCGGTGAAAACACTATAGTGCTATAGGAAGAACGAGGTGTCTCTGGAAAATATCAACTTTCTGAGTGTTCATTCAACGTGTACAGAAACTGCAGTGCAACAACAGTACAACAACAACCTTTCTTCTTCTCTCCTCTCTATCCCTCCTGCTCTCTCACTCGCTAGACAGAGGAACTTTCAGTCTGACCTTTTCCCCCACAAAATGATTCCGATTCAGGATTTTGTTTTTTTACTTTGTCTTTTCCATATACATTATCAACATACATAAATATAACCATGATTCTAGCCAATATCAACATGGGTTTAACTGCAATTTCTCAAAACCTATACACATTTTATTAGGACTTTTTAATTAAAATGCAGCTCAAGACCAAAATCTATCCTCATCGCAGTACAAAGGCACAAATTAAATCCGAAATGTGGATGGCAGAAAATCCACCAAGGACAGCGATTTTATAATCTGAGTTATGACGGTTTGAAAATCCTCCTGCTCTCCACTGTGAATATATTTCCAATCCCATAGTTGGAACGGTGGGTGTTGCTATGGGAACCGGACCAACGTTAAAGGCTTCCGTCGGCATCAACCATTATATAGACGGAGTCTACATTGGGGTACGTATATATACGGACTATATGACGCCACCTAGCGTACGTATATATACGTACCTGGGGGAAAAAAGAGTCAATGAAAGGAACAACATAAGATAATCATTCAAACTAACAATGGCATGTCTATACTATACCTGCAGGGAAAACGATTATACAAATACACATTTGCAAATTCTTTGTCTGTAAAAATGAAATAATACAAAATAGACCAAAAGCTACGAGACCTGAGAGAGCAGAATTAAGTGAGGACCATAACGACTACTACCAAGGATGTGTGCTTGTTTATTATTATCCAATCTTCATCAAGGCTGAGGAGGAGGGCAGAGCAGAGCAAAAAAACACGGCTATTACCGCTTTCCTTCCTAATAAGACGGCTCTGGATTCATGAATGTTTTATTTCCCATAGCCTTATTTACTCACAGCTACCTTTGATGTTAGCTTGGCTTTTATCCCGGCGTCTTTGTCGACTTGCTGATCGACTTCATGTTATAATTGGGCATGATGATTTACCTGGGTGATCATTTTCCATGTGCTCTCTTTTTTTGCCTGAATTCTGTTTCATTTATGCTTTTTAAACCGATCAGCATCAAACGTTTTGTGCACACTACTAAGGATGACCCTTCGCCCCAAAGTTTCGAATCTCATGGTGGCGCTATACCAGCCCGTTCTATTCCTGCCTATAACTCTTGAATCGTAGGTCATACAGTCAAAATATTATTCTCACTAGTTTTCTTATGTCATGAATGATGCAGCTCCCTATATACTGTACTGTAGGCCAGTGATTCTCAACCCTTTTCATACATTATTTGTTCTGCATTTGAGCCATTGAACTCCATTTGATGAAATTTAGCCTCTCAGACCCAAAACGAAAGAATATTTTGTCGTCGTTGGAATTTTTGATACGATTTTATCCACAATTCCATGCTGTATTGATGTTGGTACTAATGTTAAAAATTACCATAATGTTAGGCCCGATAAAGCCTGAGAAAAAAAAAGAACGCCACTTTAATGGCCAGCGCAGCGGCGCGCGCCGAGGTTCAGTGTTTGTCTGTGTGAGAGTGAGAACGGAGTTCAATGGACTCATCGCCGAAATAAAGGGTTTATGTAGCTCACGTTAGACTGTTAATGTTCCATTTCCATATCATTCTAATGGGTTCCATTTCCACTGGTGGTGACGGTGAGTAGCTCCCCTTAGTTTCCTCTGAAGTGAAGCAGACAACGTAGTAGTAACAGCAGGCCCGGGTGGGCCACCCGTCCTCAACGCACGATGGCATTGTCTGATCAGCTCCAAATTTGAATCGCATTATTGAGGGACCTCTAAACAACACTTGTGGCGGGGTGCCAACAAATGCTATACGAATGTCACACTTTGTTCGTGAAAATTAGTTTTTCACCAAATTAGGTATACCTAAGAATCACACTAAATGTCACACTTTGTTGGTGGAAATCTCAAGAGTCATGTGACAATAAGTGTCAAACCGATGTTTGATATTCCATACTGTTTGCCTGTAATTGGCTTCCAATGTTAGTGGAAGGGGCTTAAAAAAAAAAAACACCTTCACACCATTTCGGTGTGAAGGGCGATATTTGCATGTTACGGGGGAGGACAGTGTCTCATTAGTCACATCATCAGCATTATTTGAAAACCTGTGTTTCAGAGATATGGAATTACATTTATCTCTGTTAGCACAATAGCACTGGTTCCTTCAGCCCCCTTCTTCCATCTCTCTCTCTCTCTCTCCCCCCCCCAGCCCCGCTATCTCCTCCTTCTCCTGTCACACCTGCATATAGTCTCTGTGCTTTCTCTCACAGTTTACTCTCCTGTTTGCCACCCCCTCCTAAGCCTCCTTTCATCTCATCCGCATAGCCACACGTTACATTACAGTAATTGCGTAGGCTTTTATCAGTGATGGGCCATCTCTCTCTCTCGCTCTCTATTGGCCTCTTCTGTTCACTCCGTCAGTCAGCGGGGCCCTGGAGACGAGATATACGTACACAGCAACCTCCAGTAATGGTGGGGGTGTGTGTGTGTGTGTGTGTGTGTGTGTGTGTGTGTGATACCATCGATAGTGGCGTGTCTACCTTTGAGAGAAACCGACGCGCCATAAGAGAAGAAAAAGAAAGAAGTGGAATGCAGAACAAGCAGAAACAGTGGCAGAGCTTGCCGGTCCAAAGAACCTGATCGTGTAGAATCGTGTAGAACTCATGAATGATTATAGGCTAAGCTTCAAATGAATAATGCAACCAAAATGTGAAGTCGAGATATTATCTTGACCGGTCACAATATTATCTTGACCGGTCGAGATATTATCTCAAACCAGGCATACTTAATGAACTGGTGGGCGTGTCCACATAAAAACGACATTTTAACAAATACTGTACACTTTTTTTGAAAAAAATCTTCCTCCTTATATAAGGAAGTACTTTTACCAATTATTTAGCATTTTGACGCCAATACCTTTGTACTTTTACTCAAGTAAATTTTGATTTCCGGACTCTCTTACTTGTAACAGAGTATTTCTATATTGCAGTATTGATACTTTTTCTTAAGTAACACAATGGGGTACTTTTCCCCACCACTGGTGTACAGTGTGGACAGGGCAGACGGTCAGAGGAGCCTGCACTGCGTCAGCATCGTGTCTATGGAGCAGAAAAAAATTGGCCCTTTTTCTTGTCAGATAATCAGTTCCCGTTAATGCAGGATGCATCACGTTATCGCTGGCAATTAGCAACGACAATAACAATGTCCCACGGGACCAAAGCTTTATTAGAGGGGTCAGAGAGAGAGAGTGTTTGTGTAAGCACACGTGTGAGTATGCACGTTTATCCAATTATTTGTGTGTGTGTGTGTGTGTGTGTGTGTGTGTGTGTGTGTGTGTGTGTGTGTGTGTGTGTGTGTGTGTGTGTGTGTGTGTGTGTGTGTGTGTGTGTGTGTGTGTGTGTGTGTGTGTGTGTGTGTGTGTGTGTGTGTGTGTGTGTGTGTGTGTGTGTGTGTGTGTGTGTGTGTGTGTATCAGCAGCACACGTGTGAGTGTGTGTGTGTGTGTGAGAGAGAGAGAGAGAGGGAGTCTTAGAGTTCGATATATTGGCTTAGGCTGATATTTCTATATTTCTGCCTTTTCATTAACGACGTCTGTATCAGCAATTCATCATCACCTTTATTTATACTCGGAAATACAGTTGAGGGCACATTTTCGCTGAATTAATAGAGCTTCAGAATGATAAAGTAGCATATCTGTAGCCTACATAAGGGAAAGGACCACAGTCACCACAACAAGCCACTGGCTTTATTGCGTTGTGTGATATAAGCATAATAAGAGTAGGCCATATAGGCTATATTGTGCGCACTTCATCTGCCACAAAAGCGAATTAATTTATCTCTGTGCATGC
Organism: Protomyctophum parallelum; assembly: GCF_964188405.1. Taxonomy (NCBI): domain Eukaryota; kingdom Metazoa; phylum Chordata; class Actinopteri; order Myctophiformes; family Myctophidae; genus Protomyctophum; species Protomyctophum parallelum. The sequence continues at coordinate 9,717,419 of NC_139706.1, read as the reverse complement.
CAGACTGCACAGACTGCCAGACTGAATGACGGTAACAAAAAATCTAATATGATTTAAGTCAAATTCCTGTTATAGTGTTATTTGCAAAGCAGCAGCTGTTGCGGGACTGTCGGAGGGGGAGGTTTGATTTATACGAGCAAAAAGGAATGCGTGCAGGTCAGGAATTCCCTTCATAATCATATACGGTAATATAAGTTTGCGCATCCTGGCGCTTATTCAAAATTTCAGGAAAAATCGCACATGTTACCAATAAAGATATAATCATGTGGCCATTACACATTGATGAATTGTCTATTCTTCTATTCTGTACTACACTATCTCATCCACGGCTCTGGTTCCAGTGATACAGCTGTGTGACACATTGTATTGTTCCACTTTTGCTTTGGCAACGTAAACGTATGCCAATAAAGTCAATTTAATTGAATTGATACATACGTGATCGCGGAATGTGCCGTCGCTTTGAAATGACAGCGTAGTACCACTGGCCTACTGGCCACTGGCCACTGGCCTACATGACATCAGGGGTTGTCTGTAATGTGTACAAATGTGATCATAAGACGCAATTACTGAATAGAGGGTATGCGACTATGCGCGTGACATCATCATACCCGGAAGTTATGCGGGAATGCCTACTGAGTGACAAAAAACTACTTTCTGGCTGCCTTGGACAGCCCATACATCCAAACAGAAAAGTCCTATTTGATTGAATTAAATGACTTTAAACAACATTAAATTTACTTTGTCACTCACTTTGCCACTCGATTTGCCACTCGATCTGTCATTCACTTTATGCATGTGAATACCCTCTATTCCAAGTCTCTTGAGTTTTCTTCAGAATATGTAGGACACTTATTTACTTTGACACTATGGCACATTAGGAGTCCAACTAGTAATAGTGATTCTCAATGTTTTTATTTGAAAGGACCCCCTTAACTCTGAGCGTACAAATGGAACCAAATGGACCTGTATTTGGTTCCATTTGTACACTCTGAGTTACAGACCTCTGGTATAGAAATATTCCATCCATTTTGTATGTCTGTGGCAAAAATGGAATTTGGACAAAAATGTTTGAGAAGCAGTGAGTGTTATAGTAGGTGTAAAGGAAGGTGCCAAGGACACAGCCCTGAGGGACTTGATGGGTGTTGAGAACAGTTCAATAATCAGTCGGAAGCGTCTTTTCAAGTTCATTAGCTTTATTGTTCATTGCAAAGCTCCAGTCGGTGATGTTTGGGTGAGTGGACTTCTAGATGGATCATCAGGGTGTTCTGATGGATGGAAGCTCCATGCATGAATGTCAGAAGAACTTCCTGTTCCTGGAACAGCACAAAGCATGGATTCATTCATGTTCTCAGTGCGTCGCCAACGACGATTTTGTTTGTAGACACCCTGTAATAGTGCATATAGACTAATTCACAGAGGGGTGCCCTGGGCGCGGCCATTACTGAGGTGTAATCCATGGAGCAGGTGCTCCGTAGGCCAGGTGTATCTAATCAGTGCTGCTGCACTTAATGGTACACCTTAGTAATGGCCGCACCCAGGCAAGCCTCTGTGAATTTGTCTATAGATCAGTGATACTCACACCCTGTATTGTGCATATAGATCAGTGATACTCACAGCATTTGTACAGTCTGTTGAGCCGGTCGATGTCGGCCTGGCTCATCTCTTGAGCCTCTCCGAAGGCAACGTTGGAGTTGGGGATGGGCACCATGGTGGCGCGGCCGTTCCAAGAGAAGGCATACCTGGAAGAACGAATGAAACACCACCACAACACATTGGACAATAAGTGTCACTGTGATGCTTAAGCCACACCAAACCACACCTAACGTAAACGGTTTCTAAGGTAAACCACACCAATGCAATTGAAGTCGGTGGGGCGAACGGTTCTTGAGTTACGTGGATTACAACAGTACAAGTACACACACACACACACACACACGCACACACACACACACACACACACACAGAGTAAGGTCTAAGGGTTTAGATGTTTAAAGACAGACCTCTCATACTGCATGACAGAGCCGTAGTCGTAGCCAGTGTTCTGGTTCAGAGTGTTGATCTTGTCGAAGTTGTATTTATTTTCTGGAAAAGTGAGATGCAGCATAGAATTACAGATATATAACCTAATAAGAAACAAGATCATAGATGTGAGTTGTTGTTGTCATCAGTTACAGCCTGCGTAAAGGTCCAGCTTTTTACGCACGCACGCACGCACGCACGCACGAACTTCCACTCTGTATGAGCATAGAGTTATAAATAATAGAGGAATTGGATAGATGGATAGATATTTATTGCAACGTATGCTAAGAGGATGTTTAATCAGCGTGGAAGTGTGTGGGTGAGTGGCGAGGAGCTAGTTTCAAAAAGGGGGCTACGGTACCATTGATGGTGTTACCCTAGTAGACTCTGGTGTGGTTGTTCTTGTCGTGTATTTATTTGTTCATGGTTTTATGTCATGTATGATATGTTTTATAAGTTCATACAGGGCAGGAATTTCAGGGAGACAACGAATGGCTGTCATTGCCCCTCAGTTTGGCCCTGTGTGTCATGTCTTGTACAATTTACAATTTAGGCATTTAGCAGACGCTCTTAATTCAGAGCGACTTACATTAAGCAAGAACAAAAAAGCATGGGAATACATCACATAAAAAGCATTTATCATGAAACATGCGTAAGCTAATAAAGTAACAGTGGAATATCTATATAATGAAACTATACATATATACTATACTATGCTATACATAAATGATGTACTATGACGTGCTATGACTACATACAATGCAATTATAGTGCTATAACATGCTATAAGTCTGTATCAAATGCTATCAAAGTCTACAGAAATGCTATCTAAGGGGGTGGGGTAAGTGCTATGGGCCATGATGGAGTCTGAAAAGGTGGGTATTCAGACTACGGCGGAAGATTGGGAGTGATGCTGCAGTTCTGACTGCAATGGGAAGTGCATTCCACAGTTTTGGAGCGAGAAGGGAGAAGAGTTTGGGACGTGTGGAGCGTTGTCCCTGCGTTTTTAGTGAGGGTACTTCAAGCTTCCCTGTGTTGGCTGATCTGAGTGCGCGGGAGGGTTTGTAGGGTTCAATCATACTTGCAAGATATGGGGGAGCCATATGACCGGTGGAGGGAGTGGAGCAGACATCAGTGTCTCTTTCATGTGAATCATTTCATGTAGACATCAGTGTCTATTTCATGTGAATCATTTCATGTAGACATCAGTGTCTTTTGTTGAGATTCTGAATTGAAAAAAAAAAAAAAGTAGACCTACAAGCTCATAGCGCGCCACCGAGTGGCGCGCTATGAGCTTGTAGATCTGCTATTTTTCATTAGCTAAAGTATAACATAATGCTTAGTTAAAACACCAAATGGGGTTCCCGCCCAAAATGGGTTAAACCAATCCAGTGACTTGTGATTGGTTCAGTGCTGAGCATGGATCAGATTGTAAATACCATAATGTATGTATTTCACTGCAGATAGTGTTATGCTGTAGTGTAGTGTTGTATATAGTGTATCATGTTAGGGTCGTGTTCCTACCAGGGATGGTCGATGTTCTCTCAGTATACTCTGATGTATACTGATGTGTGTCTGTTGTGCGTTTCTGACTGTCCATTGTGTTGTGTTGTGTTTAGTGTATTGCTGTATGGTCGTGTTCCTACCAGGGCTGATGTTCTCTCAGTATACTCTGATGTGACTGTGTGTCTGTTGTGCGTTTCTGACTGTTCATAGTGTTGTGTTGTGTTTAGTGTATTGCTGTAGGGTGGTGTTCCTACCAGGGCTGATGTTCTCCCACATCACTCTGATGTGGTTGTCTCTGTCGCTGCGTGTCTGCTCGTGGTTGAAGCCCAGAGCGTGGAGCAGCTCGTGCTGAACGGTGCTGTGGTACAAACAGCCCTGGCGAGCCAGAGACACTGTCTGACCGCCGCCCTGGCGACCCACGTAGGAGTAGCAACTGTAGACGAATACAGGAGGTTACACGTATAGGAGTAACGACTATAAACACAACTGATGAAAAGCAAGGTGGCATTATTCTTTTAGCTACGGTGATGTCACGCCTTAGTTAGTACACGCAGATAGGTCCTGGTACGTGTGAATAGGGGCCAGGGGAAGGGAACTGTTGAAGGCATGAGTAGCCGAAATGCGTCCGTTTGTCAGAGACTCCTGCTGCAGTGAATTAAAATAAATATATATATATAATATATATCTAAGAAAAGTCAGTGTGAGTGCAGACTGGTTCTATAAAGTAGGCTTGGAAGTACCGGTACATTTTATTTCGGTCCATGTAAAAGAGCAGATAAAATTATGTTGTAAAACTGTCGATAAACTGTCAATTATACTGTTCACTTCACTTCAACTTCAAAGAAGTGAAGTTGAACAGTATAATTGACAGTTAGAACCAGGCCTTAACACTGCCTCTCACCAGGCTGGTCTGCCACACTTGAACACTGTTCTTTGACAGACTGTTTTTCCTGTTGTTGGGTTGTGGATTTACCGTACCATTATGTGAAGAGCAACAGTCCAACCCCAAACCCAAGGAGCACACAGCCGAGCCCAGAAGCAACAGGTGTCATCCCCCTTACCCGCTGTCGGACTCGATGCTGAGCCATTCGTTGTCTCCGTTTCCGTAGGGTCTGAACCGGATGCAGGACACCTGGGAGAAGGACTGCAGACCGCGCTCGATGATGGCCTTCTCTCTGGAGGCTGATGAGCAAAAGAACACCATGCATGATTCACACTGCCAGTTCACTTCAACATGTAACCCACATGGAGAGCTTCATCAACCCACAGCCTGCTTAGAGACGGCTGTAGAAGGAATGGAAAACAAGAAAACAAGGTATGGAAAACATACCTGAGCCCATTACAAACTCGATAACACATTTATTGAGTACCCGGTATCGATAAGCTCTGGGCTTGTCGAGCCTGTTATCGAGCATAGCGGCCCATGACGTCAAGTTTAAACCATTAAGACAAAAGTTTTATTTTTATTTTTTTATCTAATCAACCAGGCTGGCATGATGCTGTCTAAAAGTGGAATTGATACCTGCCAACTATACTGTAGCACTGCTTGGGGAAACAAAATTACGCTTAGTTAACGGTTTCTTCAATATTATCTTCCAAATGTAAAAAAAAAAGGTCACTCGCCTGTCTGTTAGAAAAGTACTGTATTTGAAGGCCCTAGTAAAATGTAGTGCAAGTGAAACAGCTGAAGAGACAGGATGGTGATGTTATAGTAATAAGGTGCTCATTATCAATAAGAATTAACGAGCTCCGTCCCTACACAGCGGAGCGGAGTCCATTTTCTGTTTGTCCACGTCTTGGCACACTTTAAAAGGGTCTATGTGTGATAAGGCCCTGGCTTTAAATCCAGAGGAGTATTATTGTGTAAAGATTTAATTTGCTTTAATTTAACAACTTTAACCATTGAACCATTTTGGCTGCTGGCTTTATTTGCTAGTCATGACATTTTATACATTAGAATAAAAATGACAGAAAGGAAATACAATTTCGCTCCAAAGCATTCACTGTAAGTGCCCATATCATTTTGACAGGATGTATTCACATAAGTGGTCGCACAACACATTTATGTGAAATGGTTATTGTGAAAAATGTGGCAGTGAAAAAGTATCTTTGACAGGTTCGTCCATCCGACGCGCCCACACGTCATAAGCAATCCAACCGATTGCTTTGACGTGTGTACACGTCCTAGAGCATCTTCAATGATATCAAACGAGAGAAGAATATTCTGAATTGTTTTCTTTGGACTCCAAGGCCACCATACTCTTCGCTCTTTGTTCATTCGCGCTGCCGTTCACTTCCCTGTTTACCGCTTCAGAAAGAATGCCTCGTATCTGCTAATCTAGGGCGCTCTCCGTGGTTTTGATCAGATGGATATACTAAGCTCTACATTTCTGACTTCAACATGCCTCTCAACATGCCTCTTATTATGAAAGAAATCCCGGCACCGATTGTAATGAAATGAATGCATGCTACATCCAGTAGTGTTTCTGTATGTAATAATAGATGTACCCTCAGTCAAATCTGGTCACTAATGGTTCTGGATGTAGTCATGGATGTAGTGTATATATACATACAGTAGTGGTTTGCGATGTAGTAAGGGATGTAGACTTTCCCGTCACTCCATTTCTCCCACAGACATCCATAAGACGTGCAGGGATCGGCGTTCTTCCCCGCCTCGTTGACGGCGATGTCTCCTTCGACCAGCCTTGGCTCGTAGAAGTTGGGGGCTGTGTCACGTGAGAGGGAGAACGTACGTTATTGGACGGTGCAAGCATGTTTAGAATCAGCCTCAGGGTCTCAGACTTTCAGTGATCTCCAATCATCTGGCTGTGTGCTATTGCCATAATTTTTTTAATGTTTTTGCAACTGTAACACTGTGTGTTACAGTGTGTAGTACATACTGCGGTCTCTGTTAGCTCTCGTCAGTAGCTCTCCTACAGACAGCTCCCTTGTCGTGTCCTCTTCATACTCAGCAACATCTGAACAGACGCAATTAGAACAAGAAATCAAGAAAGAGTAATGCGAAAAGGCAGTCCGATGGCAAGAGGTTCCACAAAAGTAGAAGGGGTCCGCCAGTACATTTTGGGGGTATTTTATTTATCTCCAAAAGTTAATTTGACAGTGCAAGCCAGCAATGCATACTAAAACTAAATTACACTGGCCAAAACGACACTATACGAAAGACTTACTAATACTATACTTAAGACTTCACACAGTGACAATAAAAAACGCAAAATAAAAACCAAAATAAACATATTTAGAAGTCTTTCAATCAACATGTGTACATACACGTGTCCTAGATTGTGCGTGTATGTGTATAGGGATAACATAAAACATTCTACTGATATGGAAACCTAAATTATGTTTTGTTTTTAGTAATTCAAATAAAAAGTAAAACTAATTGTAAATCATTATGTGTCTTACCTTCCTGTAGACAGCCACAGTGACCGGTGGAAAAGAGAAATAGATTAATGAAATGTTGTCATACAAAGTCAAGTAACGTCATATACATAATAACAGCTTGACATTTTGTAAGATTTGTTTTGTGCGTGCGTGCGTGTGTGTTAACCTCTTCAGCCCTGGCAGAGGACACCAGTAGGAGGGCCAACACGGCCCAGGAGAACCTCAACACAAACATGACTGGAACAGACCTAAACACACACACACACACACACACACACACACACACACACACACACACACACACACACACAGACAGACAGACACGCACAGAGTTGTCGGGCATAAACCTCAAATCTTTTCTACTTTTTATGTTTTATTTACTTCCTAAATGAACGCCCTGCCTTGTCATAGAAGACTGTTACACGGAAGTAGTGAAAATAATCCACAAGCTCACAATTTGCCACGATGCGTGACTTCACGACACGACAGTGAGCTTTTAGATCTGCTATTTACGAACAGATACATTTCCTGAAAAGTAAACCTTATGGACATACGCGCACAAGGGTTCACGACAATATATAGTATTTGGCCCATTACCTATTATTATTGTATTATATTACATATTTGTATTTATTTTTCATTTTAAATGCGTTCTTGTATTCTTTCTGCAGTGTCGAGAAGACAAGAGTCGCACCAAATTTATATTATTAGGGCTGAAGTGGTTCTGTATGTTTTGTCATAATAAGTAACTAGTAATTAAAGTTCCCACAAATGGGTCCCGGCCCACTGTTTGGGAAACAGTGCTTTCCACCACTATATAACCATATGAATTACTGTATAATGTTTCTTACACGTTCAAGAGGACATCTCTCAGATGCATACTATTAAATTAAATTAAATTAAATTAAATTAAAAACAAGGGAGTGAAAGAGCAGAGTCCTTACCATGTCTAAGATACTATTTGTTTCTAATTAAAAACAAGGGAGTGAAAGAGCAGAGTTCTTACCATGTCTAAGATACTATTTGTTTCTAATTAAAAACAAGGGAGTGAAAGAGCAGAGTTCTTACCATGTCTAAGATACATACTATTTGTTTCTAATTAAAAACAAGGGAGTGAAGGAGTTCTTACCTCGATGCTTCCAGAAGGAACAGGTGTCGGCTTCACGTCAACACCAACCTCTAAATACTCCAACCTGTACTAGTGTTGCCATGTCCGCTTATTATATGGCACGAGTGTGGTTGCTTATTTTGGCCTTGTTTTCATATACATTATACCTTGTTTGTCTTGCAAAATCTGGCAACAGCTGACCTGTAGACCAAACACATAGCGTTATCAGTCTGGCAGGCTAGAAGACCCCTGCACTCTGATGTTCCATGACTCTGGAACTGTATGGTGTATGCATGTTGTCCTTGGCATGTGTGTGAAACATCACATGTGTGCAGACAAGCATGTTTGTTTGCGCGTGCGGCTATGCGTGCGTGTATGACTGTGTGTGACTGTGTGTGTGTGCGCAAGCTGTGTGCCATGTGCTTTTGTGCGTGCATGTGGTACTGTATGTATTGTATATCACACACGGTACGGCCAAGTTCATGGGTGACACATGGATGATGAACTCAGTGAACTAGAGCAGGTGTTATGGTTCCTGTACACATAACCCACCTATAGGCTTGTTTCCAGGTGACAGCAAGCAGACTATTGATGACTAAAATTATATTTTTGTAATTTTCATAATGTTGCCGATGTATGTTCAGCACTTTGTAAACTGCTTTTGAAAAGTATTATGAGTAATACTCATAATTGAAGTCAACTTGTTTTTTTATTCCAATTACTCTCTGTATGTATACTCTCAGAAATGTTGCAACAAACCTAAAAGCTCTCCAAGGACAATTCTTAGGTTACATGAGATCCATTCGCTCTGTGGTTCAAGTGCATTAGGTTGTTGACTCAAAGCTGATGTGTGTGGTGGTAATGATGGATTGGGTGCTGTGGAATCTAACACCACACATCATGACTATTTCAAAAATAATAATCAGACAGCCAATTACTTTGTCCAAGTGGTTTCCTCTGTTTTCATGTTGTGTAAGACCTCGGCCTGAGGCTATGTTAAAACTGTGACACGCTGCCTGTGGACACAGCCGGAGGCTGATGGTGATAAATAGTCGCAAAGGAAAAGTGACCTTTTGATTGGGGACTTCGTGGCATTCCGACAGGCATGTGGCTTCCGCGTGCATTTAGGGTTAGGAACAAGGGTTAGTAATGCGGCCAGTCGGAATGGAAATGCGTCGGAAGGAGGCTTTGGAATGCAGTTGTCTAACCCTTTTGATTATTGGCCGATTGATAGCCTGTGACCTCGTCTGCACAGGCTGCGACCAGCGAGTGAGCGAAACAGAAATCGATAGGTCACCAGGGCAAACACTCGGGTGCCTTTCACACCAGAAAGTCCTCTAAAGCACTCTGGTCGGATCAGGAACCTAACACTCACTCAAACAGGCGTTCACAGCATTTCTATGGAAAATCCCTTCATTGCCATAGTCACTGGAGGAAGTGGATTGGGGAGAATGACGTCTGTGTTAATCTCGTGAGAAAGTGGAGACATTTTACTAAATGCACAATTGCTTCCACTATTATTTGCCTCTGGAAGAGTTCGTTCAGCTTTCTCTCCCCTTCCTCAGTTGTACAATGATGTCTTGCAAACATTTATTCCAGCCTCAGAGCACTCCATGAAGGAACACTACACAATGCATTTTTTATTATGGTGGACTGTCTTTTATTAAACCATAATGCCTGTCGCTTCTCAGCCTGGTCTAGCCTTCTTTAGACATATTTGTCAATGTATGTCCATGTGTCACTACTGTATGTAAAGGCATTGTTATTTTGGAGTATTTAGGCTTTAGTCTTTATGTAAGGCATAAACAATTTAAAATGTGTGAACACGCACAGCACATTTCTGTCAACATGAGTTCCTCTACATGTGTTCATGATTTATTCAAATAATGTCTTGAAACAAAGCCGTTGGCATTTGCATCTGTTTACAATGGTTGACATGTTTTGCTTTTAAATGGATACATATACCGGTATATGCGTATATATTTTATTCGTATATGAAAAAGGTTCCATGTACAGTAAGTGATGTACATGCAATCATGCATGTATAGTTGTAATTTCCGTGCTGTTTAGTGTTTGTACTGGAGTACAGGCGTGTGTGTCTAAGCTCAACACATGCACGCCCGTGCCGTATATTTGCAAAAGCGAGGCTGACTTGATAATGTTTTTCTATATTATGTTCACAACTTCGTATCATGATTGTACTCTCGGATACAGTCAACACATATTCATCATGTATTTGAAATGTTCAATGTTCAATGTTCCTCTCTCTCTCTATCTCTCTCTCTCTCATATTGACGAGCTCTTGTGTGAGGTCCTCCTTGGAAAATCTATCAGCTTAAAAATACTGGTGGATGTTTGTGTACTTGTCGAACGAGGCCTTGAAGCGAACAAGGTGAGGGAATGCAATTGTCCTATCGCTGCCCACACATTCACGTTACAGGCAGACGGCTTACACCAATTTTAATGTGTGTCAAAAATTGCTTTACTACAGGCTGCCAATCATGGTGGCTGACCATCTTCTGGGTCAGTGGTGGCCTAGAGCAGTTGTTCTCAACCTTTTCACGCCATGACCACCCAAAATAACTGGGGACCAACACTACCCCCCATCCTGATAAGCACTTGGAATGTAAGAGTTGTTGAGGCATTACATTTTCAGTTCCACAGATAAGTATTGCGAACATAGCCGATCTACATGCTCACAGCGTCCAGTAAGTAGTAAGTAAGTCCTTACATTGTCACTTCACTGTCATCTGGACCCCCAGGGGGTCCCCTACAGTATAATTATTTAATCAAGCGTCACAATCACTTTAACAATCTAGCTGCCTCTGTCAATTAAAATCCAACCATTGTCTGCCTTTGTCGGAATTCTCCGTCAATTAATGTACTTTTATCGATATGAAATGGTTTAGCTGAAACCGTAACACTGGCCCGGTTACTGGGCAACGCCTTGCATACCCCCAGCACCAGGAAACATGTGTGCGCATCCCATAGGATCCCATTCAAGTAAGTTCGGATCTGATTTTGTGATTTTTCATCGCATCGCAATCATAATAATCATTTCTGGTGAAAGATCGTGAGCTAATAAGCCATTTCTTACAATGGTGGTCTGCGAGCGGAGAAAACGGAAGTGAAAGTGACTGAATATGACCAATTCGCGTGACATCACAGGGTGTGACCATACATGCAGGAGTGATGTCACGAAGCTTGACCATATATGGAGGCGTGACTAACGGAAGATGCAGGTTGTCATAGTAAATGCGACCTACGGTCTCAATTGGTAGTTGTGCTCAGTCACTGTCTTGGCTCCACCCTCCAGTGTACATGATGAGCTCATGAATGATGAGTAGGGTAGCATTGCATAGGATTGCCTAATGCATGTCTTAAAGTAGACATATCACTTTAACAGCTTTAACCAGTAGGCACTGGGCAGTGAAATGAATGAGCAACAGTCAGCCCTCCCTCCGGCAATAACCACCGTTGGAAGGGCAAGGCACTTAACCCCCAACTGCTCCAGCGAGGCATGCTCAGTGGCTGTGTGAGATGTTGTACTGTATATTTACACTTACAGTACGCCGGCATAGTGTATATAAGATTAAGCAGCTCCCAGGTGAGAATGTGTATATAACTGTATCCGTATAAAGCAGGGAGTTGCTGGGAAATAACTCTGTAAACCCGGTCAGTGTAAAAAAAGAAAGTAAAAAAAAGAAGAATGAAAACAAGGGTGAAGCGTGCTATAGCAGCACACGCTATGTGTATGTTCAGCAAGACTAGACTATAGCCTTTTGATTGCCGGGGCAGTTTCTAGCTTTCGACAACAATGTTAATCTAAATCTACTAATGCTATTTTGGTGATGAACAAATGATGGTCCGGCATGGCAATGATGGACATGGCAGCCCTCAGATAGATAATCTCGGGCAACATTGAATGCCCAGCAGGGTGATAACCTATATTTAACCCATAGACCAGATTCTACAAATGTCTTCTAAATTCTGATAGTTTTCTTGAAAAATCCATGTTTCTGTCGTTCTCAAACAATTTCATGTCAAGGACCCGCAATATTACAGTATATGTAATTGGCTGCGGAGTGTGGACCCCCATCTGAAAATATGTCGTTCCAGGCACCCCCAGAAGTAAAGATTTGTGCCACATTTTCAAGATTTTTCAAAAATAGCAGACCTACAAGCTCGTAGTGCGGCACTCGGTGCCGCGCTATGAGCTTGTAGATCTGCTATTTTTCAATAGCTAAAGTATAACACAATGCTTAAAACACCAAAAGGGGTTCCCAACTTCCCGGACAAAATGGGTTAAAGGTGAATTCGGGGGTCAGTGCATTTCTTACTGTAATCTGATGTTAATATATTCAACAACCGGTAGTAGAGTTGGAAAAAAATAAATAAAATGAATAATAATAGATCTAGAACGCACCGTAGCTCAGAGCATGCGAGCTGGGTCTTCTTACAGAAGCCCCTTTGGGTCAGAACACTGTGCGTCGTATCTGGTCATTATGAAAGACAGATGTGTAGGGGGGAAAAAATCAGGCATTCAAATTTAGCGTATGCGGCAAGATACTTGGAGACATACAAATGTTTGCTTATTTTATGCAATATGCAGTCTGTGTGGAATGCTCTCATTTCTCTCTCATCAGAGATGATTGATTGGTAAGATGACAGCCAATCATCAGAGATGATTGATTGGTAAGATGACATTTGATACATTTGGATGCACTCTCAGCCCTCTGAGTCTCTTCAAATCAAAGTGATCTATCGATGTTGCTGTACGTATTATTTTCACCTGTACCACTCATTATTTGATATTACGACATCATATCAAACGGTGTTGATTTCGTTGACTAAAACTAAGACGAAATAAGCTGACAAACAAATAAAAACTAGACTAAGGTCACATTCTCACCTAATACTTCGGTAGACTCAATGCGTATGGGCGGAGAATTTGGAATTTCATTTGCTGCGGTTTGCCTTCACACAGCTGTCATCCGCAGCAATTGGAAACTCAGCAGGGGGGACCTTTATCAATGTGTTCCATTCATAAACTAGCCTACACAGTGAAATCTATGGTGATAAAATTATACTCATAACGTCACGTGCATGTGTCGTGCCGTCTGGGACTGGACCCCCTCTCTCTCTCTCACTCTCTCACTATACGCACGCAGCCACACACTGTTCTTTTGGGCATGGAGGCACAGCGCTGAGCGCACTGATATAACAGACAGCAGCGCAAAATGTTTACACGTTTATTGAGATGAAAGTTCCTACTCCCCACTAGTCCCCAGACTCCCCACACAGTGACAGCACTCCATGTTTACGCCACGCACAGACAGACAGAATATTCTGTAGGCTATAATACTATTACACTGCACTGCAGTGTTTATGTGTTTTCTTAAGCAATTGATTAATGTACTCGTCCTCATTTCGATCAGGGCTTCAGTCTCATCATTCGACCACGTCTATCCACGGTAACGGGACATCTTTGCGCTGCGTAAAATATGCCTTCTCCGTCTCCAACTGTGTTCAGCTCCTCACCCGCCACATTGTTTGCTTCATTTCCTTTATTTACTGTGGATTGCATTCACACCTGCAACGAATCGTAATCAAGTGCGATTGGAAGCGAAGCGAAACCCCCGTTTTTGCTCGGAGTATAATGCGGTTCTTTGATACGCATTACGGTTCGAATGAGCCTTCACACCTGCCAAACAAAGTGCACTTTCTGAAAATACGCAGCAGGATTCGTTTTAATCGCAGCAAAGCTCTCTGGTATGAATGTGACCTAAAATGTTAGGAAGGGACTAGTGGACAAGAGATCCAGTATAAGTCATTTTACACTTGCCGATCTAGCACGACGCGTTGTGTGCTTGTAGATCGGCTATTTTCAGCAAGTGTAAAATCAGTCATTACGACGGCATCAAAGCCCGCCGACTAAATCAACTGTAGATTTAGTCGACTAAAGCTAAACTAAGACATTCCACGTGACTAAAATGTGACTAAAACTAAATTAAAACTATTCAAACTAAAACTAAAATAAAAATTTGCTGTTAAAATCAACACTGATAACAAAATGGTTAAGCCGGAATTGTCCTTTTAAAATTCTGACAGCTTAGGTCACGTCATGTCCTCCATGAACTAATTGTTCCAGATGAAAGTTGGGGTGGTCAGTTCATTAAGTGGTCAGTTCATTAAGTCAGTGCAAATTGCGGTGTGGGTCCCTCGGGCCGCGATTGGGCTCGTTCTACTTTCTCTCTGCTAATTAAGCTTCCCTTTTTGCAGGGAGTCGTTAATCAGCATGTGACGACGTGGACACACAGGGCAGAACGCCAGAGAGGAAGGACTGAGCCTTCTGGAGGCCACATGCCAAAGCCTACGCGGGTTGTGCAGTCGACGCGCTGTGATTGGCCAGTCTCTGTGATTGACAGCCTAACCCTAACCTCAGTAAAATTATACCTAAACCTAACCTCAGTAAAACTATACCTAAACCTAACCCTAACCTCAGTAAAACTATACCTATACCTAAACCTAAACCTAACCCTAACCTCAGTAAAACTATACCTATACCTATACCTAAACCTAACCCTAACCTCAGTAAAACTATACCTATACCTATACCTAAACCTAACCCTAACCTCAGTAAAACTATACCTATACCTATACCTAAACCTAACCCTAACCTCAGTAAAACGATACCTAAACCTAACGCTAACGCTAACCCTAACCCGTGTAGGAATTAGTATGTAGCATTCTGGAGCTGTCTGTTAAACACGAGGTATACCCGATTAGTCTCCCGATTAATTACAGGTCCCCCCCCCCCCCCCCCCCCAAGAAATGTGCCTACTGTCCCTAAAAGTATGTACGTACATGCATAACCTGGAATACAAAGTCTGCGAGTAAAGACTACAATCTACGGTAATCCATTCAATCCAAAGTAAAAGAGTCAAGCAGACTTTTTGGTAAACAAAATGGTCTAATTACCAACCAGACTCCCCCGACTGCATGACTTTTTCAGAAACGTAAGCAATCCCCAAAACAATTATTGTCACCAGTTTGTTTAGTTTGCAAATTGCAAATTGCTTCTGGATGACTCCCAGCATGTCCCCAAGAGAGAGGAAGAGACTTGCAGGCATACAAATGTGTGCTTATTTTATGCAGTCTGTGGAATGCTCTCAGTGCTCATCAGAGAACAGCATGATTGGTAAGATGACAGCCACCGCCTCTATACCGCCTCATACCATTTGATACATCTGGATGAACTCTCTCAGCCCGAGTCTCATCAAATAAATTGTAAAGCCCTCCAGCAGTTCAGACACGGCACATGCATAGCCTAGGTTTTGACCTAGTCTTATTTTATTTATTTAAAAATGAGGGACAATACAGCAGGGGGTCTCTGGAGTCTGGGCTGCCAGTGATTTCTCCATGCATTTCACTCTTATTTCCTCTCTCTCTCTTTCTATCTTTTTCATTAATGACATAGTATAGTCAGGATAGTATTTAATCACTGTTGGCTCAACCGTGCACTCTCCACGAGTTAGCCTCCGTTCTCTTTTTCCCTTTAATGGGTTAACTCCCCCCCACACGCACGCATGCACGAGCGCGCGCACACACACACACACACACACACACACACACACACACACACACACACACACACACACACACACACACACACACACACACACACACACACACACACACACACACACACCTCTCTCTCTCTCTTTGAATCTCCGCCCAGTTCTCCTGCCTGTGAATGTGTGTGCAACTGTGCATGTTTGTAATGAGCAGCGGCCTAGTGGAGCATTCTCCCTTCATGAAAATGTAATTATCTACCCTCTGACCTAAATGAGACTTTACACACGTTCACTTTCTATTAACTTTACTCTGCCAGGGAGAGAGAGAGAGAGAGAGAAAGAGAGATTCTCACGTGGCATTTCATGTACAGATACCTGGCCATTGTCTTAGCATTCATGGACTTTAGTTGTTTTGTTACCCATTTTGGGGGCAGGAACCCCTTTTGGTGTAGCTATTGAAAAATAGCAGATCTAGGTTGATTAAAATTGAAGAATGACATAGCTTTTTCAGAAAACTGTCATTTTCAAACTAGAATCAGAAACAGAATGGGTTAATCCTAGAACACTAAACATATTTTTTGTTACACCATCACTAAACACACCATCACTAAACACGGGTATATTTTACCCAATGTAAAATATTCCATAACAAATATTTCTCATCAAAATATGTTGAAGTACAGCAATACATGGCCTCTTGAGTTTGACTTTTCACAAAAAAAACAAAAAAAAAATTCCACTCTCTCTCTCTCTCTCACACACACACACACACACACACACACACACACACACACACACACACACACACACACACACACTGTGTTAACTAAAGTTGCACTCCATTCGTGAATTAATTAATGTAGATTTGAAGGTTTAACAAGTGGGGGGAATTATTCCTGATCCTGCCACAGCATTCACAGCTGACCAGTTCTGCTGGTCAGCTGTTTCGCCATTTTTATTTAAATGTATTTAAATTCTCACCTATTTTATTTAAATAGTTTTGGTCCAAATCACTACTAATACCCGCAGCTTTACCTGTGGCAAGCTCAGTGCCAGTCGAGTAGTGATGGGAACTATCGGTAATTTCAGTGAACGGGATCAACGGAAAATAAGCATACGCAAATTATATATTCCACGTGAACAATGTTAGTAAAACTAAGATATTTGAGGAGAAATATATATTTTATATTCGTAATTAAAATAAAATTTCATTTTCTCCCCCCGATGTGACATCATCAAAATATTAAACTCCAGTCACTCTTTCGTTTTATTGTTTAACACATTGTCTGCTATTGACGTACAGTATACAGTATATACGTGTTTTACTAGCCATCTGTTGTCTGCGATTGACATGTGTGTGTATATATATATACGTTTTATATCGCTTTATGGTCAACGGCACCACTGAGCGGTGCCGTTAACTGAGCAGACCGTTCACGTTCACCAAAAATAATCGGTTCATTTGCTTAGCTCAGTGGTTCCCAAAGTGGGGTCCGGGGACCCCCATGGGTCCTTGAGGGATTTCCAGGGGGTCTCCAGCTAAATGGTACCCTGAGAGTACTCTGAGAGTGAACCAAACATTTTGGTTCCATTTCTGACCAAAACTCAATGAACATTGATTTAACATTGATAGAAATGCCATTAACCCATTCTGAACGGGCACCCATTTTGGTGTTGGCATCATATTATGCTTTAGCTATTGAAAAATAGCAGATCTACAAGCTCATAGCTCAATCGAAGAACGACTGACATTTTTGTAATCTGATCTCAGGTCAGAATGGGTTAATAATGAAACTGTCAGGATGTAATAGACATTTTTTTAATCTGATCTCAGGTCAGAATGGGTTAAACGGGGGTCTGTAGACTAATATGCATGTCAAACTAAACTGGGGGGGTCCTTTAAATTAAACGGATTGAGAAAAACTGCCAGAGCCCTAAAAATCTTCTCTTATGGTGTTAAAAAGTTTGGGAACCACTGGCTTAGTTCATCCACGACCGACACAACTCTCCAGTGGAGGCTGTCTTATCAGAGGCAGAGCAGCTCTCCCATCAACACCCCCGTGGCCGTCACCTACAATGAGACGCCACATTCATTGGCAATTATTGGTCTCCCTCCATCATCCATCGTGGTCGCATTCAATTACCTTCCGGCACAAACTGGAAATAATCAATGTTTTCCCTGTAGACGAGTGTTTTACTTCTCTTTAATTATTCCCAGGCGGGGTGGATATAACGAAAGGTGGCAATAATAACATGCAAAGAGACACGGATTGATTCACAGCCATGCAGTATATGATCTGCAGTACACTGGGCTGGAACGGACACAAACAAACCCTCATTTCTTTAGGCAGCAGGTAGGCACGCACGCACGCACGCACACACGCACGCACGCACGCACACTGCATGTGCTTAGGATGGAAAGAGAGATGGAGAGAAAGAGAGTGCTCAGCACTCCATCAAACACTAAACCTGCCCACCAATCTTCCGCCTCGCACGTAAAAAAAAAAGAAAAAGAAAAAATAGAATCTGCAAGCAATTAGGAAGCAGCTTACGGAGGCCAAAATATCTACTGTGCTGGCACCGGGTGAGCTTCAGCACCCAGCACAGATGGGAACTCTTAGGCCCACGCACGCAAACACACATCATTGAGACAGAAACATGCGCCCCCAAAGAGAAACACTGTGGTGAGGTTTTGCTGTCTTGTGCCGACATACTACCACTGTTGATTGTTTCATTTATTTTGCTCCCATCTACACATAGGCGCAGATAGGGGTCTCAGACACATATGTCTATTGTCTAATTAAAAGGAAGAAGTTTAGTAGTGTGTGCGTGTCTGTGAAAATTAGCGCTTTAATTGTAACACAGCGAGGGGCTGAAAAAGCATAATAAGATTAATCGTGTTTCAAACTTGACACGCAGGTGTTTAGAAATTACGTGACATGCGTTCCTGCCGCGCGTATAAGGCAGCATTTCACCACCGGGAGTTATAGGCAGTTACGTGCTCGCATGCACGCACGCACACACACACACACACACAGACAGAGAAAGCGGGATATGCTTCCCACACAGTTTCTATGTATGAACCTCTCGTATAAGCGCATATAAATCCTAGCCGCCTCCTGCGTATTATGTGAGCAGCACATAACACCACCCTCCTTTCAGACGTATAGCTCTCTGGGAAATGCTCTTGAAATGCAGTATTCACACCTTCCCAGCAACACATTATACTGTACATAATTTAACCCGTAAAGACCTGTTGAAAAATAGCTGCTATTTTTTGGCAAAAATCGTGAAAACGTGGCACAAACCATTGCATATTTATCCTTTCACAGACCTTTTTCACTCCCTGGAACACAATATTTTGAGATGGGGTTTCACGGCCAAATACAGATAATTCTAGACATGAAAACGTTTGAGCACCACTGACCACCGTTTTTCAGAAACCTGTCAGGATTCAGAAGACAGTTTGTTAAATCTGGTCTCGATGTCTTAATCCATTTTGGGCGGGAACCACTTTTGGTGTTAGCATTATGTTATGCTTTAGATGTTGAAAAATATCAGATCTACAGTATCAGATCTACAGCTCATAGCGCGCCACCAAGTGGTTCACTACAAGCTTGTAGGTCTGCTATTTTTTTTTTAATCAAAGAACCACTGAAATAGAAACATAGCTTTTTCAGAAAACTGTCAGGATGTAGAAGACATTTTTTTAATCTGATCTCAGGTCAAAAATGGGTTAAAGGAGGACTCAGCAGGAGGCTCTATGGCGGCGTGTTGTGAGCCTCACCTCGGCCATGTGAGTCAGAGCTCCATGCAACGCCCCGCAGTCAGCCTATCTCTGTCTGTGTACAATACTGACACTCATATCTCCAGCCCAACCCATTTCCTGGAATGAAACCGTGTGTACGTATGTGCGTGTGTGCACGTGTTATTGTGTGTGTATGTGCGCGCATGTGTGTCTGTGTGTGTGTGTGTACCGTATGTATGCGTGTCTGTATGTGTGTAGTTATGTACTACATCTTCATGTGCACTGCTTGTGTGTGTGTGTGTGTGTGTATGTGTTGCGTGTTCATCACTGTGGCAGTGCTAGCTTATTGCTACCTCGCGCCTGCTGCCGGGCGCTGATAGTGGGGCTTTTTCGTTTGTATTTTATTTATGGGCTGATCCCCAACACGGCACTGGAAATAGCTTGAAGGCTGTAGTGTAGTCCGACAGAGATGGCTGTATATGGAGCCACGGCCGGAGCGAGCATACAGGCAGGCAGGCGTCCCTCTGGGGACCCCCCGTTGTGCTCTGCAGGTCACAGCCAAAGTCCACTGCTTGGACAGAGCACAGCAGCCGATGCACTGCAGAATCCTCCTCACCAACACCAACCACAGAGCACACAATCCAATTCAAAGGGCTTTATTGGCATGAGAAAACACACGTTTACATTGCCAAAGCAAAAAGTGGAACAATGCAATCAAAACAAAATGTATACACAATTGAAAGTCAGAATCTCTAATAAATCAATTTCTATGTACCGAGATCACTGCTGCAGATAGTAGAGGAATACACACAATGATTAGTCTTTAGGGTGGTTGTGTTCCATTTGCTCACGAATCTCTTTTCACATTGTACTTCACCCAGCAGTTTTTTTTTGTAATTTGTCATGTTTTCAAAATCTTTGTGGGTGATTGTAATGTGGGTATATATGTCTCTGATGTCTTGGTACAGATGGTTAGAAAGTGTAGCTCAGTCTCCACAATGGAGGAGTGGTCACTTTGTCACGTGTTGTAAGCTTGTAGATCTATTTTCAACATTTTGAATCTACATATGATAAGACATTATAAAACTAGTTGCGATTATCTCAAATAATGGCTATTAGGCGATTATGTACATGTATTGTTACAGGCCTAACTGTCACCACACATATACAGACAGGTGCTGCATGCCTGATGATACTGTACACCCCCTGCGTGGGTTGGTGCAGTAATACATTGGCCACGGCACGCTGATCCCAGATCAGAGTACGTATAGGGCTGTTATCGCAGGTATGGGGTGGACTCACTCCCCAATCCCTTTAGATTGGATGAGATATATATATTTATATATATCCAATCCCTTTAGATTGGATGAGATATATATATTTATATATATATATATATATAGAGAGAGAGAGAGAGAGAGAGAGAGAGGGGAAAGGGAGCAGCAGGGAGGAGAAAGTGAGATGTGTGATGTGCGTTGTGGAAAAACAGGAGAGGTGGCGGCTCAGAGAAAGGGAGAGAGAGACAGATAAAAGCGAAGTGGATGCACAGTGGCACACAGCCACCGCTCATGGGGAAAACCAGGACGAGATGATGTACAGAGAGTGAGAGATGGGGAGGAGGAGACAGACAGACAGACAGACAGACAGACAGACAGACGGGGAGAGCAGGAGACTGAAGATGAGACGCATCGTGGGGAGATGAAGAGGCAGGAAGAGAGAGACAGAGAGACAGGGAGCAGATTCATGGCATGGATTGGGAACTAAAACGGGCTGGAAAACAGAGAGAGGAAATTAGGCAGAAATCTCTTACAAAGTCTGATAATACAACTCAGCCGCCCTTACACTGCATTCATGCAGTGTTGTACTGCTACTTTTATGTACTGCTACTTATGGGGGCGCCCCATAAGACATGTGCGAGCACACATGTGCGCACGTGTCTTATGTGCACATTCGTTTGATTGATTGAATTGATTGAAATATTTATTAACAGTTTGCAGAATTACAGTACATTTCAAGCACAAACTCAATACAAAGACTGTTAACTGTGAGTGGACGACCCAATTAAGCATTACACTTGTATACAACAGGGTCCACATTGTCAATTCACTTCTATTCACTTCTATGTAGCTAAAGAACAGAACAGGAACAGTAATTCACAACGCGCACAGACACTATTAAAACATGCAGACATGTATAGCTTTTAGAAACGGGATTTACAATGCATAATCGTATTCATGAAAGTAAATGACAAGTCAAAAAAACATATTTTTTATTTTAGGCGTGAGAGACACCCGTAAGGGACACCCCTGCATTTATGGACCCATTTTGTAGCCCCTCTCGGTTAAATTGACACTCCACGGTTTTTCGCAGTGTATTCCACCTTGAAGGTGCACACCTTCAAGGTGGAATACACTGCTGAGGGAGAAGAGGACATGAGAAGAAAGTGGGTGTCAGCAGCAGGAGAAGTGGAGGGTGGGGAGAGAGAGAGAGATAGGGAGGTAAAGGGATTATAATTAGGATGAAGTAAGGGCCACGGGCCACGTTGCGGCAGATCGAGAATTAGTTCACACACAGAGAGGGACCTAGAAGAGGTGAGCGGACGCCACAGGAGAGGACTACAGAAGCAGCCATGCTGTACTGTACATACAGAAACTGCTGACAAGTGTCCGATGGGAGAGGAAAAAAAGCTTCATAACCCATTTTGACCTGAGATCAGATTCTAAAAATGTCTTCTACATCCTGACAGTTTTCTGAAAAAGCTAGGCTTCTATGTCAGTCGTTATTCGATTTTTCTAAAATAGCAGACCTACAAGCTCGTAGCGCGCCACTCGGTGGCGCGCTATGAGCTTGTAGATCTGCTATTTTTCAATAGCTAAAGCATAACATAATGCTAACATCAAAAGGGGTTCCCACTCAAAATGGGATAATCAAGACAAAGGGAAGATGCATTTTCCATACAGCGTACAATACCTGTGCACTAAACAAGACACACGCACGCACGCACACAGTATATACAGTACCATTACTACCAATATATGAACAGCAGTGAACACACATTCTCCAGGGTAATGTACAGTACAGCTGCAGTCTTAATTGCAGGCACTATGAATAGTAGGAAAGTCGTACATCAATTTCAGCTTTATTATTCATCATTGTGTTATTAAATCGGGCATAAAAGGAGCGTCGTTAACATTTCATTTTGGCTGAGCAAATAACCTGGTCTGTATTATTATTATTTTACAAGATTACCGCAAACGCACGGTAATTAACAAAATG
Source organism: Protomyctophum parallelum (assembly GCF_964188405.1). Taxonomy (NCBI): domain Eukaryota; kingdom Metazoa; phylum Chordata; class Actinopteri; order Myctophiformes; family Myctophidae; genus Protomyctophum; species Protomyctophum parallelum. The sequence continues at coordinate 9,694,783 of NC_139706.1, read as the reverse complement.
CACACGAAGGTTATTAGCTACATAGGCGACGTTCATGCAGCTACATTAATTCACGGTTGTGTCACTTCTCACGGGACTGGTAGCCTAAATAATTATGATTACGTTCACAGAACTTCACACACATACAATCACTCACATGCATGTGAGTGATTGTATTTGAGTGCTGTTGATTGGGCAGATTTATGCACTGCAAAGGTGTACTGTAAGCCCAAAGCTTATTGATACTTTACTCAATAAGCTTGGTAAGACCTTGGTAAGCTTGGTAAGACCTGGGGCAGACCTGGAGCTGATCCAGGCGACAACGCCTGCGTTACAATGGTGGAAAATATTCAGCGATTGATTTCCTTGGCATGCTGGCATTATCCACATGAAAATAACTGATGGATCTAGTAGACTGCAGTTTGTAAATGGGCTACTCTTCACATTCAGTAGCCTCGGAAACCCAGACGTTTTTATTTCCAGGGAGAAAAAGAGAGTCTGGGGCAGAGTCCACTTCAGTTTGGCATACAGTAGCGCAGTCAAAATGTTATTGAGAGGATAGCACCTTGAGATGCAGCATCTCGTTTTAGAGGGGGTCCTACAGTATACATACAACATTACAGCAGTGCAAGTACACATAGGTGCAACATAACACAACATAGTTAACATCGCTCACTCTCTGCTCACCATTATTGGTAAGAAAAAAAAAAGAAACATACCGGTACCTGAGCTACAACTGTGGACACCTTTTGTCCCACCACAGTCATCACAAAACATCTCTTCACCAAAATAATTGCTGATCTACATAACGCATCGCAACAGGTTCCCAGAAATGACATGCTGGGATTCAATCCCAAACACAGACGGTATGAACGTGCCCTTTGTGGAATTCACAAACCAGAAAAGCGCATGCTAGGGCGGATATATGGTTAATTAGAAAGGCCAAGTGTCAGCTGTGACAGATGTGAACTCGTAGCTCCCACCAGGAGCTAAACGATACTGATTATGTCATTTACAATGATTACAGTCGATCTAAAACCTAAAATTAAGTTGATGTTTTAATTGTCACCTGGTAATTACATGGTAATGATGGCAAATTAACCGAAGTAATCTGACATGATCCCTGCGTTTCCAGTCCTCTATTTACTCCTCAAAGTAGTCTTATGATTCCCAGTAAAATGCTCAGTATTCATTTAACCCGGAGAGTGTACAAATGTAACCAAAGGACCCTTAAAAGGTGACCTTGGTTACATTAATAATACATTCCGAGTTAAATTAACAATGAGGATTGTCACAGTGTTGTATTCAACACTCGATGCCACGTACTCCACCTCCGTTGGCTGTTGCTGTCAGAACTTAATGACCTTCAAAGCTATTTCAGCTTAGTGGAGACTGTGGAGACTGCTTTGTGAGATGCTTTGTGTCAAGCATGGATGACATTTTTTTCAGTTTTATTTTTCCTCGCGGAACCGTTTTCCAAACCAAAGTATGTGCTCTGTGCCCCGGACATGATTCCGTGTTCCCAGAAGTGCGCCGATTTTTGGTGGTGTCGCTTCAAATAGGAGCCATGCGGCCTGAAAACCGTGGCACTCGGAGCCATCTAATGATCGGCGGGGAAAGTGTTAAATGAGGGTCCGTAGCCTAATGCAAGTCAAAGTTAAAATGAAAAATCTTCTCTTATGGGGGTCCCTGGTATACCTTTTCAAATGGGGGTCCACGGGTTGATAAGTGTCAATTTGGGGGTCCTTGACATGAAAAAGTTTGAGAACCAATGCGTTACCAGATGGCAGACCCATCACTTTTGATCAGAGTGAGTTTGTAGGCCTATTCTGGTCTCAAGCTTGCCATTCTGAACATTCTTCTCCTGCTCAGACTTCCCAGCTGGTCTGGGGATTCGTGGCCAAGAAACAAGAGATCATAAAATGCGTCGGCTTGAAACATTTATTAAATCCGCAAAGCCAGAAAACAAGAAAAACTGGTTAAACGGACCAAATCACTTTATGTTACTTCAGAGCCTGTGTCTGGCTCTGAATCCGAACAGGACCAGAGGATTTTATTTGCTCGCGCATGCCTGGTCAACAGAAATGTTTAATTGAATAATTCAGTAATGGAGTCCAAGAGACCGCTGATGGATAGGAAGCAGATTGTCTTTCTACGTAGATCAGATATGATAATCACATGCAGTCAACACGATGATGATTGATCCTTTTTAGCTTGGCCCATCCAAATAGGACTGTGACTGAAATGAATGTGTGCTGTTGTTGACCAAGTGAACGTGTATCTATCCTGTTTATTTAATTGTTTGATGGCGTGTTCATTTAATTGTGAATTTAAAAGTGAATGCATCACCTTTTTGAGTGGTGCAACTACTCCAAGTAACAGCAATGTCCCTATGTCCACGTACCTAGTGATCGACCGATATGGTTTTTGGCCGATATTTCCGATCACCGATTAGTGGACAAATCAAAAAGCCGATAGCCGATTATGAGCCGATTATTTAAGTTAAAAAAAAAAGTTTTTACAGTAACATAAATTCCAACACAAGAATTCCTTGAAATGCATTATTGATATTTATCGCTTATAAGAAGCACCAACATCGTTTCAGTAACACTTCCCCCCCCTCCATCAAATGCAGCTTTTTTTTTAATTGCATACACTGTAGCAGCATATATATGCATGTATCTATGTATGTATCTATCTATATATTTATCTATGAATGCACCAAGTGTGTGTGTGTGTGTGTGTGTGTGTGTGTGTAATTGTCCAGAACCGCCCCAAAAAGGCCTCTGCCCGGGATCTGGACCGAGCCCAGACAGAACTCCACAAGCTGGCTGCCTATACTCCCTATTTGGGCATGCCTTACAAAGAACTCCATATATGGGCATAAAAGGGAGACAGACATAATTACTGGGTGGGGCATTCATTTCCAACTTGCATCGTTCCAAGTAGGTGAGTGCCCAATGGGCTGTAGAGGCACTACTAGTTTATCAAAATTGGTGATCTACAAGCCCACAGCACATTGCAGCATGACATGTTGAGAACTTGTAGATCTGCTGCCCAAACTCTCCAAAGCCATGTGACCTTGTTTGCCACTTTCAAGATCACTGGCCACTTTTTTAATGCATGTAGAATTTGTTTTTACCATTCATTTTATAGCAATAAAAGACAATATGTCTCAAAACACTGGCCAACAATAAAGTTATTGGCAACTAATTATAGCCAACATGCAATAATCATATTAGGCTGGTCAGGATGGGGGGAAAAAACGTTGTCCTTCAGTTGGCTGACGCGCGCGCGCGCACACAGACACACGGACACAACAGGCAATCAATACAACGTGTTACAGCTGTTGTTTGCAGCGTTAGCAGGCAGCAGCTAGCTTGGCTAACGTAGTTCTACCACTGCTCTCTGTGACTCTGTCCCTCTCACGTGTGGATTTTATTTTGGTTAATTGAAGATGAAAACAGCAAAGCTTTTTATCGTTACAAGGTTAGTAGCCTCCTCCCTGCAGTGGCCCTCTCTCTGACTCCGTGTGTGTGTGTGTGTGTGTGTGTGTGTGTGTGTGTGTGTGTGTGTGTGTGTGTGTGTGTGTGTGTGTGAGAGAGAGAGAGAGAGGAGACGTCAGTCTGTAGAGCGGAGCTAAGCCGTGTCTACTCCTCCGGGGGTGGAGCACTGGGAGAGTCAGACACGCAGCTATACATTTCCTTACAACCGTACTCTACCGGATTTTCAATGAAAGTGGTTGTTTCACCATGTTTGCGCATTTATGAGAAATATAATAATCGGACGTTTTTTTTCCGATTATTTGTTTTTAGCACCGATACCGATATTAATTAAAATCATGAATATCGATCACTACACGTACCTGTCCCTAAGTTTAGAGTACCAGTAGGGGCAAAGGTGGCGCTGTTGTGCTAGAAACAGAGAGAGAGAGATAGTGTTGACCTGTTGCCTGCCAATTTCAGAGAGAGGGAGAGCTGTCTGCTAAATGCTAATTCCCCCACACGGTAACTCTGTCATTTCTCGACCGTTTCGGACGCTGGGCGGCTTGCAGGCTGGCACCCTGGGTGCGTTCCGGTGGGCCTGGAAGTTCCGTGGACTCACCGGGGACCCCCACACAGAGTTGCACCACTCAGTTCACATGGGTGTGATTTTTTCTTTACTTGAAAAAATATAAAAACCTAAATGATTGCGTGTGTTTCAGATACGTCAGCACTCGACACATAGACATGACCTTCACATTCACATTGACTCTTTTCTAGGGAGGGGGTTATGAGCTTGAGACCTTGAGTTGAATTAATATTTACTGTGTGTGTGTGTGTGTGTGTGTGTGTGTGTGTGTGTGTGTGTGTGTGTGTGTGTGTGTGTGTGTGTGTGTGTGTGTGTGTGTGTGTGTTGACCTTGACCTTGTTTTGTAATAATAATGCAACCCGGGGGTGACAGGATGACAGTGTTTCTTACTCAGTTGTCATCCCCTCCCTTTGGAACTCACTCCCAGCTCACCCCCAGCCTTGCCCTGTTCAAACGCTCCCTCAAAACACACCTTTTCAGACTCTCATTCATTCCCCACCTAATTCCAATCGCCCCTTTTTAATTTGAGCGTTTTATGTGCTTTGCTTTAGCCTTTTAATGGTCATTCTCTTAGTAAAGTATAGTTACCTGAGAGGGAAACACACTAGTACTGTAGTACTTGTCGATCTTCCATTTTCAAGTATGAAACAGGGCTTAAGTTCTTAATGTATGTTTTTATTTAAGCTTTATGATCCCAAACTAAGTAAAGTTGTCAAATAATTGTAGTGGAGTAAAACGTACAATAATTAACTTTGAGATGTAGTTTAGTGGTTTTAGTACTTGCATGGTGGACATCAGCTATTCCCCATGTGCTCCTATACTTCAGCCAATCAAGACTCTTCTCAGTAACCATAGCAACCCTGTAGCCCTGGAACCCTCTCCTCTTGTCAGCCATTTTTTAACACACACACGTGTGTGCACCCACCACACACACATATGCGCCGTGCGCACACACACACACACACACACACACACACACACACACACACACACACACCAGTGGTTCTCAGCTTTTTCTCGATCGGGGCAGCCTTTCTTTCTTGAAAGCATTCGCGCCCATTTTCAGAGCCTGCTCTGAAAATTATTCAATCGATTGATTGTAGTTATGTGTTGAGGCTCAGGATCCCACGCTACACTCATACAGAGAACACCTGAAGGTGAGGCGGTGATGATGTTGTCAAAACAATAAAACAGACAATCAATCATTTGATCAATCAATCAGTCAGTTTGCACCCTTTTTTTTTTTTTCATTTTCATTTCAAACTGCACGTCAGGATATCTCATTAAAAGCACCACGCTTGACCATCGTGCTGTAGCCAATACCTTGATGGGATTTAATCCATTCAGACCTGAGACCAGATTCTACAAAAAGTTTTCTGAAAAACCTGTTTCTATATCAGTGGTTCTCAAGCTATTTTGTCCAAAAAGAAATAATGTAATTATTGCCCCGCCGCCCATCTGAAAATATGTTGTCGTCCCCCCCCCCCCCCCCCCCCCCAGAAGCAATGATTTGAGTTAAAAACGTTTGCTGGGAAAGAATATAATTATAATCATAGATTTGCACTCGCTTTCACGATTTTTCTAAAATAGCAGATCTGCTATTTTTCAACAGCAAAAGTTTAAAAGCTAAGGTCGACACAGATGCGTTGCAGGTATTAAGGTGTTAAAGCGCACAGTACGGGGCTAGAATACACATGAGTTGTGTGCCGGGGCAGGGGACATTAGTATCTGTCACACACACACACACACACACACACACACACACACACACACACACACACACACCCCGTTGCATTCACATTCTGCACATGCACAGTGAGCAGAAATCCTCACCGAGAGGAGAGGTGCCTTGAGACTGTGTGTGTGTGTGTGTGTGTGTGTGTGTGTGTGTGTGTGTGTGTGTGTGTGTGTGTGTGTGTGTGTGTGTGTGTGTGTGTGTGTGTGTGTGTGTGTGTGTGTGTGTGTGTGTGTGTGTGTGTGTGTGTGTGTGTGTGTGTGTGTGTGTGTGCCTGCCTATAGGGATTCGTCTATAGGACACAGGTTGCCCACGTGACAGTATATGTCTGAATCGATTATGTATACTGTAACAACTGGGATATAATCTATGGAATGCACTTCCCATTCCCAATCAGAACTGCAGTGCAGACTCACTCCAAATCTTCCGCCGTAGTCTGAAAACCCACCTCTCCATCTTAGCCTGTAGCACTTGCCCTAGCCTTGATGAACTTACAGGCGTATGCATAGGCTCAACTTACTGTATGTAACTTAACTAGCATTTTATGTAGACGTAGCACTCTGTAGGGTATACACATAGTTTCATGATATAGATATCCCACTGTTAGGTTGTTAGTTTACGTATGATTCGTTAAGACTATTTTTATGTATTTAATATATTACCATGTTTTGTTCTTTCTTTCTGTAAGTCACTCGTCTGCTAAATGGTAAATTGTAATCGGAATCAAGAAGAATCAAGAATCAAGCAGTTTTTTTGTCACTAGTCATACAGGTGCAAAAAGAGAAATGCAAATGTGTGAGCTCCACAAAGTGCCGTGCTACAGTATATGAGGTTTAGTGTGACACAGAGACGGACGGATAACTTGGATGGAGAGCATTGGAGAGCGTTTTCTCATGCCAATGAACAAAGCTCCTTTGAATTGAATCACTTGCGACGCAATGCAACAACATTGCGCCGATGTGCAGCGGGACATATCAGACCGCTGCGACGAACGCTATAAAACGGTTTTGTTGCATCTCGAGTCATTGGTCCATGTGGTTTGGGCTTAAGACTAGTATGTACAGAAATACAATAAAGAAGTACTCTAGGCAGTGCACACATCCGAGTATAGCGCCCTGCCCTGGGCACAATCATAGCCGCGGTGTCACCTTAAAGTTAGGGTAAGTGATATTTTTCAGTTAAAACAAAATGATTTTTGTTAAAAGGTTGGATACTATATATTCTGCTCATTTCTTTGCGTCATCACTTACTGTACAATTCCACTTTTGTTCAATCTGTATTCTGACAGTTCTCTATCCTGTTTATATAAAATTTGTGACAAAGTCACAAATGACATCCGAACTTTGGATGGCTCACCAAGGACACCACTCGTTATGGAGCTTTGAAAATCCTGCTTTGAACCGAGGTAAACGTAGAGGAGTTCCATCCCATAGCATAGCTGGTGGTGACGGAGGCGTTAGGAGGATAGCAACCGGATCAATGTTAAGAGCTGCTCTGGGGCTCAACCGCTTCATATACGGAGTATATACCATAGAGTATTAAAAGGATAAAGACTGATCTGGCACGAAGCTCCGCCCTCCCTTAGCTGGGGGGTACGAATATACTCGTACCTCGCAAAAAGGTGAGGGCATCGGCACTCTGTGCGTTCTTCTATACAAGAAGGCAGCCTGCGTGAGCCACGTATACGACCTGCACGTCATCTCGGTAGTTCCCCCCCCCCCTTCCCACGCTGCATGGCCTAAAAGCAATTAAACAACCCATCGCTGCCTTTAATTCCAATATCCATTCGTCATTATTAAAGCCCCCTGCTCTGCAGCTATTATTATTGTCCTGATCCGCCGAGGGTGCTTGATGTCGGAAAGGACTCATTATTCTGTGGCTGCACATTAAGCAATTACAAAATTGCTCTTGCTCCGTGAACCCCCTCCCCCTCCGTTGGCCCCATCCCCGCACAGCCCACCTCCCGGCACGCACGCACACACTAACGCACGCACGCACACACTAACACACTCACGCACACACACACTAACACACTAACGCACTCACGCACGCGCACACTGATGACTGTACTGTACCATAGGTGGAGCATGGCTAGCTGGCCCCTCTACTCAGTCAAATAATACCGAAGAGGGTAAATCGTTCTTCCATTTGATTGGTTTTGCTGAGGTGAGGTTATTAGATGTAATACACATGCCGTGCACAGAACAGTGTAGTATTGGCATCATTCCATTACAACATAGTGGAATGCTCATCCACTGATGGATTCATCAATTTTATTGTTATTATTATTAAGGCCTGTTGGCTTTATTAGGTATTTCATCCTGCATATTGCAACATAACTCCCCATCTTTTCATTCTCACCCTTCTGCCTTTTTTTCTATTAACACAATTCATGCCAACATCGAGATATCTGTCTATATAGGCTATTTTTACCATCTTTGCCATTCACAAGATTTTATTAAAGAACATCAATCCAGCTTTAACGTCACTAGCCTCCATAGGCCTCTCATGATAGAAACAGCATCCATACCAATCTTCGGTACACACAGTCATTAGTGGTTTAGTGTTCCGAATGGGATAAAGTAGGATGTTGGGAGCTTAATAAAACATTAATTTGAGGTCACGCTAAGCATAATGATATCACTTCCGGGTCGGCCGGATAATGCTTCTTCTCTGTTTATACCGTGCATTTCACTGGCACTGGCCTCACGTTACTGCCTATGGTAACGGGAGGGATTAAACTAGCAGTTGTAGATGTAAAAGTTACTATAAGGTTGAGCTACTGCATGACCTGTTTCTTACCTAAAATGTGTAGGCTGCTTACAAGAAGCAAGGTGCCAGAGATGGGCCTGAGTCACTTGAAGCAGCGGAGCTCTCTCTCTCTCTGGGACCTCAAGTCACGTACTGTATATACACGGCTGTCGCTCATTACATGCCGTGACATGCCTAGATTTAGCATTTAGAAAACTCAGCGGTGGTAGAAATCCCTGCATGGTGCTTTGCCGTACAAACGTGTCACTCGTCAAAATCATTTTGCCTGCTCTGTGTTTTGTGTTATCTCACCTGATCTATACCAGTGATTCTCAAACCTTTTTTTCCGCTTCTTGTCATATTCCCTTTCCCTGGTTTCTGAATCCAACTGCCCCCCCTATACCCGACTGTAACATTTTGTATAGAATATAGGCTACTGACTTTTGATATACTGTGATCTTTCCCCCTCTCTCTCTCTCTCTCTCTCTCTCTCTCTCTCTCTCTCTCTCTCTCTCTCTTCTCTCTCTCTCTCTCTCTCTCTCTCTCTCTCTGGTGCAGTTCATAAATGATGCGGTTTGATCAACGCGTTGTGGCGCTCATATTGCAGGGCCTATATATACACACACACAGACGCACACACATGCGCACACACACGCATACGCGTGCACGCACGCACATGCACACACACACACACACACGCTCGCACACACGTCGTCATCACTGTCTCTGCCCTTATTTTTATTTTTTTCCAATGCCGCAAGATGCCGTACCACTTGTGTTTTCTTTTCAAACATTAAAAGTTCATAGACTTGCCTACCACATGAAGTTATTTATAAAAGACAGACAGTGCTTAATGGAAAATGTAACTAAAAACTAAAATGTTCAAAAGAGCATGCCTCGTGAAGGTTTTTTGGTATGGTGTTCCATAAATTGGGAACATAATTGGCTAAATCCTTTTGGGGTAATGTTATGCATTATGTAGCATTCTGCCGTAGAAGATGATCAGGCTTCTGAAGGAACATAAAACACCAGGCGGTCTGTGATGTAGTAATAAAACGTCTGGCTTTCCGAGGCTAGTGATGTAGTCCGGCCCTATAAACCTCTGAAAACTTGGAGTTAAGCCAAGGACCACTTTTAATTACTTTATATTGAATTTTCCCATGTGTCAAAGAACATGCATGAAAAAGAAAAAGACTAGGACAATACACTTTAAAGACTTAAAAGATAAATAAAAATGGTTTGGTTAGCTCTCCTTTGCTACACAACGTTCGGCTAGGCTGTCAGTAAAAAGGTTCCCCTCCGTCCACTTCAATGTTAACCGGAAATTTGAATCCCTTTTTTCTCTGATTCTTTTCCCAGATTGAGTGTCACTGCCTCGAGGCTAATTAGTCTATAGCCTATAATTAGTCATCTTCATCTTCATTGGAGTATCGGAAAACAAACAACACAACATTTTGGATCAATATTATTATGGCCAGTGTGAATGGACCCTGAGACCTTTTCTTTGAGTTGCAGAGTAAAGGTATTTTCAGATGGGCCGCGACTGACACGCCTAGTAATTCATTTTCAGTGAGAGGCGTGCGTTTATTTTGGACGTGCGGAGAAGACGAGGGGCGACAACGCAAGCACATTTACGTGGGCACCGTGTATTTCACGAAAGCCTGCCTTAAAATAGTGCCATCGCTTGTCATAATATAAAAAAATATTCCACGGTCCCGATCAACAACAACGGAGAACAGAGCGACACGGATAACTCGTGTTAAGACGATATTCATGGTAAATAACCGTGTACACTTTTATAACTATGGAACCTTTTAAATAAGCATGAAGGCGTACGCACAGTCACACACACGTACACTCTCACACCAGGGCTCCACCGGGCGCGTCCGCGTCGCGTCAGCGTCACCGTCACAGAATGTTCCCTTTTTAATCAATGAATGGTGGCTCCACTCACTCGCAGCTCTGTGATTCTCAGTATTGCAGTGATGCATGGATGTATCCGTTAATGAGTCAGTGTGCCTCTAGGATGTACAGCTTGCTTATTTATTTCTTGAAAACATCACGCAAACATTATTCCCTACAATACTCCCTGTAAGGACCACATGCACCTTGTGTGGGTGGGTGCGTGCGTGTCATGGCTGATTTCATGAAATAGACGTTAATTAAGTCCTTGGCCATAAGAGCGTTAATTTGGAAAATGGTAATGGACATATTGTAAATGTTGTCACTTTATTCATTCCAAAGTGATCTACAAGCTCACAACACGTGCTTGTAGATCAGCAACACGTCGTATGATGACGAATAAATCAGGCTTCACTGTGGGATGGACGCTTTTCAGACAGGGCATTAGCCCGACATTCATCCGCGAAACTTCACCCAACAAAACAAGCTATTGGAAGCTATTTTTCGGTGGCACATTAATCAAAAAACTAGTTTACCTCAGTGTTTTGATCAGGGCATGCTCTGTGTGTGCGTGTCTGCGGATCAGCGCGTCGCGAGGAGAAAGATGTGTGCTGTGCCCTCCAGAGAGAGGGCACAGATTTGGGTTAATAATGCTTTACCAGGACCTGACCAGATTTGTGTTTTTTTCGTGCGTGCGTGCGTGCGTGCGTGCGTACGTGCGTGCGTGCGTGCGTGCGTCCGTGCGTGCGTGCTATAACGTCAGCTCATACTCTGAAGATAAAATATGTGTAGGATCAGACAACACTCTTATTTGCCAGACTTTCTCAAAGATTGTCTGAAGAGATGGAGAATCTTTCCTATATCAATTACCTTCATGGCACTGCATCATAGAAAGTTGACATGACTCCCTTGCTCACACCAAAAAGCCTGAGCCTGCGGAGAAAGTGCAAGCGTTGTGCCAATTTGGCACACAGGTAATCCACATGGACATTCCATTTGAGCTGGTTGTCCATTTGGATCCCCTTGTATGACACAACCTGCTCAATTTGCGTGCCCCCCATGACCACTGGGTCATGGGTGCAGACACCTTTTGGATCAAAGATCATCTGAAGTTATTGATCTCAGCGATATATCCCACTGGGCGTTCAACCCCCCACAACAGGCTGACTATTACAGTGTCATCAGAAAATTGTAGGCAGTGAAAAGAAAGGGTGAAATCATACCCCCCCCCCCCCTCCCCCCTTGTGGCACACCTGTGCTACACAATTTAGAGCTTGAGGGTACCGAATTGACCTTGACCTGTTGAGATCTGTTTGTTAGCATGGAGTAGAACCATCTAATGATGAACAAATTTACATCCATGTTGTTTAGCTTATGGACAAGTAGCAGAGGACTAACAGTATCAAAAGCAGAGCTGAAGTCCTCTAAAAGGACATGTGCATACAGTACGCCTTTGGTTCCTCCAAGTGCTTACTAATTAAAAGGGTTATACTGACTACAGCATCCAGCCATGTAGGCAAACTGTAAAGGATCCATAGAGGAAGCCACCTGAGACTTATGTAAATTCACAATGATTCTCTCAAAGCATTTCATAACCCCACAAGTTAAAGCAATAGTTCTATAATCTTTGTTCAAAGAGTGACAAGATACAGGAATTATTAATGCATTTTTCCAGATATCAGGAACAATGTGTTTTACGGACTGTTGGAAGATAGGGCACCAGGCTCTTCTGAGCACTTTTTTTTAACATGTCAGGCTCCGTTGGTTTTTTTTGTTGCATACCTTGCTAAAAACACTCGAGGATCAGAAGCATTACACATGATAAAATCAATGTTTAAGTCAGGGTCGTGACGGAGAAAAAAAGTCATTCAATTCATTGGCTTTAGCAGTTCATCCAGTGTAGCAATAGGATTTCGGTTTATGTTTGTTATCTTTTTCATATGATTCCATAAACCCTTATAGTGTTCATGGTTGCTGACACTCTCCTCCAGTGAAGCTCAATGTTTTCTTCTGGCCTGTGACAACATCCGATTAAGCTCCTTTCGGGCTGTAGCCAGGGCCCTGTCCCCATTTTTGAGGGGCGCTAGCCCCTCCTATACACAGGTTGAATGTTTGTCTTTAGTTCTATGTTTGTTTTGAAAACGCCATTGACAATGAAGGGAACATTTACGTCATAATGTAACTCTAGATCTTAGATCATATTGTCTCTTTTTTGTTAATGGCGTTGAATGTTTGTTTTACATCACCATTACATCACTTAATCTTAATGAGTCTTAATGAGTTAGACTTTAATATATTATCGCCCCTCACAAAAATCACACACGGGTGTGATTTTTAAAAGCCACGTTCTTGCTGCTAATACAGACTTTAACCTCCTTGGTAATGTAGGGCTTGTTGTTAGGGAAGTGAAGAAAGGTCTTTTTTGGGACAACATTGTCCACACAGAAGTTGATGTAGTCCGTTACGGTCTCTGTAGTAGGCTTACTGGACTTTAGAGAAGATTTGTAAGTGGGCATGAGCTGGACGGTCGAGTGATCAGAGTTGACAAGATGAGCTGCACAAATAACAATATTACCGAGTTCCCTCGGAAGGTAGAGCAGTCTCATAGAGAGACAAATAGTTCAAGGTCTGGGTCACAGTACTTTTCTCTGATCGTGTATCGGCTACACCAACTGTTGCTCACATACACACCGAGTCCTCTGGACTTCCCAGATGAGGCCTCCCTATCAGCCCCGTGTTGACAAGAAGCCATCCAGCTCTAGGAGTTCGATGTGTATCCTCCTGTAGCCATGTTTGTGTGTGCGTGCAACGTGCGTGTCACATCAGTCACATCAGTGACTATGAGTATGAGCTCTTCATGTCCTGCCAAGCATACTTTGCCTCATATTTACCAATTAGCCACACCATCCAACACGTGCACACGCAAATCATGATAACTGATGATCATAATTGAAGTGATCATTCAGAGACACGGAGGGAGTTGTCTCTGAAACAACTGTGTAGCGCCAGTATTATGCATGCATGGTGATGTCATCAGCATTCTGCCAGCTGCAGCCACAGGTTATGGCAGGAGTCATGCAACATTAATCCATTTTGGGCGGGAACCCCTGTTGGTGTTAGCATTATGTTATGCTTTAGCTATTGGAAAATAGCAGATCTACAAGCTCATAGCGCGCCACCGAGTGGCGCGCTACGAGCTTGTAGGTCTGCTATTTTTGAAAAATCGAAGATCGACTGACATAGAAACATAGCTTTTTCAGAAAACTGTCAGGATGTAGAAGACATTTTTAGAATCTGATCTGATCAAAATGGGTTAATAGCCTGACATGACTTTGATAGAGGTTAATCAGCTATTGGGATCAGAAGAACAATTCCTCAGGGCCTTTCTCCCCCCCCCCCCCCCCCCCCATTATGACCGTGTGTTATGACCACATTAACATTCAGAGAGAGAAAGAGACCTGAGTGCGACTTTGAACGTGTTTCGTTTCCTGGGGGCACATGGGGACCTGATGAGAACCACACACACACACAGTCATTCATTCATTATTCATACCTTGATTGATGATCAGAATAATTGATTCCCCACAAGCCACTGCTGAGTGACTGATGGCGACGTTGAAAGAAATGGAGCGAGTTATTGGGGGTTGGCGAAAGCGCCTTTCTGTGTGGAGTTTGCATGTTCTCCCCGTGTCCCCTAGGGTAGGTACCCTCACAAAAAACATGCAGTAATCCTGGTCTCTAAACTGCCACCCCCTGGCCAGCCAGGGAAACTCCCCCCTGTCAGGTGTAAAGGAGCAACTTGGACACTCATGCATGAAGGAAGCATGAATTCAAGTCCGTTGCTCTCCCCAGGTTGGCGGAGGGTGTGTAGAGCCCAGGATAACATTAGATATTTGACACGGGGGTGAAAAATGGGTTACAAAATCGTGGGATAATCTTTTTTTATTAAAAAAAGGTCTCTCTACTGCACACCACTGCTGTGCCAGAGTGCTGTATGTGTTAGCTCTTTATATCCTCTTTAAGGATGCTAACCTGTGAGTCTCTTTGACTTCCAGGTTTTCCCCAACGTTAAACATAATGACACTTTCCAATCTTCACCACCGGTGACCTTTACTGTGCAGCAAATGACAAACCAATTAAATAACAATCAGCCGCTTCCTTTAAAGAGCCTTATACGAATAAATGGTTGCACTATGGTTCACACAGAAGCGTACATGAAATGACTACTAACCAGAATGACTCACCATAACTGCAACAAGCTCTTGTAGCGCCCACTTTCCAACGTTCTTTTGTCTGTACACTCACTGTGTTTTGTATGGTTGTTCTCTAGCTCCAGTTAGCTCATAACATTTGCTTCTGTTAGCTTCTGTTGCCACTCACTATGCGTTGTGGCATTCAGAGTATGGGCTTTTATGCCGTTCAGACTAGACTATCATTGGCTTAGAAGGCAATGAATCATGACTAGGTCGCTAGTAAGGTCGCCTGGAGGCAGCCAATAGTCGCCACAGTAGTGGTGGGTGCAAATGTAGATGATTATAGCCCCTCCAAACAGCTTGTCTTAACGCAAACATTAAATGCCATTGACAATGAATGGAGAATTGACGTCATATGTGTCTGAGCAAATCGGCTGTAGGTACTGTATGTCTGTCAGTATGTCAGTGGAAACCCTGGAAACTGGAAAGGGATCACCTGGTGACATAACTAAGGTATGTTTCAAGGTTGGTATAAGGTCAATAATTGCGCCCCCTCACTTCACGTGGGTGTGATTTTCTTATTGTGAGAACGCTGGCTTCCATTTTCGCATTGCAACCTTTCAGGCTGCAGTTTCTATTAGCTTGGATTCCCCATCGATGATGTCACTGGAGGACGGGTTTCTGTACTGCCAACAGCCTTCCCATGAGAGATGGACCGAGTAGAGGAAAAAAAGTGCTATTTTATCATGATCATTATAGTGAGGACCAATTATATGAAGAGAGGTTGAAAAGTGGTGAAGTGGTCCTTAACCCATTTAGGCCTGACATCGAAATTAAAAAAAAATGTCTTCTAAATTCTGACAGTTTTCTGAAAGATGTTTCTGTGTCAGTGGTGTTTCATGTCAAGAAACCCAAAAATGATATGTAATTGGCCACCGACCCCCATCTGAAAGTATGTAATATCAGAAGCGAAGATTTCAGTTAAAAACGAAAGAATATATATTGAAAGATTTTTGCCACATTTTCACGATTTTTCAAAAAATAGCAGACCTACAAGCTCGTAGCGTGCCACTCGGTGGCGTGCTATGAGTTTGTAGATCTGCAAATTTTCAATAGCTAAAGCATAACATAATGCTAACACCAAAAGGGGTTCCCGCCTAAAATGGGTTAAAGTAAAAGATTTGAGTAGGCTACTTTTTCCACCAGGGATTTTCGGTGTGCAACCCACGCACAAAACTCAGGCTTTAGGCGTGATACAGTATTAAGTAGCTGTGAGTCTGTTACGAACCCAGAGAACCCATCTTCGACTTTTATAGCCGACAGCCACCATCGGTCACAAATCCCACTGCTATAGTCCGACTGTGCCGGACAAGACAACAGTGCGTATGATGGCAGATCAGGGAAAACATCTAAATGGGCAGGATTTAGCCGCAGGTCGCTGCCAAATCTTATAAGTGAGGGCCAGGAACAGTATTTCATCCAGTCTGCTTCCCTAAAGCACTTAAACGTTTTACTAAAATGAAAGCATTGTTTGTTGCCTTTGATAAGAAAAAAGCTATCAAAACAGGACAGCGTGCCCTGGCTGGCAAGAGGAGCTGGATTCTCTTTAAGTGACCGTCTGGTGCAGCCACTGAACAACAACAACACCACCGTTCCACAGCATACAAATCCTCATGGGCTCCCTCCCTTCTCCACGCGGGGGGACTTTACAATGAGGCAGGGAGGGAGCTATGGAGGAAATAGAAATTAAGGCATTTAGGCCTGACGTCGAAATAAATAAAAAAGTCTTCTGGAAGAATATATGTTTTTGAGACCACCGCTACCGTATAGTCAAGTTTGAAAAAAAAGGACGAAGAAAGGCGCAACAGTTTTCTCAGTGCGAAAGATGTAAACATTTCAAAGATTTGTGCCGCATTTTCACGATAAAAATAAATAAATAGCAGATCTACAAGCTCGTAATGAGCTTGTAGATCTGCTATTTTCCAATAGCTAAAGCATAGCATAATGCTAACACCAAAAGGGGTTTCCCGCCCAAAATGGGTTAAGGCGGCTGCTGGGCCTATAAAGAAAAAATGACACTCTATGGAAGATTTCGCCCTGAGGGAAAATTTTTCAGTTAAATATAAGATGATTAAAAAAATATATGAAAAGCTCAGATTTTAAGATGCCACGGAGCTAAATGCTGTAATTGAAGAATGGTGGGGTTTAGTTTTTTTTTTAAACAAAGATGCAGATTAAAAAAATAAGTTTTTGTCTCGCATCATGAAATCAGAAACTGGTGTGTGAGCAGAGAGATGAAAAGGAGGACGTTAGCCCATTTTGGGCGGGAACCCCTTTTGGTGTTTGTAGCATTATGTTACACTTTAGCTATTGAAAAATAGCAGATCTACAAGCTCATAGCGAGTGGCGCGCTACGAGCTTGTAGGTCTGCTATTTTTGAGAAAACTGGAGGATTTTTATTTATTTTTTCACCGTCAGGCCTAAATGGGTTATATGGTTTGAGCCACAGAAACTGAAATATAGCGGCTAAAGCGCTGCGGCGGCGTGATGGCACCAGGCGTGTTATCGGGTCCGTATGGCGGCAGATGGAGGTGTGGGAGCTCCAGGGACACACATGTACCGTGTACTGTACTGGAACTCGCTGTAGCGATGATGGGCGACTGGCAAATATACTGCTATAGCTGGCAGCTGGAACTAACTGCCAATCATGGACTGGCGGCATCAAAGACATGTCCCAACTACGACTACCCGAGCCACTGCACAGCCTAAATGAATCCCATCTGAATTCCATCAAGGGTGTCTGTCACTCACTCAAGTAATCTGTCTGTGTGTGTGTGTGTGTGTGTGTGTGTGTGTGTGAGTGTGTGAGTGTGTGAGTGTGTGAGTGAGTGTGGAAGTGACCAATGTTGGCTGTGAATAAGTTCATGTGTTGCCTATATTCTGTACATTTAGGGCTTGTTTGGACTCGAGCACTGAGGGGCACGGTGGCACAGTTGGTAGTGCTGTCGCCTCACAGCTAGAAGGTCCTGGGTTCGATTCCTGCTCGGGGCGCTGTGGGTGCTGGCGGCGTGTTTCCTCCTCCGCGTCATCAGTGCCCATACCCGAAGGCGGGGTTGGCGAAAGGGCCTTTCTGTGTGGAGTTTGCATGTTCTCCCCGTGTCCCCTAGGGTAGGTACCCTCACAAAAATATGCAGTAATCCTGGTCTCTAAACTGCCTCCCCCTGGCCAGCCGGGACGCCTGATGGAGGGGAAAGGAACTGGTTGGAATAACGTGCTCCTTCCACGCGCTACGTCCAACCAGGGAAACTCCCCCCTGTCAGGTGTAAAGGAGCAACTTGGACACTCAAGCATGAAGGAAGCATGAGTTAAGTCCGTTGCTCTCCCTAGGTTGGCGGAGGGTGTGTAGAGCCCAGGATCACATCACAGGATGATTGACACAGGGGTGAAAAATGGGTTACAAAATCGTGGGACAAAAAATATAAATTAAAGGACTCGAGCACTGAGACACGTGATGTTTCGAGTGCGTGGGATATCAGAAGCAACTGAAAATATTTGTGCCCTTGATAATGTATTTTATAAATGTGGACTCAAATAAAGAAATAGAAGTTTGTGTGTGTGTGTGTGTGTGTGTGTGTGTGTGTGTGTGTGTGTGTGTGTGTGTGTGCGTGCGTGTGCGTGTGCGCACGCTCCTGTCAGGCTGATGGTCCATGTAGGAACATATGTACAATTCTACTCTGGGTTAAATGAACGCCTCCCATAAGCTGTATGAAAACTGTGTGCAAATTAAGCAACATATAGGATTAATGATTACTATTATATGAGAATATGTATGCTCTCCGTAACCACAGGGTGTTGAGTTGACATACATTCTTGGCACTAAAAATGGTGGAAAATGGAATATGATTATGTGTCGGACATGAAAATTATATCTGCTGCCCGCTCCTGTTCTGACCTTAAAAACATACCTTTAAATCTATAGCCAGATTTATGGGACGCGTTGCTCGGCGAAAAATAGCCAATCTGTGTTGCTTTTGGCTAGCGTATATGACAGAGTACTGTATATGACAGAGTATAAATTGAGCATAAGTCGGTGAATGGCAGCATGGAAGTGAGTGTGCGACTGTGGAATGAATGCCTCTAGGACTCCAGCAGTGTGTGTTGCGTTATGAGGGGGAGACATTAACTCGCACGGCGAGACCTTCAATTTGGCTAAAGGTGCTTTTCTCTTTATTAGTTTCACTGGCTTCACAAATCATAGTAGCCCTGGACTCATTATGAATGGTTGTGGGACGTCTTGGTCAGCCAAGAGGGTCATTTTAATAAACGCATCATCAATTCAGTCCTATTTCTGGAATGATTATAGACCGCCGTCGGGTTACAGAAAGGACGCCCTTTTCTGACCCTGAACATAGCCTCCTCTCTCTCCTTCCCGCTCTGACCCCACCCTAAAAAAATATAATGTTTCAAGGCTCTTGTCGAGGTACAGTAGCCGCTCATATGAAATATATATGAAGTGGGTGGTGCATGCTTCCTCACCTGGAATTCTTAATGAACTGTGCAGGGGTGCATTCACAGAGAAACAGCACTATAACACTTAGGCTACTGTACGTACATGTTTTTGCAAAGAAAACTTCCTCCATAATAATGAAACCCAATGATCATTATTTAGGAGGAAATAAGGACAGTGGCACTGACTCTTTAACCCATTCAGAACGGGCACCCATTTTGGTGTCAGCATCATGTTATGCTTTAGCTATTGAAAAATAGCAGATCTACAAGCTCGTAGCGCGCCACCGAGTGGCGCGCTACGAGCTTGTAGGTCTGCTATTTTTGAAAAATCGAAGAACGACTGACATTTTTAGAATCTGATCTCGGGTCAGAATGGGTTAATCAGACCAGTGTGTGTCCAGTGGAAACCTCGTATGAATCTGATCTCAGGTCAGAATGGGTTAATATGCCACTGAATCTGTATTATCATCCTAGCTCTCCCCACATTCGCGCCCCATTAACAATGACCCCGTGTGACAGGACAGACTATCAAAAGACTCGCCCAGCTGGCTAGAGACTGCCATACAGATCCGCTGGGTTTGCCTTTCTATCTCATCTCTCTCCACTGAGATGAAAATCCTGTATGCCCGTCATATCTCAGAGACCAGTACAGAGTACACACACAAGGCGTTGGTTATGGAGGACACTCGAGCTGTAGGCCATCACGTGTTTGAAGCTTCTTGGAAGTCTGCTATCTGGAGCAATAGAAGTGGTGGATGAACTGTTCTGTTACCGCCCGGCTGGAGAGAAATGCAGAGAGACCATGCCGTTTCACTGTAGAGACAGATAGAGAGAGAGAGAGAGAGAGAGAGAGAAAAGGAAAAACACGGACTACTGCTTTTGCGGCGCAGCCAATGGGGACTCTGTGCCTGCGAGACAGCCCTCGTTATAGTGTGAAATGAATTACATTTTGCAGGCCACATGCATTTGCCGGTGTCAGCTCCTATAGGCGGCATGAACTCACATAGATATGCACGCAATCACATACGGGGCACACACACACACACACACACACACGCACACACGCACACAAACACACAATCACAGTGGTACATACGGGACGCACACACACACAATCACAGTGGTACATACGGGACGCACACACACACAATCAGTGGTCATGGATCGAATGCATTAAGTATACGCACGCACGCACACACGCACAGGCAGTGCACTAGCCCAGAATAAAAGTAATTGAATTTAAACATACTTAAGTATTCAAAAGCACATGTCTTTAAAAATACTAAGTGCAAGTAAAAGTAGAAGTGTTTGCATTGTTGTAACGCACACATGCACGCACACACACACACACACACACACACACACACACACACACACACGAGTGTGCGTACGCGTGCACACACACATGCACGCATGCACACACGAGAACATTATATTATGTAAAGCTGGGCGTACATGACTGACACCAATCTGTGGTTCTGTTCTACTACACACTGCACCAGTTCTTCACTCTCCCACATGGTCGCATTCACACACACACACACACACACACACATGCACGCACACATGCACACACGCACGAGTGCACACACACACACACACACACACACACACACACACACACACACACACACGCACACGCTCGCCCACAGTTCTTCCCTCTCCCACATGGTCTGGTGTGTCACATTATGTTCCCTCTCTCTGAACAAAGTGTGCAGTACGTGCTGGATGGATGTGCATAATTAATAGGCTCCCGGATGTCTATTGATGCATAGCTTCAAGAACCCACAAATAAATGTGTTTCCGCTGCAGACACCGGTTTGAAAATATTTTGTCAGGGAAACTATACTTAAAATTGCAGTCGCTTTGCCAGCTTGTAGCTATTTTTTGTATATGCCTATGTCTACTGTATGTCTTTTATATATTTGCTACGACAGTAATATTCAATGTGGCTCTCTGGAGTGAGTGTGGAACTATAGTGGCCCTCACCAGCTTCCTCTCTGGAGTGAGTGTGGAACTATAGTGGCCCTCACCAGCTTCCTCTCTGGAGTGAGTGTGGAACTATAGTGGCCCTCACCAGCTTCCTCTCTGGAGTGAGTGTGGAACTATAGTGGCCCTCACCAGCTTCCTCTCTGGAGTGAGTGTGGAACTATAGTGGCCCGGCCCCTCACCAGCTTCAAAGTTGCCCACCCCTGTGGTAGATAACTCTGATGACTGCGGGGCCAGTAAAACTTTTAAACATAACAAATGTATACAAACGCAAACAGAATATAGAAGAATGTATTTTGTATTGACCTTTGTCAACACTGACCTATTATTATTTTTTATTTATTTATTTTTTATTTTTTTGCGGCTTACGCCTTTTATTGATTTTTTTTTTAAGGGACAGATAGTAGGCTGACAGGAAACGGGAGAGAGATGGGGGGATGACATGCGGTAAAGGCCGTGTCGGGTCCGGGAGTTTGAACCCGCGGCACACTGCGACTGGATCACCAGTCCGGTGCCCAGACCGTTACGCTACGGCCTGGGCCTACACTGACCTATTATTACTACACATATTTTTACAGCCATCACAGGTGACTTGCATTGACATTTGATATTAACAGTTTTAATTCCCGTGATTAAACAATCGTGTTCCATGTGTGTGAAAGTGTTTTTGTGTGTGCGTGAAGAGCCTTTGAAGAGCCACTGCACCGACTTGATAGTTGCTTGTCATGAAAATCCACTTTAACCCATTTTATGCTTTAGCTATTGAAAAATAGCAGATCTACAAGCTCATAGCACGCCACCGAGTGGTGCGCTACAAGCTTGTAAGTCTGCTATTTTTTACATAGCTTTGACATAGCTTTTTCAGAAAACTGGATTGTAGTGTTCCCTTAATTGCTTTGATTTGGAGATGCAATCACCAATAGCAACAACAAAAAAATTAATAATTGAATAATACAAATTATACAATCTACCATTGAGATTTAGCGAAGAGACGGTAGTAGTACGTGGTTTGAACTCCTCGTCCTCCCAAACATAAAGAGGCGCTCAGTCAGTGAAGTGTAAATCTCTGCCAGGAGGCACTGCTGTTACTGTAAGCAGACAGTGTGCTTTAACAGCTTGACGCCTCTCTCAACTATGACTATGATGAGGCAACAGTTGCATGGCTTCTAGCTGAAGGAAGGAGTCAATTGGCATACTGTAGTGTACTTAGTGTATACTAGTACCGTAGGTCTCATTTGCAGTTCAGACAGAATTTACTATTGGCTATTATTTGCACTCGTAGTCTCTTAGACACACATCCCATAGCATAGGGCCATAGGCTGAAGCGATGGTGAGTGTGAGATTATAAATTCACAAATATAACACCAATGTGGCCATTGTGCAAAAAATCACACCTGTGTGAACTGAGTGGTGCAACTCCCCTCTCCCCCCTCCCCTCTCTCTCTCATTAGCAGTCAACAGTGCAGCACTCTCTCTCTCTCTCTGTTTCTGGCACAACAGCGCCCCCCCCTACTGGTACTCATAGTCATACTGGTGCTCATAGTCACATAGGTGAACACGGACATTGCTGTTCCTTGGAGTGGTTGCACAAATATTCAGGAATGTTTTGGTAATTATATACAGGGCATACTGGCAGCGTGCACTAGAAATTTGACGCTGATTAGTTTGCAAGATTATTATAGCTATACAGAAACACAAACAAACATTGTTTATGATGTTGTAGTTTATTGCCGAAAGGCATGGCCGAGACTTCTTTTTTGCATCCTGTCCGTCCGTCCGTCCGTCCGTGTGCGTGCATGCCTGCCCGTCTATGATCAGCTAATCTCCGGTACCGTTGGCTTGATCGCAGTGAAACTGTGCACACGTACGTACACTTCCTGGACACCAGAGCAGAACCTCCACCCCAAACTTCTCACATTTTTTGCAAAACACATATTTTTGACAGTGTACTCCGCTCCGAGTGGTGAGACATTGAAAAGTGCTCAGTGCTCCTCCTAGGGTGAATAAAAGCTGCTCAGCGTCGTCAGCGATGCCACAGCGAGAGAGAGAGAGAGAGAGAGAGAAGGACGTGCTTGGCACTTTTTTCCTCCTGTGTCACCATGTGGCTGGCAAGTGGCAACGCTCCATGAAGGAGGTATTTAAGGACACCTCATCTCGCGTGAAATGTTACCTTAAGGGCCAAATGTAATGAGGGAGGAACAGAGCATCGCCATGGAGATTTACAACAGTCTGAAATAGACTTCATGCTGATTTAGTATAATGACATCTCGTATAAAGCACTGAAAGAGAAAATAGGAACCCAGTGGTTCCTATTTTTCACCCCTTATCGCTAAACTTCTTTGCCTTTTTTTACCATTTTAGAAAATCGTTCAATTAGCCGATCTACATCGACACGTTTGTGAGATTGTAGAGCGGCTTTTTGAACTATTCAAAAATGTTTTTTAAAATACCGGTAGTAAAAAAACAAAAAAAGGCAACGATGTTTAACCCATTTTGGGTTTAAACATTATGTTATAATTTAGCTATTGAAAAGTAGCAGATCTACAAGCTCATTGCGCGCATTCAGACTGTGACGTGCATTCTGGGATGGATTGGGCCAAATGCCACGCTGCAGGCCGTTGACTATCATTGCACGTGTTCATGTGTCATTGCCCCAATAACATGAATAACCTTCCCTCCGTCCGTTATCAGCTAATCTCCGGCACCGTTGGCCCGATCCATGCCAAACTTTGCACACACACTCCCTGGATGCCAACGACGAACCTCTGCCCCAAATATTCCACAACGGCCTGTTATAACACCACCATGAGGCACATGTCTGTAGATTACTCGTACACATTTTATCCATACATCACACAATTCGGTATACACTATCTCCATAGTCATGTGATCAACACGGAGCGGCACCATTTCCCATCTTCCATCCTGATTGGCTAAGATTGGCTTCCAAAGCTCACACGATTGGTCCGTTTCGAAAAAATGCCACAAATCACAAATGCAGTGTCCAATTTCCGTGAAATTATACACGCCAGATTTCCACTACGTCGAGGACGACATGCCAGAAATTTCCCCCCCAAATCAGCCTCACGGTGGCGCTATAACAGGCCAATTCCTGTTTTTAGCTATAACTGCATCGATCTGTATACAACTTATGTATGCGCACTCCCTAGAGCCCATGGTAAAACATTGTCCCTGCATCCCTCCACATCTGCCGGTTATAGCGCCACCATGAGGCCAATTTCTGTAAAACACATTGCTTATGTTAGTCGCACAGATTTCATCCAAATCTCACGCAAATCGGTTCACATGATCTCTGTAGTCATGTGTTCAAGACGAGTCTGTTGGATTTATCTGATTCTACACTGATTGGCTTACACACTATCTCTATAGTCATGTGTTCAAGACGGATCTGTCCGATATATCATTTTCCATCCTAATTGGCTAACATTGGCTTTCAACGTTTGCAGGATTGGCCCGTTTTGAACAAAAAGCCTCAAATCATCCAATTGCCATCCAAGGCAAGAATAAATGGCACCCTTTTCACATTGGCCTATTATAGCGCCATCAGGAGACCACAACCTGACCTGCCCTGGTGGAGACCTGTGCCGATTGGAACTTTATCTAGTTTGATTTGAGTTCACCTGTTAATCTTGTGCCAAGCCCTGTGTTTGATTGTGTTTTCTGTTGGATTATTGTATTATTATATCCTGAGTTCCAGGTCGGTTTTTCTTTGCTAGTGTTAAGCTCCTGCAAACCTTTGTTGATTAAAAGAGTTCCTTTAAGATCCCAACTTCCTTGCATTTTGGTCCTACTTGAAAAGCACCCCCTGAGACAAATCCTGCTAACTTTAAAAGCCAAGCTTAGCCTAATGGGATGGAATAGTGTGTGTGTGTGTGTGTGTGTGTGTGTGTGTGTGTGTGTTCGGCTGCATTACTTATTGATCGAGGATGGGGAGTGAGCAGTGGGGCCCCAGCATTTGACATAAATCGGGTGAAAGTGTGCATACTGTACATTAGTATTGACCCTCTCTCTCTCTCTCTGTCACCCCCTTGTGTGCACGTCTTCTGTGTGACCAGTGTTGTCAGCCAATCATTTCAGTCCTTCACCAACCCACATTATCTCCCCCCCACTGCCCCTCTCTGTCACAGCACGTTTGTTTTATAATGCTTTAAAAAGCCAAGATCCCTTAAGAACAGCAAGACTGCGATCAATGCTCTCGAGTGTGAGAGATTTGATCACGCATGGCTTCCCCTCCCAGATGTATTTTAACCACTTGGGGAACAATAGCCAAAAATAGCAGATCTACAAGCTCACAATGCATACTTTGTGTTCTAGTAGATCGGCCAGTCCAGTTTACTACAGTATAGGTCTAGATCAGTGGTTTTCAAGGCTCATTATTTATTCATCATTTGATCCACGGATCACCATTTGATGACATTTATCCTCTCGGACCCAAAACCTACAACGCCATGTGTTACCATAAAGTAAACCATAGGATAGATAACGTTGATCAAAATAACTATTCCTCTACATTCTCTAATTGTGTAGACTTTTGAGAGTGGTAAATGAAACCAAATCCATTTGGTCCCCAGCTCCATCGTCATTTAGCTGGGGACCACCTGGAACCGCCTCAAGGACCAATGGTGGTCCCCCGGACCACTGGTTGAGAACCACTGGTCTTACCGCTGGTTTTAAGTGGTTAAAACTGGATTAACCCATTCTGACGGGCACCCATTTTGGTGTCAGCATCATGTTATGCTTTAGCTATTTAAAAATAGCAGATCTACAAGCTCATATCGCGCCACCGAGTGGCGCGATACGAGCTTGTAGGTCTGCTATTTTTGAAAAATCGAAGAGCGACTGACATTTTTAGAATCTGATCTCAGGTCAGAATGGGTTAATAATGAAACTGTCAGGATGTAATAGACATTTTTAGAATCTGATCTCAGGTCAGAATGGGTTAAAACAGGGAGATACGTATATATCACTTTTGGAGATACAAAAGTGTATCACATCCTACAACAGTAATGCCCCGAAATAGAATGCCGTGTTCGGGAACGTGGTTATAATGGAACCTAGAATAAAGACAGGCAGACATCCTAATGAATTCAGTGTTATCTATATGCTAACTGTAGTCCCCCCGAAGAAAAGAGAAAGAGGTGTAATGCATTTTATATGGCCACATATTGCTCTACAAACTTACGTTACGACCACCAATAAGTGCTTTGTCTGCGCTCTGGACTGGAGAAGGCTTTCCATTCGGTGAACTCTCTCAGGAGCATCGGAGAAGCCAGTTGTGTAATTGCACTCATTTCCTTTCTTCAGGGAATCGGGGGGTTTTATCCATAAATCAGCATCCCCGTTTCCTGAGGCTTCTCGCGGTGCAATGAAAAAAGAAGAAGAGAGAAAAAAAAGAAAAAAATATTAATTTAAAGTCATGCATAAAGTCATGCTGCAGTGCATGGTTGTTTCACTATGAGATACAGGGGTCAACAAACACACCCTCATGACCTTGGCCTGCACTAATACAGTATATAGGTCTAGGAGAGCATGTTGTGCCTGAGCAGAATCACACAGATCCGGTGAGAGAGAGCGAAGAGCGTTGGTTCGCTTCAGGGCACAGCATCCCTCCCGGGGGAGGGGGGGGGGGGGGGGGGGGGGGGTTTGAATAACATCCAGGTAGCTGAGAAAGCAAAACAGTGATTTTGTGAGCAGCACCTGGCCATGTGCCATGTTTATGTGTAAAGCACACACCGCAGGGCATGTGGTCTCATTTAGACTCCTTTAGAATCCAAAGAAAGAGGCAGAGTTTCATTTCATTATATATGGGTTTCCCCTAAATTTAGGACACCCGTGCCCGTTGGGCACTGGCCTACTTGGAACGATGCAAGTTGAAAATGAATGCCCCACCCATTTACTTTGACTATTATTTGGACGGGACAGATATATTATTATATATATTATATATTGTATATTCATGAACATTACATAGAAATGTAGCGTAAATACACCGGATTTAGCAGAGTTATTATGTACCAGTACTGGTATTTACTATTCCCCGCCTAGGGCGAGATTGGGTGAGATGAATTGATGATCACAGATTGCCTATAGGGAGAAATTGGGCGAGATTAATTAATGATCACAGATCACCTAGGGCAACATTGGACGAGATATGGGTTTATAAGGTTTAATAAAGATTTTTACCGGCTCTTGGCGCCATCGTCGCCATGCAACACTTCCGCGTTGGCGACGTCATCGATCGTTTTCCATGCTCCCGTCCCGTGCTAGACGTGATCCAAAAAAAGTCTTTGTATTGGAATTGAGCTCGGATTGAGGCGATCGTACAAAACAGCCATGTTTTGGGAGGTCAATAAAATATTATGGCGACCTCGCAGGACCGTTTCAGCTGTTGTGATCACAACACATGGATCTAACGTACGCCCCTGATATGCTTCCGTGTTCCCTGAAGTAAGTACATTCTGGTGTAGATCGGCTATTTTCAGCAATTGTAAAATTACTTATACTGGATCTCTTGTCCAATGTCCACTAGTCCCTTCCTAACATTTTAGTCTAGTTTTTATTTGTTGACGAAATTGTCAGTATATTTAGTCTTAGTTTTAGTCACCATACAGTAGCTTAGTTTTCATTTAGTTTTCATTTAGTTTCCATTTAGTTTTCGTCAGTGGAAAAACGTAGTCGACGAACATATTTCGTCTTGGTTTTAGTCGACGAAAACAACACTGTCCAGCACCAAGGACAGATCCTACTGCAAAAAACTGAAGTGGAGTCCCCGACAACGTTCGTTGTATCGATTTCCAAAAATGCCCTGTGGTATAAACATCTTTAGGAATAATTCACAACAATTCACAACAAAAATATGCTGTAACATCTGCTTGTTGTGTCGCCATATCTGCTTAGATTGTTGGGCCAATTAATATGGAATATGCTGGATGACTGTGCTGAACATAGTCACTGGAGTATATACCCTGGGATGTTGCAACACTAGTTTCTTTTTTGTTTCTGAGGCTGAATACTGAAATAATGAAATATTGAAGAGCCCTGACGTTCACCTGTCACATCTACTTCCTCCCTAAATAAAAGCTCTCCCTGGCTCATTGTTGCATAAGCACTGAACCCGAGATTGAGTGAGAGAGAGTGGTTTTCCCTGAAGCTTTAGAATCCTCCCATGGGCAGGACCAAGTAGGTGCCAGGCTGTCAGGATGTCCCTTCTGGCTTATAACACAAAGAAGAAAAACACCCCAAAACGAATGCCAAAGTCCACTCCTAAACTACCCACCTTCATCACACCTATACAGTAAGGCACCTTGCCAGATCCTCACCGACAGTAGCATTATACACGGCAATCTCCAACCCAGCTCTCTACTCTGAGAATACAGTATTGCTTACGTTACGGTATATGCTACTTAGCATTGTTAATTTGTTTGTTGGAAAATTGTGTATGGATTTGTCTGAACGATGCCTATAATGAATAGTATCACATGTACTTTAGGGGTGTACATGGCGGTTGCCTTTGAACCCTTTTAATATGATCTTTCAATATATTTAGTTTATTCAGTAATATGACCCATGATGCTCTGCCAGTTCTGCTCTGCTGGCTTTAACGGAGTCTTGTATGCCAGGTGATCCCTAGATGAGTTTGTTAGTATACTGTATGTGATTAATTTCATATTTTACAGTATGTTGTTTACACTTGTCTTTGATGTGCCTGCTAATGATAAATAACTATGACGTTAGAACTATCACAGCATATTGAGGCCAACAGGGTACTCCATATGTGGATTTGCAGATTTATTGATATTGTTTACTGTGCGGCTTCCCACTCGGTGCGTCACTCTCTCGGGTCCTACGCATGCTGCTGAGTTTGAAGTCCATCGGTCAGACACGTACAGTACGCACATATTCATTCATAGTAGGATTATCATGTTATCCAACTCAATGCATGGATGTGAAATGGCTTGAGACAAGCTCTCAAATGTAATCAGTATAGATAATTAGTTCAAGATGCCTTTATGACAATATATTGACCTATTTTACCTTGACCATCTTATCTATCTAATTACATGTGAAGGTACAGTGGAGATCATATGAAGCATCAGTCCGGTGATTTAATGAGTCACTACGGAGACTGACTAATATACGTTTGTATGTACAGACAGACGGACGGATGGACAAACAGACAGAGAGACTCATTACTACTGTATAGGTTCACAATAAATTTGTAGCTAAACTAATTATAATAATGCATGCCTATACCTTCTAAATTCCTCTCTAAAGCCATTGCAGATTTGTGATTCTTCTGTCAACGTACATACATGCCCCAAAGCTGGAGCCCTTCTTAACGAACCCTAACTCCTGTGGCATCGTGCCAGCCCTCCCTCTGTGTATTTAAACCATCCCACCTTGTGCAAATCAGATATTGTGGTGGATCAGCAATTTAAGTTTAAACCATTACCAAATAGTTACAGATCAACCTACTTGCAATGTCAATAGATGTCATGATTTGCGCATAATTTCCCCGCTCAATGCATCCTTTTATGTTATTCTGGTTGTCCTAATGACGCAGAAATATCCTGAAAAGTTTCTGGGGGGAAAGAAAAAAAACCCTTAGCTATGGTACACTATATGCTCTCTGGACTGGAAGTTCTTTCTGTGCCTGGCTAAGACAGCTTGTGCAGAAATATCTGCCAACTCTGTATACCTTTAGCTCTCTCACCTACGGCAACTCCCTGAGCGCTAATAGTTAGTGTTTTAATGGCTACTGTATGAGGCTGTCCCTGGGACAGTACAGTACATCCTTACCGAGGGTAAGAAGTATGTCCAGTCTGTAGGAGCTTGTTATAACAAACTTTCCATGGATTCATAGTTTTCACTGTACAGTGTACACGTTCTAGAGCCAGGTCCATTACACACAGCTCAGCACATAATAATTAATCTGGAAACCCATCAGCAATTTTTCAAGCGCAGTGCTTGAATCTGTTCTTGAGAGATTACATTTTATAGGCTACACAGTATTACACAGTCGTAATCTGTAGACCTTTTGTGAGGCTCTCAGATTACAGTATCTTCTGTATTCTAAAATATTCATAAACTGCTGTTTTAACTTTTCTCACTTTTTTATCTTGTCTCGCCTGTGGAAAATCACCATTTGCATGAGATACACATTGCGGGTCGTATAGTATCATTTTATCATTTTAACCCTTGGACTACCAATCCCAATTTTTTTGTTTGGGTAACAAATTGGCATATTTTTTATTCATCATTTTCACATCAATAGAAATATCTGGTGGTTTGAACAGATGTTTTTTTTTATTTTTTTCATTGCTAGTGTATTCTCTCGAATTGCACACAGATGGCGGGAACGCACCATTATGCTGATTTTGGCCAAAATAGACGAATCTTCCTAAGTCACTTCCGGTTCAACGATCAACAACATCCGGCAGTATTTTGACCACTAGCTTGGCTGGTCCGGATTGCTAAGCTAATGCTATATTTTTCATAACTAAGTCAAATTAACCTCAAATCAACCCCAAAACATCACAAAATATCACATTTTTTACAGCGACGCACATAGAGACGGCGCGCGTGCACGATAGCGCACGATCACGCGGATTTCGGACGTTTTCTGGTAAATTACATCCAACATTAGTGATATTAGCGAAACAATATAATTTTTTGCTCCATTGAACCCCCGATAACTGACATTGATTGACATTCTGTTAATTCCGGGAACGGCAAAAGTTTGTATTTTTAGCAATAATCCGTTTTTCCCGGGAACGGTAGGCCAGGGGTTAAGGTGAACCAACTGGCATCCAGAAGAAGAGAAAAATAAATTAAGATCAAATCCTAATCATTTCTACTGTGCTTTATTCCACCAAACATCGACATTTAATTTTATTTCTAATGGTAATAAAATAATAAATTAAATAACTTCTACCCACTTTTCGTCTAATTCCCATCGGGGTCGCTCGCCACAGCGCATAATCGCTTTCCATCCATGAACCTCCTCTTTCCACTTTCAGCATCCTTCTCCTTCTCTCTCATCCCTCCTTTTAACATGCCCGGCCCAAACCACCTCAACCTCGCCTCGCAGAAAAATAAATTGCAATCTTGATTCAGACACCTCAATTTCTACATTTGAGCAAGAATCGTGCTGCATTGGTTAGCTGTCCAATTCATGTTAGTTATACTCTTGGCTCCTGCATGTTCAGCAACTACAGACTAAAGAAAATATATATTTTCGTGGAGAAAATGAGATTCTTGTGGAGGAAAATTGAGGTCCACATTTGAGCAAAAATCATGCAGCACTTCCCTCTGACCCCTAATGTAGTAATTTCTGATCACGTCCTTCCTTGTCACTCCTAATTATTAATATATTAAACTGGCGTATTGAAATATTCTGTGGGGAAGAAGCAATAATGTGATCTATTTTTATGTATGCAGTCATCTGGGACCCAGTTCATGAAAAGTAACGGGTGAGTCCCTCTCACTGCCTTGAACATGGAATATAGCCTGGAGTGATGATCCCCGAGCAACCACACGCACAACGGGGGTCACGCCTCCTCCCGGCAGCCATACATATTAATCCACACATCCCTCCATTTCAGCAGGCAGTGACGATGATACCATGGACTGCCAGAGTGCAAGAAGCGAGAGAGAGAGAGATGGAGAGAAAATGAGAGAAAGAATGAGAATGTGACACAGTAATCAGTATGCAAAACGGCACAGAGAGTGGAACAGAGCTTCTCCGCGCACAACAGTTCTACTTCCCAATGTGATCGAATATCACTTAAAATCATATGCAGTACATGTGGAGTATACTGTACAAGGACCTTTCCGATCTGATATCCACACTGGTTATTAATATGTATCTTCCAGGTTTTCCTCTGGTGAAAATTTACTTTAGCTGGCTGCCTCACTGGTGGTGACATGTGACACTCGGTGATATGTGTCATGCTGTTAAAATACTGATTGAATGTGACTTCTTGCATTTTTCCTATTGGTTGATGGCAGGACACGCTTCACGCTTTCCCACAAAAGTCAGCACGAGCATACTGTACACAAATACATTTTAAATCATTTTAAATCAATCAATGTATTCGTCAATACTGTTGGAATATTAGATTCTATTCTAATTTTACAAGTTAATAGCCCTAGAATATCTGTGATCTTACATACATGCATCCAAATACACAGCCACAGTCTGCTAACCGTGCGCGGATAGGACCAATCTATGTATTTGGAATACATGAAATGTATGTAGCCCAAGATCACATTCCAATGTTGGAAAGGTGATTTATTAGGAAAGCCAGACAATATTGCTGGCTGTTAGGAGCATCACAGAAAAGGTTAAACCAAGAGTCACTTGTCCAACGGACAAGTAACATTTTTAATGCACTTAATGTCCGTAAAGATGTATTTCTTGTCCCGGACAAACACATGCCGGCACACATTCGTGCGGAGCACACAAAGCACGAAGCACTCAACACATTGATCAAAGTTAGACCATTAGAATCTCGTCAAGGAGAGTCCCAGACATCGTTATGTCTGTTCGTTCGCATTTCGACGATTGCGAGATCATTTCATTGCAGCGCTCATCTGGTAAAAAAAAAAAAGACCCGTTTATGCTAATGTTGTCATTTATCTGCCGCCGAAAAGGGCAAAGCACATGAAGACAATAACCTGGCTGTCATTGAGATCCCTGACACGCTCGCACCGCTGCACAGAAGCCCAAAGCGCCATAAAAAGCTCACACAAAGGAGTTGTGCTGCAGAGCTCTCCTCCTCGACACCTTATTATGACTGAAGCACCTGCCGGACAAAGACACTAGTGTGTGTGTGTGTGTGTGTGTGTGTGTGTGTGTGTGTGTGTGTGTGTGTGTGTGTGTGTGTGTGTGTGTGTGTGTGTGTGTCTGTGTGTCTGTGTGTCTGTGTGTCTGTGTCTGTGTCTGTGTGTGTGTGTGTGTGACATATCATAGCTGAGTGGTCAGGGGCACAGGAAAGACGGAGGCATGCATGGCGAGAGATTGCAGTGAAGTAAGAGGGTTTGGTTTGGACCCGGAACTGGTTCTTTTTCAGACCTGGTTCTGAGATTGAAGAACCGGAATCGGTTCCATCGTATTTGGAACTGTTTTTTTTATTTTTTTAATCACACTGTCAGAGCTGGTACAGTATGTGGACTTACACTCGTGTAAGGGTCCATTTGGTTCCCGTAAGCGTCCATTTGGTTCCATTTGTACTCTCTCAGAGTTACAGCCCTGTAAGCGTCCATTTGGTAACATTTGTACTCTCTCAGAGTTAGTCCTGTAAGGGTCCATTTGGTAACATTTGTACTCTCAGAGTTAGTCCTGTAAGGGTCCATTTGGTAACATTATGTACTCTCAGAGTTACAGTCCTGTAAGGGTCCATTTGGTAACATTATGTACTCTCAGAGTTACAGTCCTGTAAGGGTCCATGTGGAACCCCCTATGGGAATCATTAAAGGGAATCGTTAAATTTAGGCCTGAAGTCTTCTGAAAGAATATATATTCAAAGATGTGTGCCGCATTTCTACGATTTTTCAAAAATAGCAGACCTACAAGCTCGTATCTCTATGAGCTTGTAGTTCTGCTATTTTTCAATAGCTAAAGTATAACATGTATAATGCTTAATTAAAACACCAAAAGGGGTTCCCGTCCAGAATGGGTTAAGGAACCGGAATTGTTCAAATCCTAAAGGTTCCCAACCCTAGTTAGGACAGGACAGGACACGACAGGACACGACAGGGCCGGGGAGATGGGCAGGATCGAGTCACTGCTTGATCTCGCGTGTGTGTAATATGCTGTGCATGCTGTGCACACGCACGTAATGTTACTTTTTTATGACCATCAAGAACCCAAAGAATTGATACAAAGGACTGAATTTATATTGCTACTTTCACTTTCACTTTGCAGAAAGAAATCCATCACCAGCATTTATGGGAGAGCAAGTCACCATCAGTACATGTACGTAATGCCAAGAGAGGCCATCCACCTGCACCATGCAGTCTCCTCTACCGTACAGTATGTATCTGAACCATCTCTACGTGTGTGTGTGCGAGTGTGTGAGTGTGTGTGTGTGAGTGAGTGAGTGAGCGAGTGAGCGAGCGATCATGCATGTCCACATGTTTGTTTGCCCTCTCTTTTGCCTTTCGCTCCTCCCACTCAATGTGTTGAAGACACACGGCATGACACCAAACCTATTTTCATCCAGGGGCCCTCCGTGTATGCACACAAGGCTGAGTGAGTGCGACAATATTGTGATTACAAATGCGATTAGGGCCATTGTAGAATGGCATTTGCGTATTGAAAAGCCAACAAGGCATCTCTATTACCGAGCCAGTGTAAACACAAATTATCACATTACCGACGCCAAGCTGTGCTTTATCAGTTCAGCTGCCGCTGTAATTTCACAACTAAGTGCTCTTTCATCTCCAACAACACACTGTGCCCGGATGGACTGCTGATACACATCACAATTTGTTTTCTTCAAAATGGTCTCCTTCGTCTCAAACTGTGTGGAGTGAAACCATCAATTCCACTCACCCATATTTCCTCCAAAATGTCACACCATCTCATCTCCAACCGGCAATCATCCTTTTGATCGATCGTGCCATCGGTACATTTTAAACAAGTAGACAGTGGGTGTTCGCTGCCTGCCAGAGCAAATATATCATACAATGATGCTTTTTCACTCCATTGTTTGATTTCTAGTGCTCATTCCAAAGGGTGTTTCTGGAGTTCTAACTCACTATACAAGTATAAAGGCCTTTTCAAACGGGCTGCGACTGACGCGCCAAGTACTTCATTTTCGATGAGAGGCGTGGGGCGACTTTCACGTGGACGAAACAGAAGCAGTGCTGGAAGGACGAAACAGAAGCAGTGCTGGAAGGACGAAACAGAAGCAGTGCTGAAACAGACGAAACAGAAGCAGTGCTGGAAGGACGAAACAGAAGCAGTGCTGAAACAGACGAAACAGAAGCAGTGCTGGAAGGACGAAACAGAAGCAGTGCTGAAACAGACGAAACAGAAGCAGTGCTGAAACAGACGAAACAGAAGCAGTGCTGGAAGGACGAAACAGAAGCAGTGCTGAAACAGACGAAACAGAAGCAGTGCTGGAAGGACGAAACAGAAGCAGTGCTGAAACAGACGAAACAGAAGCAGTGCTGAAACAGACGAAACAGAAGCAGTGCTGAAACAGACGAAACAGAAGCAGTGCTGGATGAATGAAGGACCAAACAGAAGCAGTGCTGGAATGAAGGACGAAACAGAAGCAGTGCTGGATGAATGAAGGACCAAACAGAAGCAGTGCTGGATGAATGAAGGACCAAACAGAAGCAGTGCTGGAGAGGCCTTAGCAAGCATCCCAAGCAACCGGATCAATTCCAAAAATGAAATACAGCGAGGCTTTCTTATAGCGATATCAAACGCCTTAATTTATATAGGACGTATATAACTGTCAATAGCCACAGCAAGTTGCACATTGTTTTAAACATTTTTCTACCACATTATATTTTCCATGTGACATGTGAATCGACATGTGAATCGACATGTGAATCGACATGTGAATCGACCCTCGCAGCCTCTTCAGCTATATGGCCACTCATAAATAGAACTCATGAAGGTTTGTGTTATATAAGACATCTTCCATCGAACAAGGAAGGACATTTTGTATTCACTATGTGTACTTTATTCTGAGACTGCCGACCAGCACGCTTCATTTTTCACCCCCACTGAACAAAAGACGATAATAAACACATTACTTCTTCCACATATTGATTAGAAAAGCAATATAATACCTCAGTTGCAGCAGACGGTATTGGGAAATGGAATTACAAAAGCAGACTTGGTTGATGCGTCTATTAGGTTGAAAATGAGCTGAAATGAAGTATATAGACTTTCAAAACTGTGACTGTGGTTGATACGTTTATTAGGTTGAAAATGAGCTGAGATGAAGTGTATAGAATTAAAAAAATGTGAAATATTGGCTAAATGTTTGAATATATTGTGGGAGAGAGAACTCATACAGGATTTAAACTGACATTTACATCTGTTTAGTTTTTTCTTTCTTTTCAGAAACATTATCAGGTACATAAGTTACTGTATACTCTTTATCCTGCCCAAGCAGGTTAGTTTAGATTGTATACATCTGTAGATAGGCTACTTTCTGTTTATTGACAGTGCCTCTTGTTCTGCACCAGGTGTTCTGATTGTATCTAGCTATTCCTGTTTTTTTATTTTAGGCTATGTATACAGACAAACAAATGCTCCTATTTCCACATCCAAAAGATCAGTGTTGAGTCTGATGGTTAGAGTATATGTTTAACTACCATTATGTTCACAATTAAGGTACTTTCAGACGTGCATCGATTAACACAGACATTGTCGCCTGGATCAACGACAGGTCTGCTCAAGAGGGGCGCGAGGGGAGCTAAACAGAATCCAGGTCTGGTCAGTCACGGGAATGAAATGAGTATGGTACGCGCGCGACAATTTCACGGGACCGCGCCCACGTACATTCGCTTGTGTTCTCCACACGTACAGAAAAGAAACGCAGGTCTCATTGAAAATGAATTACTGGGTGCGTTGATCGATCGCTGCCCCTTTGAAAGGACCTTTGAGGTGGTTGCACACTGGACGCGTTTTTCGGAAAACGCTGCTAAAAATCTGAAAACCCGACGGAAAAACCGAAGCAGTGTGCAGGGACCTTAAGAGTTCCAAAATGGTTTCTTACGAGCTTTACATGCATGTAGGTTGTCACCATACACCTGTATATGCCAAGCTGGCAGATAGACCCTGACGAAGACCTTTTGGTCGCAACGCGTAGGTCCTGTTATTTATTTACCTTGCTCATCATCAAATAAACTATTTAATTTTTCACCTAAAGACGGAGTGCCTTGGATTCTTTTCTTTTCAAGTCTGCAATTCACAAGCAGTACTACTTGGAGGAAGGATACCTTTTGTCCATACCTGTATATGCGTTTGAATGAAGAAGTTGTGAAATTCAACACGAAAGTTCAACAAAACTAAGAAAGGACTACCGGTAATTGGAACGTTCTCCAAGTAGCCTTTTTAGTTCTAACACCAACTCAAGATGACAAGCACAATGTTTACACCCCGGCTCTTTCCACTTCATCAGATTATAATTATAATCTTTTGTTCCACTTCAACACTCCCGTTCCATCAATGGCACGGTTATCGACACATCCTTACCTTTTGAACTTCACGCTGTTATTGGTCCCCATTCTTGGATGGAGAGTTGTTTAATTATCTTATCTTCTCTCTCTTGTGGATGAGGACGAGCATGATTTTAATGCACTAGGACTGGAGTAGGTCAGGTAAAGACCACACTCAGCAGCACTACAGGCTTATTAGCCCTGAGGAAAGCTGGTGATTTGCACAACGCATCAGATCCTCTCCTCTATAACGACGGCCGAAATCTTTTGGTGTGAGAGGAAGATGAGAGAAGACAGTCAAGACATCATCAAGAGCGCCGCCGCTGATGAAAGAGATGGCTTTCAGAAGAACACAGATACCAGCCTTCTGAGGCCTGATGGCCCTTTGTCTCAATTCATTCCATTGAAGCGCGTCGTTCAATTAACACGCTCTGAGTTCCTTTCGACCGCAGTGGGGGCCAAAAAAAATCATTTATGCACCTACATGAGCTATCTGCTTCCTTTGTTTAGCGTAGGCTCATTAAATACCTAGGCGTAAGCAATTAAAGTTGCACGCACAGCTATTGCCTCGGCTGTTGACATGCAGCTTTCATACTAGAGCTTTATTATGTGGACTAGGGGACAGCTCGCCATAGTGTTTCCAGACAAAAGGGGACGTGAACGACAGCCCAAAAACCCTCAAAAGTGGGAGAAGTCAATTCTTCTGGCCGACGGCGTTTGGCAGTGCGTGCAACTTTAATTGCTGTAATGGGATTGGACCGCCACGGTCATTGTATTGCCATGTGCGACGGCTTTGTTGCGCGGCGCGCGGCGAGCCAACACAAAACGGGGCCCTGTGGAGATAATACGGTCATGTTGAGCCAGGTCGGGTCGAGGCCGGACGGCGGACAGGTGTCCACCCGTCAGCTCGTCGTGAATAATGGAGAGTGGCAGACGACGTCGAAGGAGACTCGTGGGGCGCGCAGATTGAGAGACGGAAATGAAGTAGCAGTTGTATCGAGGCAAATAAACCAGAATTAAATAAAATAATAAGTACGACGATGAGGTGGTTAGATAGACGGCAAGATAGGGAAAGTGGAGAGAGGGAGAGGAGGTGCAATGGAGCTATTTAGGTATTGTGTGTGCGTGTGCACGTGCACACATGCGCGAGCTTGAGTGTGCACGCTCGCAATTGTTGGGGAAAGGGGGCGGGGCTGGCCCAGTCTGTGGCGTTAAACCATTTAGACCTGAGGACGCATCTGTGTCACCGTAGCTGTTAACCACTTTAACCATTATTTTAAACTTCAGCTGTTGGAAAAAAAGCTGATCTACATTTTTGCTGCAATTTTTCTGCTATTGTTGAAAAGATCTTGAAAATGTGGCGCACATCTTTGAATAATAATTATATTCTTTCACAGTGAACATTTTTAACTCGAATCTTTGCTTCCATTTTTAGATGGGGGGGGGGGGGGGGGGGGGGGGGGGGGTCGGCGGCCAAATATATATAATTTTGGTTGCCCTTGACATGAAATAGTTTGAGAACCACTGACATAGAAACATGTTTTTTTTTTTTCAGAAAACTGTCTGAAGCCATTTAGTAGAATCTGATCTCCGATCTCAATGTATTAATGATGCTAGCGTGTCTGATTAGATGTGCTACACGCTCTGCCCTGGCAGGTGGGGGACGGGTCCCCGTGGCGCCCTGGAGTGGCCAAGCTAATATCAGCAGCGCTCCTGCTGCTCGCTGATAACACACTTCAGGCAATGACAGAGCCACACAGGAGCAAACCACCACACATTCTGGCAGAATATCTTCAAATTATGGAGGGGGGGGGGGGGGGGGACAAAGAGAGAATAAAGGACAAAGAGTTGTGGTAAAATAAAAGCATGACCTTGTTCCAGTACAGTCCTGCAGGAAATGAAAAGTGAGACAGTTTTGTTAAACCAGACAGTTTAATCAAAGTCAGAATGTCTGTTTTTTTATCCACAGAGGAGAAGAGAGGATTGGGGGGGGGGGGATGATGACACTTTACAGATGACAGATAAGTATAGCAGAAGGCCACGGAGAGAGGCCGACAGGCAGTCGAAGCATCGATTAGAGGTTGTTGCAGAAACTGAGAGACTTGTGAAATCCGATCCCAGTAACAAAGAAGATGAAACTTAAAAAAAGAGAAACATGGAACGAATGTGGTGTGGAGATTTATTATAGGCACCACGTGAACCTCCGCTGGAAGTTGGAACACAATCATTTGTTCTGCACTGATTAAAACAACATTAAAGCAATGCCAGAGCATTATGTGAGTGTTTCATATCATGGAAATGGGGTGCTATCTTTCCGTTGGCGTGGCTCCATGGCACACTGTTTGCACTGCGGCAGCTCATTGTTTGACGTGTTGGCTTAAAAAAAGGCTGTTCTGTAGTTCTTTGAACTCTTCATCGTTAAACAGTCTCAAAAGGCCCCACATATAAATAGCTGTCTGCTGTTAAACTACAGATGTGCCGTTTGAGAACTTCAGATGTCCTGCCATTGGCTATTCAGTAGATTGTCAGTGCGTTGTCAGAAACAGAACATCGTCAGTAGAAAGCGGGGCATTTGCCAAGGGTATTATATGTAAATTATATTCGGATTCCCTGAATAGATAGAGTTCCTCTGCTGGACACTTCTTTTCACAGTAGCAAAGCAGTAGAATTAGCAAGGCTAATAAGTGAATAAAATTAAAAAAAACGTTCAGAAGACCTTCAGGAAAAGATCAGGAAAGCGCAAAGAGTATCTGTACATATACGGTATAGTCATCACCTCACTTGAAAACCAAGGCAAGGTAACTATATGGAGCAATTTTAACTTTTCCCAACTTGTCAGCCTCTGTGTGCCTCTGTGATCTGTTGTTAAGAAAATTACATTGCCCTAACGGTGGCCCTATAGCAATTGACCTTGTGTAAACCTTTCCCATACCGTACATTATTTGCAATGTGACGTAAAGGCATTTGTTCTCATTACTGTACATTGTTGTATAAGTTTATGCTGAGCACCAAGAAAAATAAGTCTCTTGCTATTAAGGACTTTAAACAAGGAATGAATAAATAAATAAATAAAAAGACGTGGGTCTGGGGACCCACATGGGAACGGTGTGGCTCCAATCGTGGACCTCGGTCTTCATGTGTACGTCAGACATCTATAACGTCGGTTATCTCTATGTCAGTGCATGTCAAGGCCCATTATTTGAGGGTGGCTGTAGACCAGGTCATCCGTGGGTCGGCGGTTCGAATCCCGGCTCCTGCTGTCTACATAATAATAATAATAAAACTTTATTTGTATAGCACCTTTCATGACATGAGATGCAGCTCAAAGTGCTTTACAGAGCAATGGAGAAAGTGTCCTTGGGCAATACACTGAACCCTACCTTTCTGTTGCCTCTATTGGAGTGTGAATGTGGGAAGTGAGGACGCTGGTGTTTGTTGACTGTTCGCCGCTTCACCACCTATGAATGAATGGACCTCTGTAAAGCGCTATGAGTAGGCATGTAGTGCATAGAAAAGCGCTATAAAAATGCAATCCATTTTTTGATGACATTTAGCCCCTCAGCCCCAAGACTTAGAATATTTTCTTATCGTTGGATACAATTCTGTGGTAGCGTTAGGAGAGAAACTTTGATCAAAATAACAATTATTCTACATTCACTAACTCGTAAATTTGGTAATGCAGATGTTTAATGATAGTTGAAATTATAGCATGATAGCATGAAATTAAATCAACCATTTGGTTTAATTTTATGCTCTCAAGAGTTAAGGTTCCATTTTGTTCCCAAGAGTTAAGGGTCCATTTCGTTACCAACTCTACATCATTTAGCTGGGGACCACCAGGAACCCCCTCAAGGACCACTGGTGGTCCCCGGTACTGTATGACTCCACATCTGGGCAAGGTTCCAGCCCGCTCAGAGCTCCATTGACTCACATTATATAATGAAAGGTAAATATTTCAAAAGAAAATAGTCCAAATAATCCAACGTTTCAGCGGTTAAGCCTTCATCAGGGACCTTAACTGCCTAAACGTTGGATTCATGATGTCTTAACCTGCTGCGGCCTAAATACAATATAGGCACTTTGGCTATTAGCGAGTGCGGCCACTTTCTCATTTTTTCAAGACTCCCTCTTCTGTTTTCTACCGTGGGCCGGCACCGCGTGCGTGCGTAAGCATCTCTGTGCACAGAAAAATTGTATAAAACACTATAGTTACTAAAAGATTAGTGGAGGTACTTACTCCTACTGGCTGGCAGTGTCCACAAGAAATGAGGCGCTGATCACTCAAGCAGACAGATGGCAGAGCCACGCCGTAAAAAAATAACCCATTATGCATTAAAAATGCATTAAAATATGTGTACAAAATACAAAAAGAAGAGAGAGAAATCATAACGTACATTTGCAAACTGAGGAGGACAGTTGGAGGATAGATGTGTGTAGTAGAGCGTTTCACAGCCTCAGCCTGATGACTTTAAAAGTCTAATATCTCCCCTGAGAAATAGGCATATTGCCTTTGGCTTATTGCAGGGTTCCCCAAATCATTTTCCTCAAGGGCCATATTTTGACTAGGGTACCAGGCTGGGGGGCCGAGTCTGCACGTGTTAACAATTGGGGTTTCTATTTTTTCATGAATTCATTAAGCTTAGAATACTGTGGTTCTCAACCTGTGGTCCGGTGACCACCCGTGGTCCTTGAGGGGGTTCCAGGTGGTCCCCAGCTAAATGATGGGGAGTTGGTAACCAAATGGAACCTTATAGTTATAGATCTTTAACTCTTGAGAGGGTAAAATGTATAAATTTGCATGGCAAGACCCCATTTGAAAATATATGGCAGGGCTCTAGCAGTGATTCTCATCATTAATTTGAAGGATGCCCAGTTTGACATGCATAGGCTACTGACCCCCATTTAATGCCATTTATATCTGGGACCTCAATTTATTATAACTTTTTTATGTATTACTTTATATCGTAAAAAACCTTCCGGGTTTAGTGG
This sequence comes from Protomyctophum parallelum, assembly GCF_964188405.1. Taxonomy (NCBI): domain Eukaryota; kingdom Metazoa; phylum Chordata; class Actinopteri; order Myctophiformes; family Myctophidae; genus Protomyctophum; species Protomyctophum parallelum. Next base: position 9,652,456 of record NC_139706.1, on the reverse strand, counting down.
TTGTAGTGATTTTAAAGCGACCAACTCTATGGTCTCTAGAAGTCTCCATCTAAACCTTTGGGCTGGTGGGTGAGGATCAATCGAGTCGCATGCGCGGAGAACACACAGTGATGCGTTATACATACATTCTGAAGTGTATTACACACACAGGGAAGATATATAGTGCTTGATCATAGTGCCGAGGAACGTGGCTTGATAATGTGCAAGGCCAAGCGCCTTGCAATGCAGGCAGTGAAACATATCAAGCACACTGTTCAAGTATGTTTCAGTGCTGACTAGGGATGTCCCGATACACTTTTTTCACTTCCGATCCGATCCCGATACCTCAATTTCTGTGTTAACCGATACCGATTACCGATACCAGTGTAGTGATCTCATGTTGTGTTTATAGCTATATCTGGTGTTGTGTTTATAGCAGACTCCTCACTCAAACGTGCCGATCCGATACTTTTTCCGATACAGTATCGGGACATCTCTAGTGCTGACTACTCGTGCAGTGTGAAGTGAAATAGATACCATGTTCTCAATCTCAACTGTCAATTCCTATACCAATAGATCAACTCAAAAGCAAAGCTAGCGGAAGAAATGTCAACTGAATGTCCACTTTGTGCAACTTTATGTAACTTGGAGTCGGATACATCAGTTATCAACATCACAGAATGCTGCATAGCAAATTTCCTGATACTCGTTATGGTGCAGTATGTTGCGAAAAGCTATACCGTATACAAACAATAGTTCAGTTTATACTGCACATTTTTAAAGAGATGCATTCAACAAGACAAGTTTTCCTCAGCAAATTAATGACTTGACCTATACTGTATACACTCCTGCCTCCTTGAGAAAGCTGATTAAAAAGTTCCTTTGTACAAGGAAACTACTCAGGCCAATGTTAGCACACATTAGTCCTCAAAGGCCTCCTCTTCATCAAAAGGCTATAGATTTGATCTACAACTTGTTTTTAATCTTCAGACTTCAAATTCATGTCAGAAACTTGCCGTTAAATTCTCCTCCTTCACATGTGTGCTGTGTTAACAAACAGCTGATCAAATGCGGAGGCAAATAGAATGAAAGAGACCAATTAGTTAAAGGACACCGCCTACTACATTTGCCCTCCAGCCACCAATTACACCATACAGTGCCAGTTTCGCCTCAATTACCTCCCACACACCTCCACCCCAAACTCTGTGCTATCCCAATCGCGGCTCGTTACAACACAATGGCCAAGTACCTTCAAGGCACGCGCTTCCAGACTGTCTAAATCTGATTTTGTTAGACTCTGAGTCTTATTAAAGCCATTGTTTCTGAATTAGCTGACACAGGCTAGTACCGCCAGTCACACAAGATGGAGTCCAGGAGACAGCATGTATAGCAATCAAGCAAGTGAACAGATGGTGTTTGTATGCTAATGAATGTGTGCTAATTAAGTAAATCACTTAAATCTGCCGTACCTCTCGTTTAGCAGTGGACGTCCAGGGTCACCATTAGCCCTCGTGAAATCGCCACACCAGTGTTGATTTGGGCAGCAAATTTAGATTTTAGTTTAGCCATAGTCTTTTGAATGAAAAGACATTTAGTTTTAGTCTGAAATGTTTTAGTGTTAGTGTAGTTGTAGTGGACTAAATGTACAATTAATGTACGTTGATTTAGTCTACTAAAATGTATTTTGGCAGGCCTTGATGCCGGCATAATGGCTGATTTTACACTTGGTGAAAATAGCCGATCTACTGTATAAGCTCACAACACGCCGCAGCGCAACGCGTTGTGAGCTTGTAGATCGGGTATTTTCAGCGTGCAACCAAGCATAAAATGTCTTTTAGTTCTACTGGATCTCTTCTCCACCACTAGTCCCTAGCTATCATTTCATAGTCTAGTTTGTATTTGTTGACAAAATTGTCAATATATTTAGTCTTATTTTAGTCATCATGGGTTAGTATTTCGTTTTCATCACCAAAAAAAGGTAGTTGACGAACATTTTTTGTCATAGTTTTAGTCTGCAAAATCAACACTCACACACATCTGGCCATACAAGTCACTTTTTAATCATGTAAAAAGGAAAGTCCTTTCTTTGATGAAATCATTAGAAGGAATAAAATACTTGACTGCAATGAGCTACAATTATGTGTAATTAAATATTAACCTATAGCCCTAACAACGGACAGGTTGGGACTACAGTACATATATGTACAGTAGGTATTTATCTTCCAGGCAGTCACTAAACAATTTCGTAAACAAGTTTACGCCTCACTCAGCATTTGGCTTAATTATAATGTGAATAAAATGAGTTCGCTTGGCATGTGCAGCTTCGAGATACACCCCATTTAGTTTTCTGTTTCCACAATTTTGCTAACGTAGACATTTCAGTTAGCACGTCATTTACTTGCAGGTAAACCACTCATTATGAATTTGTTCAACAAAGACACAGAAAAACAGACACGTGTGTACTCACAGGCACGCACGCGCGTGCGTGCGTGCGTGTAGTGCATTAGTGAAGTCTGCATTTTGTTGTCACAAACTTCCCAAATCAGCACTCACTCAACACTACCACATTCCCTGTCTTTGTGCAGCTGCCATGATGCTGCTAATTGGAAGGTTGACAGCAAAATCTGCTCAGCTGAATTTCCAGCAATAGTGCATAATAATCAACTGTAGCCTTCCCAAACCCCTCTCAATGCCTTACAGCACACATAGTTCCACGCACGCACATGCACACTTTCCATTTGAAACACCCTGTGCAGCCGCCACCGCTGACCTGGGAATGGAAAATGAGGATAGAGTAGAAAATTATGGAGACATCAAATTCACTCAAAGTGGTCCCATCAGTCACTATCCTGCAGGGACAGGAACACACAGACAGCAGCTGAGGAGAGAGGCAGAGAGGGAGAGAGAGCGATGCGAGATGGAGAGACTGATGAGAGAGAGGCAGAGAGGGAGAGATAGCGATGCGAGAGGGAGAGACTGATGAGAGAGAGGGAAGGGAAGAGAGTGGTGAGTGAGATGGAGTGTCATCGCGCCACTCAAACCAAAGATCCAATAATGAGGTGCCTCCCCTGAGTATGGAAGAGAGGGGGTCATGTCACTATCAGCACAAACATTTATTTATATGAAAGCCCCTCATGTCAACTGCTTATTTAAACTTGCCATGCAGGCAAGTAGTGTGTGTGTGTGTGTGTGTGTGTGTGTGTGTGTGTGTGTGTGTGTGTGTGTGTGTGTGTGTGTGTGTGTGTGTGTGTGTGTGTGTGTGTGTGTGTGTGTTTGCATACTACAAAGTATTGAATACATTACGTGCATAATATATATATATATATATTTTTTTGAATGCATGGCCATTCAGGGGCTCCGTAGTTTCTTGTTTCCCAAGCATCATTAAAATAAGATCTGCTTGCAAACTGGGGTGAATGAAGTGGCCCTTTAAGTCTGTCTCTCTCTCAGACAGACAGCTGAGGGGCTCATATAGACAGAGTCAGAGACTGTCAGGCTCTGATTAAACACTATTGATCTGTCAGCTGCTGACCATGCATAGTGACCAATTTAAAATAAGTTGTTAAACTAAGCGTGAGTTGACAGAACGAACGTGGGGAAACCCACGGTGCCCATTGGTCAGCATCAACAAAGACAGTGACATCTTGGATGGTGGTGTGGAGTCAGAACAATCACCTGCTCAATGTAGCTTTGCGTGTTTGAGGGATATCTTCATTTTGTCTAGATTGTTTTTTGTTGATCAGCACCCTAGAATCTAAATTTCATTTCTGCCATTACAGCATCATTCATCCCACCCGCAAATAATTCCTTTTGCTTTGTCTTTGTCTTAGCGTTTATACAGCACGTACATTTCTGTATATATTCACAATCAATGTGGCCTTAGCACATGCACCAATAGGGCTCTGTAAAGAATGCCTCACTGTTGCGACTTTCATTCACTGTGAATTTTGGTACAAGTAGTCACAATATACCTTAAACCCCCATGTAGCGCTGTGGAAGGAACACGTTATTCCAACCAGTTCCTTTCCCCTCCATCAGGCAATAGAGGAGACCAGGAATACCCTACCCTAGGGGACACGGGGAGAACATGCAGACTCCACACATCAGAAAGGCCCTTTCGCCAACCCCACTGGGCGCTGATGACGCAGAGGAGAGAACACGCCTCCAGAACCCCCGGGTGGGAATTGAACCCAGGACCTTCTAGCTGTGAGTGCTTAAAATTTGTATTTCTTGTCGGAATGTCAGTGTCATTATGTCAGCAGGGCATTAATTATTTAGTAAGCGACAGAGGTGTGTAGCACCCCTACTCTGAGATGTGAACTGGTGTTGAATTATATACAAGTGAACCCTCGTTGGCATGGTGTCACCATGCCACTTTTTTGGGACACAATTCTTATATGAGACGATGTTTTATTTATTAAAATGTTTTTTTTGTGTGGCTTTCGCCTTTATTTTATATTTTTTTATGGAGGAACAGACAGTAGGCTGACAGGAAATGGGGAGAGAGATGGGGGGGTGACATGCAGTAAAGGCCGTCGGGATCGGGAGTCGAACCCGCGGCACACTGCCAGACTGGATTGCCAGCCAAGGTGAGCCACGGCCCAGGACGATTGAGCTATTTTTTTAACACTTGTGGCAACGTCTGTGTTAATCGATGCCCGTCTGAAAGTACCCTAATGGTGTAGTGAATGACGCCACCACCCGCATACTGTACTACCTGTGTACAGATATAGAGCACCGAAGTCTGACGTCAATATTGGTAGAGGGCGCAAAGTCCACAGGTTCATGTACTTTTTTATTTGCATTGTAATACCCATAGGGGGATTTTAGATCGCCTCATATAAGAACTGTGTTTGGAAAATAAACGAATCATCATGGCCGTTTCACTCATATGGATATGAAGAATCAACCGACTGTGAGAAATTGCTATTGTTACTGCTGCTGAATTAGTTAAATGTTCGCTAGAAACAGACTGTATCAAATATGAGTGACTGACTGTCACTTTTCTATGGAGGGACAGACAGTAGGCTGACAGGAAATGGGGAGAGAGATGGGGGGAAGACATGCAGTAAAGTCCGTCGGGATCGGGAGTCGAACCCGCGGCACACTGCCAGACTGGATTACCAGCCAAGGTGCCTGGACCACTGAGCCATGGCCCAGGCCTATGAGATCATTTTAAGATGACCCCATGTTATTCTCCATAGAGGAAAAACGTCAGGACTTCGGCGCTCTATGAAGCTCTTCCATAAGAACGTCTCTGGGGGGCACGGTGGCACAGTTGGTAGTGCTGTCGCCTCACAGCAAGAAGGTCCTGGGTTCGATTTCCGCTCGGGACGCTGTGGGTGCTGGTGGCGTGTTTCCTCCTCCGCGTCATCAGTGCCCATACCCGAAGGCGGGGTTGGCGAAAAGGCCTTTCTGTGTGGAGTTTGCATGTTCTTCCCGTGTCCCCTAGGGTAGGTACCCTCACAAAAAACATGCAGTAATCCTGGTCACTAAACTGCCTCCCCCTGGCCAGCCGGGGCGCCTGATGGAGGGGAAAGGAACTGGTTGGAATAACGTGTTCCTTCCATGCGCTACGTCCAACCAGGGAAACTCCCCCCTGTCAGGTGTAAAGGAGCAACTTGGACACTCAGGCATGAAGGAAACATGAGTTCAAGTCCGTTGCTCTCCCCTTGTCCCCCATATATGGGGACTAGGTTGGTGGAGGGTGTGTAGAGCCCAGGATCACATTAGATATTGACACAGGGGTGAAAAATGGGTTACAAAATCGTGGGATAAAATATATATATAAAAAAAAAAGAACGTGCTTCTATCATCAGCTTGGTATTGTAGTCTGGAGAGATGGTAGGCTACTGTACGTCTGTGATAATACAAAATAACATAGCTGTCTGTGATGGATTGGAAAACGTACAGTATCCAGGGAGTGTCGGCGTGCACATATCATTTGGCGATGATTGGTTCAGTGGTTTCACTGGTTTGACACACACATACGCGCACGCACACACACACACACACATACACACACACACACACACACATACATACACGCGCACACACACACACATACATACACGCGCACACACACACACACACACACATACGCGCACGCACACACACACACACACACACACACACACACACACACACATACGCGCACGCACGCACGCACACACACACACACACACACACACACACACACACATACATGTGCACGCACACACACACACAGGAAAATAATATCTCGCCTTCGGCTGGCGGAGATAATCATCTGAAAAACATGAGCAATTACAGACATCCTGAGATGGACGAGTTTAACATTTCTCCATTATGTACACCCACAAAGTCCTCTACATATTTCAGTGGCATCCATCCTGGTTATATATCATCCTGATACACTCACATCTCACAAGGGTGTCATATCAAATATCCATCCACGCTCTCCTCTCCTCTCCTCCCTTGCGCACAATCATAAATTATCCAAACTTGTGTGTGTGTGATGAAAATGCATGAAGTACTGTCTGTATGTGACAAAAACATCTCGTTCCTACTTTACGATGCACAATGCATGCTGCATGCAGAATGAGACTATAGTGTTGTTCAGAGAGAGAGAGAGAGCGCTAGCTAGCTTCTGGGAGAACAAGGAATTATGTGACAGCCAGGGTTTCGTGTGCTCATCAAGTTCTACTTAAACAAAAAATCACACCCGTGTGAACTGAGTGGTGCAACCCCGTGTAGGGGACCCCGGTGGGTCCCCGGAACTTCCAGACCCACAGGAAAGCACCCAGGTTGCCAGCCAAATACAGTAGCTTTGGTAGAAAGTGGGGCAAACTGAGCCATGTCACGTAGCCAGCTGAGAAGTTTACTTTACTTTAATACCAACAAACATAGTGGCTGTGATGACGGTTTGTCATATTTTCAGACACATCATGTGTGCAAGACCCACATTACGGCGAATAAATAGATAAAAAAAAACATTAACACCTAAGTCTAAAAATCACACAGAGATTTTTATGGTTTAACATGTGAAAGAAGAGGCGAGTGAAAGGTTCTCTTACTATTCTGAGAGAGACCTACTGTATTGAGACATACTGTATTGAGAGGTGCAAAGTACAAACAGGGAACACGGGGAAGAAAACTCCGTCAGGATGGGGCCCTTATTGGGACAGGAAGGGACGCATGTGGCTTCAGGCATATTCAGATTGCAGGCATTAGCGAGTTGAATCAAAGATCACAGCGGCCGCTATTGTGTATTACTGTAAATGCTTTATGTTTAAGCACCGTGTCAGTGCCTGATAAAAGCACAAATCACGACAATGTTTATGCTCACACATAACCACACACTGCACACGTGCATGCACAATATACGTGCATATACACACACACAACGGAGTGAGAACAATGCGGAATAACTAAAACTATACAGACTACCGCAGACTTCACACACCCATTCGCGTGATTTATTTATGTTTTGCAACAGTCACAGTTAATCACGTTGATGTAAACACTGTAGCTGCAGATAATTACAGGACTTGTCACTTACATACACAGTTCCTAAGCAATCTACTGCATGTGGTACAAACAATGCAAATGAGCAGCCAATAAAGAAAAGCCACAAGGAATCACACAAATTAAAAGGATGACATATAACTGTACAGTACATGCATAAGTTCTATAAAGCAGAGCAGTTGAGCATGAGTATATCACACACACACACACACACACACACACACACACACACACACACACACACACACACTCACACTCACACTCACACTCACACTCACACTCACACTCACACTCACACTCACACTCACACACACACACACACACAGACAACCCATGGGAAGCCATTTTGGAGATGTTAAATGAACAGCCAATAAAAAAACAAGTAATATCACACAAGCAAAAATAATGGCCTAACTGTACAGCAGTACACACACTCACAAATAGTCATTTTGGGGAATTCCTTTTTAAAAATAGTTATTTATCAATTATCATTTGCTCTTATCTTCCAGTTTGCAGTAGTAGTATTTGCATGTTTTATGTGTGGCCATCGTTGCTATTAGCAATCAAACTGTTTTACGACTGCAATGTGTACGTAAGGCTGAAGTTGCTCACGTAATGCGCCGCCTGCGAGGCAAGCTAGTTCAGTCAGATCCACTCACACAGTTTCCACACACACATGCAGCTCTGTGTGCCGACGTACCGTATGTGAGAGGTTTCCACACACACATGCAACTCTGTGTGGCCGACGTACCGTATGTGAGAGGTTTCCACACACATATGCAGCTCTGTGTGCCGACGTACCGTATGTGAGAGGTTTCCACACACACATGCAGCTCTGTGTGGCCGACGTACCGTATGTGAGAGGTTTCCACACACACATGCAACTCTGTGTGGCCGACGTACCGTATGTGAGAGGTTTCCACACACACATGCAATGATGCAACTCTGTGTGGCCGACGTACCGTATGTGAGAGGTTTCCACACACATATGCAACTCTGTGTGCCGACGTACCGTATGTGAGAGGTTTCCACACACACATGCAGCTCTGTGTGCCGACGTACCGTATGTGAGAGGTTTCCACACACACATGCAACTCTGTGTGGCCGACGTACCGTATGTGAGAGGTTTCCACACACATATGCAACTCTGTGTGCCGACGTACCGTATGTGAGAGGTTTCCACACACACATGCAGCTCTGTGTGCCGACGTACCGTATGTGAGAGGTTTCCACACACACATGCAACTCTGTGTGGCCGACGTACCGTATGTGAGAGGTTTCCACACACACATGCAGCTCTGTGTGCCGACGTACCGTATGTGAGAGGTTTCCACACACACATGCAGCTCTGTGTGCCGACGTACCGTATGTGAGAGGTTTCCACACACACATGCAGCACTGTGTGCCGACGTACTGTACAGTATGTGACGCGTCGAGCAGCTGATCAAATCCACTTAAGCTCAGCTGATTCTTTGTAGTTCCTCTTGCTGTCAGTGCTGTCGCTGATGTTATGTATGCACTTTGTTTGCTCCCATGTCCGCCCCGTGGTAGGCTATAGATATGAGACTCAACAAAGCAATCTTCAGGGGGATCTACAATGTATTGTCTGTTTTGTGGATCTAATGAGCTCAAATATATGCATACAAAAACGTACTGTACTGTACTGTACTGTACTGTACTGTACTGTACTGTACTGTACTGTACTGTACTGTACTGTACTGTACTGTACATACATACATACATACATACATACATACATACATACACACACAACATTGTCACTGCACATTGTCACTCTACTGTGTATGGTGGCCTTTTATGTAGAGATGCAGCAACTAATGAGAGATAGCACATGAATGAACTAATTTACTAGTTATTATTAATATGTTAAAATGGAAATTCAATAATGGGAAAATGTGACTTGCGGCAAATGTGTGCTTGTCCTTCAACTTGTAGTACAGTGTAATGTCAATCTGATAAGCATTACTCGAATCACTTTAGGATTTTCACATTACCTGGAGCCTTCGTTTTTATTAATGAACGCCAGTTTTCTGTCACCGCTCAACATTTAAGATCTAAAACTGAGATTTGGTGTCAATCATGGTCGGGACTAATTACATGGTTGGAATATACGGTTATTGTGAGGATTATGTGAGGATATTAGAACCCTCCCTCTTTCCTTTCCTCTCTGCCTTCGTCCTGCATGATGCAGAGATCCGCTGATTATTTTTTGAGATTTATTTTGAGATGCATGCTGCTAATTATTTGGCTTCATCGTCTCCAACAAAATAGCTGTATTCTTGCCACTTTTCTTAGAATGTGAATGTACAATTACTGTATGCACTATGCATGCATAATTAATTGGTAGCATCAAAACAAAAATTTCATATGAACGACAAAATGTTTGTACTGTTTATTTGTCATATGATTGATTAACATAATAGAAAAAATCTAAGTGAAGTGAGGGGCGCTCTTATCACCGTACCTACATCATCATGACGTAAAATAGACACTATGATGTAAAAATCTAAAATAAGGATAAGAAGTTGGGTTGTTCTGATATTGACTGTTGAAAAATGACTTACATTTCCTAAACTTGACTTGTAACAAGGTGTGTGCGTGTGTGCGTGCGTGCGTGTGCGTGCGTGCCTGTGTGTGTGTGTGTGTGTGCAGTCAACATAGCTTAGTTTTTATTTAGTACCCTCTGTTGCTGTACTGTGAGCGCCCATGACTCGGTCCACGAAGAATAGGGTTTAAGGCAAACAATAGATGACATTCAGAAGTGCTGTAAAAGTGTTGCACCTCTGTTGCATAACATTCTTACATTTACATCATCTTTACATTTCTCACATTTGCATCTCCCGATTTTGTACCCCGTTTTTTTCCACCCTGTGTCAATTGACTAATGCAATCGTGGGCGCTACACTCCCACTCTGCCAACCTGGGGAGAGCAACGGACTGACCTCATGCTTCCTTCCATGCATGAGGAGTCCAAGCCGCTTCTTTTCACCTGACAGGGTGCATGTTTTTTTGTGCACAGAACATGCACAGAACTCCACACAGAATCTGTTGCATAACATGTCATAACAAAAAGGAATTTGTGTAAGAATGTCACTTTAAGGCTTTTCCCCTTGTTTTGTTTATTTCAAAATCTGTGTGTGTGTGTGTGTGTGTGTGTGTGTGTGTGTGTGTGTGTGTGTGTGTGTGTGTGTGTGTGTGTGTGTGTGTGTGTGTGTGTGTGTGTGTGTGTGTGTGTGTGTGTGTGTGTGTGTGTGTGTGTGTGTGTGTGTGTGTGTGTGTGTGTGTGTGTGTGTGTGTGTGTACTTGCGTACGTACGTGCGTGCGTGCACACAGTGAATTGACAATTAATTACAATTCAATGTAATGAAGTGCAACCAGTGCAATAAATGTGATTTCATTAGACAGATGAGCCATTAGTCATTTTTTTAATATGTTTATTGGTAGCAGGTTTCAACAATTTAAGTTTAGTTTGAACATACCATTTTGTTTTCCATTTTCTCCCTCCCCCCACAGTTATCATTAATTAAATCATCATCATTAAAACAATATAAAGAAATAACAATAATAATTGAGTACAGACATACAAAAAAAAGTCCAGTCCAATCAAACAGCCATGCATATTTGACCAAGTGTAAACAGTACGACACGCAAAAATATATATATAATTTAAGTACAGATGACAAAAACAATATAAACAATAAATAATCACAGTTATAAGTTGGGTTATTCGAGTTCAAAAGATAGTCACGAGTTATTAGAAAAGATTGCGTTGAATCAGAACGTTGTCATACATCACCCTCTATAAATGATATACTTCTTTATAGACAATTCTATCATTATGAGAAAGCAAAAAACTAATGCATAGCATTGACTCAATTAGTCTGTCGGAAGTACTCTCAGATTCTCAATGTAGGTAATAAATGGTTGCCAGCTAGAAAATAACTTTTCTGTTGAACCTCTAATTGTAAACTTTATTTTTTCCAATTTTAAAACCCCCATAATATCTTTAGCTATAGAAGAGGGAATTGGGAATTTCCATCCCAACAATCCATTAGTCACTTTTAAGTTGAAGTACAATTACTTACAGTACAATAAAATACATACACTAAAATAGTACATTTTCAGGAAATGAAGAAAAACTTATATTTTTTTTAAACAAAGCAATACTGCCTCATCAAAGTTGTTGTTGTTGTTGTGGCTTTATACAGTATATTGTCAATTACTTGCACGAGAGGGGGAGAGCTGGTGGAGTTACATAGATGCTTTAGCAGACAGTTTGAGGGTCCAAGGGAATTAAGACGTTTTTTCAGAAGCGCTTTTTAATACTTTCCATATGTTTTGTATCAACACACAGACGTAAAGGGTGTACAATAGCATTGATTTATGGAGGAAAACAACAACGATTTACAGTAAGATCAGATGAGATGTGCAACAATGCAATTTGCAAAGCTCTGTGTCAGCAAGTGCAAAAAGTGTATAAAGAATGTAGTAATTCATTCATGTAGAGGAACTAGAGGTTCACGTGCCTTTGGGCACGATGTAGAGGAACGATGTAGAGGAACTAGAGGTTCACGGGCCTTTGGGCAGGATGTAGAGGAACTAGAGGTTCACGGGCCTTTGGGCACGATGTAGAGGAACGATGTAGAGGAACTAGAGGTTCACGGGCCTTTGGGCACGATGTAGAGGAACGATGTAGAGGAACTAGAGGTTCACGGGCCTTTGGGCACGATGTAGAGGAACGATGTAGAGGAACTAGAGGTTCACGGGCCTTTGGGCACGATGTAGAGGTACTAGAGGTTCACGGGCCTTTGGGCACGATGTAGAGGAACGATGTAGAGGTACTAGAGGTTCACGGGCCTTTGGGCACGATGTAGAGGAACTAGAGGTTCACGTGCCATTGGCGTGCTCAAATCTAGCTTAAAGAAAGCATGGCTTCCAATCATGCACCTCTAACCCAACATGCCAAAATGTCATGTGATCGGCTGTAGCCAATCGGAAGAAAAGAAGTTCCTGTTTTTGGGCCGTTTTAAAAGGCCCTTTTTCTCTGAATCTAGACGGCGGTTGAATAGAATGCGGATGTTCTGGGATCATTGATGTTATGCTGTGGTGAGGTTGACTGGAAAGAGGAGAGGTCGCACAGCTCGTAGTCACGATGCAAGTTTTTATTTCCAACGTTTCGGCAAACAGAGTTGCCTTCTTCAGGGAATAACATACAAAAGGTGTACACCAGATATTTATAAAAGTTGTGACAAAGGGTTAGGGAGTGTCCTCAATCAGGCCAACACCCAAAGTGGGTGATTGGTTGCTGGCAACAATAACTTTATTTGTACATAAAATAAAACAAAAGGCAAAAAGCGACATCAAAATGCAATAGGTCAGTTAATAGAAAAATATATGTAATTATGTATAGGAGCCTGCATTAAAAACATATAGGGTATATAATACAATAATCTTATAGACAGAGATTATGTAGCCCTGATCCTGTTCCATGGTTGCATGACCAATAAAAGGAGGGGTAAGTACACCAGCAAGATATTAAACATAATTTATTATGTTAAACATTAAAAACACAAACACAAGGCAAGGAGACTGAAGTGTGAAGTGTTCCTGTGGATACAATCTTACACAGAAAAGGGACTCATGGGTATTATTTGGTGATAAGGTAAAAATATCCCAAAAGAAAAGTTTCTCAAAGCATTATTAGGGCATGGGTTTAGAGTACCCTTTCAAATAGGAAACATATATAAAGGAGTAACATGATAGATTGTAAACATAAAAAGCCATCAACAGATCGGGGGGAGGGGGGGGAGAGGGGAATAAGTCCAGGCAATATAGGCTGCTGGACGTGTAGCTCTACCCACCATCACAGAAAAGGTCTTTTCAAAGTTGAGGCCATTGGGGGTTAAAGTATTCAAGTAGTGAATGCAGAATGCTTCTCTTTTTAAAAGAGCATTGTCAAAGTCTCCTCCTCTTCTAGGGACAGGCAACTTCTCTATGCCTAGATAATGGAGAGAGGAGATAGAGTGACCAGCTTCAAGAAAATGTGCTGCAACAGGTTTTTGCATCTAATGGAACTGCGGTGCTCCGCTATACGTGTCTTGAGAGCATGAATGGTCTTACCAATGTAATATTTACCACAGGGGCAATAGATCAAGTAAATTACACCTTTGGTGTTACAGGAAATTATGCCCCTGATGGGAATTGTTTTACCTGAATGGGGGTGTTTAAAAGAAGTGGCTTTGATAGTGCTGTTGCATTGTGCACAAGCACCACATTTATATTTCCCGTCTGGTATCGGGCTGAGGATGCGTTGTGAGTTAGTGTCTGGAGGGGAGAGGTCAGAATGAACCAACGAATCTCTAAGATTTCTACCCCTAGAGAAGACCACTCTAGGTGGGTCAGGAAAAATATTGTGAAGCTGTGGGTCAGATTTCAAAATGTGCCAGTGCTTGTTGAGAATGGGTTTAAAACATTCAGCGGCTTTAGAGTATTTTGTGATAAACAAAGGGACTGTTTTTTTGTTGTTATTCTTTTTAGGGACCTGTTTAAGAAGGTCAGCTCTGGGTCTCTGCTCGATTCTTTTTTTTTTAAGATTTATTTATTGAAAATGCAGATATTAACAACAAGTTACAGAATCATGATTTCTTTTTTCTTTTTTTTAAACAAGACAAGACAAACTCAAAAAGAAAAGACAAAAAACAGTAAAAACAAACCCCCCCCACCCACCCCCCACCCCAACCCCAGAAAGGAAAACTACACAGCTCTCATTATTCTGTATACACAACACCTCTTGACAGCAACAACTCGGATAAATACATGAAAACAACTCTCTGCTCGATTCTATCAACAGCAACAGAGAGTTGCTTTTCTGTGTAGCCTCGTTCTCTGAATTTATTAACCTTTGTGCTGGAGTGTTTGGTAAAATCATTTGGGTCTTTGCAGATGCGTTTAAGCCTGCAAAGCTGACTGTACGGGAGGCTGTTTTTCAAAGGGAGTGGATGGCAACTGTCTGCTCTGAGAAGGCTATTCCGGTCAGTAGGTTTGGTATATAAATCCGTGTGTAAGGCATCATCTTTACGGATTATCCAGGTGTCCAAAAAACTAACTCTATGCAAATCATAATTTACAGTAAACTTTAGGTGCTCTGATGAAGAGTTAAGGAAGTTACAAAATGCATGTAGAAGGTCAACAGAGCTGTGGTGAGGTGAAAATATTAACCCGTCAGAAGAGAAGCGGAAGCTGCAAAAGCTGGGTTGAAAACGCAGAGGTAAAGTGAGTGACGTCAGAGCAGTTCCGCATGCTCCGCATAATGACTTGCCAAGCCGATTGTGAACACAAAATGTGAGCATCCTCTCATAATTGTAATATAAGATGTAAACACCTCCGGGCCTAAACCAGAAATCCATATCTCGTCTATACAACTGTTACAGAACTCTGCCACTCGACTACTTTATACAAACACGAAGAAATGGGATCATATCACACCCAGACTAGCTGCTCTTCATTGGCTGCCTGTGTGCTTCAGGAGTGATTTCAAATTGATGTTCATCACATATAAAGCCCTAAATGGACTGGTCCCTATACTTATATCTTTGAAATGCTCTCCCCTTCCAGATCTGAACGCATCCTTAGATCCTTCAGATAAGGCCCTCCTTGATGTCTCCAAATGTTGTTACCCGGGGTGATTGGGCCTTTGCCGCCCGGGCACCTGTAGGTTGTTTAATGCACTATAAGTGCCTGTGTTTAACCCATTTTGACCTGAGATCAGATTCTAAAATTGTCTTCCAAATCCTGACAGTTTTCTGAAAAAGCTATGTTTCTATGTCAGTCGTTCTTCGATTTTTTTAAAATAGCAGACCTACAAGCTCGTGGTGGCGTGCTATGAGCTTGTAGATCTGCTATTTTTCCAATAGCTAAAGCATAACATAATGCTAACACCAAAAGGGGTTCCCGCCCAAAAATTAGTTTCTTTGCCTATTTAACTGGTTTTGATATGATGTGTTGTTTTTAACCTTGCTCTGTGCAGCACTTTGGAACATTGTTTTGAAAGGTACTATATAAATAAATATCATTACCATTACCTGTAATGCCTCCACAATACATTCAACAATGTGTTACATGATGGCATTCAATTCGGTGAACCTTGGGCATATAACCAGGGCAGATAACCGCAGTGCGGTGTCAGTTTACGTACTTGGAGATTATGGTCGCATAATGACATTGGGATTAACCTAAGCGAGGTACGTTAAGGTCAAGAGGAAGCACTTC
The DNA here is from genome assembly GCF_964188405.1 of Protomyctophum parallelum. Classification (NCBI taxonomy): domain Eukaryota; kingdom Metazoa; phylum Chordata; class Actinopteri; order Myctophiformes; family Myctophidae; genus Protomyctophum; species Protomyctophum parallelum. The sequence goes on along the minus strand of NC_139706.1, from coordinate 9,636,682 downwards.
TATATAAGGTCATGTCTGGACCAGACACGAGGGGACATGAGGCTATCATGTTGAAGGGTAATGGATCAAGCTGTATCGGTTGGAGGATTAGGTTGCACGGGGCAGCCATCCTGCATATTCATGTCCATATTGACCTGCCGGGTCTCTAGTGTGAGGGATTGATTTAATTTGAGGCTTCAGTCTCTGTGTGATCTCAGTTTTTCTTCATGGCACCACACAAACATACCTGCGGTGTGTTTGGTGCTAGCTTTGGGATGAGTTCTCAATTCTCTCTTTTTTCCCATTACAAACATTTTTCTTTCTTCATAGCGAGTAGTGCCGAGTACAACATGACACTTTGATAAAGGAATAACTAATTTGCAGAAATATCTGTAACAAGGAGGCATGTTAAAAAACAAGACTTGATTAAATCAATTTATTACCAGATGCATTATTATTATCTGCGGGGGACTGCTATAACTGCCTCTGTGTCAGTTTCAGCTCAGTAGTTTAGGTAGAAACCAAAATTCTCAGTCCAGTCACACGGGAAGAGATTGGGATGAAAAACGTGTTGTCGCGCGTGTGTGTGTGTGTGTGTGTGTGTGTGTGTGTGTGTGTGTGTGTGTGTGTGTGTGTGTGTGTGTGTGTGTGTGTGTGTGTGTGTGTGTGTGTGTGTGTGTGTGTGTGTGTGTGTGTGCGCGCATGTGCGTGTGCGTGCGTTTGCGTGCTTGTGTGTGTGTGAGATTGTCCTGTCACGTCTTATTCCTTACTCATTCAACACACTCTCATTTCTGCCCGGTCATTCAAACCCCCTGTGGTACATGCTGGAAAAAAACACATTTATTTTTGCCTGATTTACCGGGGTGACAGTCTGGAATGATAGTGACACAATTTTGCACACGCACATTCGTGCACAGACACACGCACAGAAGCAATATGCACGTACGTACACAATCTCACTTTGACATACACTTCACAGTCTAACTGTCTCTGCCCTCTCACAGTGGCTCAGCAGGTGGAACGGCAGCTTACCGGTTCAAACCAGTTCAAACCCGGTGCCCCCGGTGAGCAGGTTGGTCCTTAATGCATGGTCTCCTCCGCCCATCGGTGAATGGGTGTGTGTTAAATAATGTGTGAATGTGAAGTACATTGTAAAACGCTTTGCTGAAAAGCGCTGTACTGTACAAATGCAGTCCATTTAACACATACTGTATAGGTAAGCAGGTGCACGCACACGCACACAAGCATGCATGCGCACTGGCGCAAAGTGGTTTGCCCTTCCGAGTGTGAGAAGTGTCTATCCTGCCAATTCTAAATCCTTCAGAATCACCTTGTTGAGATGATTTGCTGGCTGAGTTGTAGGGATTAGGGGTCAGAATGGGGCCATGACTCTTTCATCTTGCCCTGACATCTCTGTCCAGACGTCTCCCAAACATGCTGCGTCTTCAGCCTAATTTATGATCTGTTTTGTACGTACGAGCAGCGGTGGAAAATGTACTCAATTGTTTTACTTGCGTAAGAGTATCAATACTGCAATGCAGAACTACCGCTACAAGTACAATCCTCGTACCAAAAGTAGAAAGTACTCGCTATGCTGAGTTGCACTATAGGCTATTTCAAGTTTTCAAATGTATGCAAATATTTTGAAAATAGCAGATCTACAAGCTCACAATGCATCATTGTGAGTCAGTGTCCACGTATGTCAAAACAAGTATTTTGATTCGTGATTGACTGACTGCGACCTTTACTTGTCTGTTGTATTTCTTGTGATCAGCATTTCCCATGCTTGGACATTTCCTTGTTAGTTTGGGCTAGGCAGTATTTAAATAAAATATCGATATTGTGATATTAGACTACATAATGTCTGGCTATTGTATATCATAATATTGTGATATAAGTGGTGTCTTTCATTCTTTGTAATAAATAACAAAAATATCATATCTACAATCTGAAATATGCTTTGTGGTAGTAGATCCGCAATTTCTTATATATTTTTTAACCTTACAGCTGTGTTGCTGCCTTTATCTGTTTTCATTCCACTTGAGTACTTTTTAGATTAGATCTTTTTTATGTTTTAAGATTATTACTCTTCAAAGCATTACTGTCTGCTTCTGTCTCCATGCACCGAAATGTCCTCATATGTTCCACCATATGCCAAAGAAAATCAATTCCACAGCATTTTATGTTTGGCATCTGTACGCCTTATTTCAGATATAGGTCAGATTGGACAGACAAGGGCAGGAAACCAAGGGCAGAGGAGAGACAGGACAGGTGTCGGAATCGAACCCGGGTCCCTGCGCCCGCATGGTGCATATAGGCTGAACTATAGCAGGCAGACACTGTTTCCCAAACAGGGTCGGGACACATTGGGGGGGGGGGGTTACGGTCACATTTTTATGGGTCCCTTTATTTTTGTGTTTCCTGCAACAACAAAAAAACCAACACATTCCCAAAAAATATTTTTTTCAAAGTAATTTCATGAATAAAAAAAAAAAAAACGTCTAATGTCTCATTTGGGTCACAGGCTAAAAGGTTTGGGAACCACTGCACTGTACAGTGATTCATTCTGCTCTGTGAAAATATAGGAGCATGGGGAATGATATGAAACACATATTTGCGAATAGTCGGTATAGCGCTTTCGCCTCTCAGCTAGAAGGTCCTCGTGGGTTCGATTCCGGTGTGGGCGCTTAGTGTTGGGCTGTGTTCACCCTCACAAAAAACATGCATTAACCCTACTAACCCTGGTCTCCGCACTGCCACTGATTATTAACACTACTGAAATTGAGCCAAGATTGAGCCGGATAGGGGCACGGTGGCACAGTTGGTAGTGCTGTCGCCTCACAGCTAGAAGGTCCTGGGTTCGATTCCCGCTGGGGACGCTGTGGGCACTGGCGGCGTGTTCCCTCCTCCGCGTCATCAGTGCCCATACCCGAGGCGGGGGTTGGCGATAGGGCCTTTCTGTGTGGAGTTTGCATGTTCTCCCCGTGTCCCCCCTAGGGTAGATACCCTCACAAAAACATGCCGTAATCCTGGTCTCTAAAACTACCTCCCCCTGGCCAGCCGGGGCGCCTGATGGAGGGGAAAGGAACTGGTCGGAATAACGTGTCCCTTCCACGCGCTACGTCCGGCCGGGGAAATTCCCCTCTGTCAGGTGAAAAGAAGCAGCTTGGACTCCTCATGCATAGAAGGAGGCATGAGGTCAGTCCGCTGCCCCCCCAGGCTGGCAGAGGAAGTGTAGCGCCCAGGATTACATTAGATAATTGGCACTGGGTGAAAAGAAAACTGGGTTACAAAATTGTGGGATAAAAAAAAAAAAAAAAAAAAAAGATTGAGCCGGATAAATAAGAAGGTAGCTAGTAAAGTAGTAGCAGAATGCTCTCTGTCCACAGTTTCAATGCGGCCATCTTCCTCCGGCTAATGACTTGGCCTTCCTCGTTTGAAAATAAATCCAAATTTTCAAAAATATCCAGAGGAAAGGCAATATGACCTCATATTTCTACAAAACGCCAGATATAGTCTGTACAGTCAGCCGGAGTTATTGTTTTACAAGCGGTTACATCACTCTTCTCATGGTTCACTCTGATTCCACTAACCCATACATACATATTCTCTCTCTCTCTCTCTCTCTCTCTCTCTCTCTCTCTCTCTCTCTCTCTCTCCCTCTCTCCACTTACCTTACATTGCCTCTTCTATTCCGCTCTCTCCTGGTGGGGTAAAGTAGACCCTTCAAGCAGTTACCATTACTTTCAGAGTGTGCCGCCTGAGCTGTGTGTATGCAAGGTCACTTCAGTGAGATTGCGACTGTACTGTATATATTGTCAGGGCAGAGAGGGACACGTCAGAATTCTCCAGGATAGACCAGCTCTCTGTCCTGTGCTTCGCGGGGCCCCCAAATCTGTGGACTGATAATGATCGAATCCGAATTCGTGACGTAACAGGTCGTATTTGCTTTCATATATGTCTTTGCTGTTCACATGTATATATCACATGACCATTCAATTTGGGATAATTGTGGGCAATCAATAAATGCCAGATCTTGTGAATCCATAATTTTAAGTGTACAGCCTGTTTATTGGACTATTAGATAACCCTCTCAACAGGATGGCGCATCAGCGTGGTGACCCCGACGTGATTGAAAGCGGTTATCTTGTCCAGCAGGTTGGGTGATTTTGACCAGTATAGCAGTCTAGACATGGCCCCATTGGCTGGCTAGAAAGGGCCTTTAAAATATGCATGTTGATGCAGATTTCTGCCAGCCTGGGATTATGGTGTAGACAGCGTTCAAACTAAAAAAAATGGGGATAAATCAATAAATTTTAAGTGATAAATGTTGGGATTGGGATCACATGTGAACACGCTATGCTCTGTTTGTTCCCAACTGTGTTGTGTTTGCATAAGTAAAATAAGGCTTATCCCGCTGGTGTAGCTCTGTTGATTTTGATGTTTCGCTGAAAAAAGAATGGAGAATGGAGGCTGCTTGGAGCTCGCTGTAAAAGTTGTTGTCATCATACGTGTGTGCGTGCGCGCACGGCGGGGCGGCTGCGAGAGTGTGTGTGTGTGCGGGCGTGTGCGTGCGTGTATGTGTGTGCGGGGGGAATGATGGAAGCCTGTGTGCGTGCAGCGGGTGTGTGTAAGAGCTGTGTGGGGGAAGCCATGGAAAGTTTTGGTTGTTTTTTGTTTAGTTTTGGTCGTGTTTGTTTTTTGACTCAGTCTAGCTAGGGAGCGTTGTAGGAATGGTTTCAAATTTGATAAGAATACGCTATCAAAATAGGCGCCCAGAGGAGATCACTCTAAAAGTAAGGGTGTTAAGATCTGAGGTGAAATGTTTGCCTGGCTAGCCTTTCCACTTCCCGTGTGTGTCTGTGGCTGCGCTAGCGTTCAGTTGCAAAATGCGCATACATGACTGTGCTATTCTCTCTGTGTGTGTGCGTGTGCGTGAGTGTGAGGGAGATTCTCTCAGCCTGGCTCATACGAGGTTTTCTTCCCTCGTGAGTGTGTGTGCATGCATATTTGTGTGTGTGTGTGTGTGCGTCGGTGCCGGAATGAGATGGGAAATGTGTTTATTGTGTCTTCGCCTGGCGCCAGTTTAAAAAATATTGATAAATTGAAAAGTACACCAAGTCCTGCCACTCAGAGGAGAATTCTGCGACAATGAGTGGGTCAAGAATGCCAACCTGGGACATATACTTGTCCCGTTATGTCAAATCATAAAATACAACCTCCCGGCGTTTGGGGGAACACGAATTACCCAGAGAGAGAGCAAATGGAGTCAGATAAGTGTCAGTGAGGTGGGTAATGGTTTATAAACAAAGGTTGTGTGAAAAAAAAGCCCTAAAAACCCGGCTGGGGAAAAAAATGTAGATTTCACCATTTAACACATTGACAGCTCCAGACGAGACCGTTTTCAAAGGGGAGCAAACATTTTTCCTTGGGAAACTGTAAGCGCCATGGTTACAAAAATATAATAGGAGTGTCATAATAATTATGAAAATTAATTGGAAAATAAGTACACAAGTTGGCCACATGGTGGCACTATAAAAGCCCATAATTTTGGTTGGATTTGATTTAATATTTATTGGTTTTATTTTGACTGACAAACATAGACCATGTTCCTCTTCTGACGACCAGTAGACAGATATGATGACCGGCTATTCCCTCTGCATTGGACAGTAGGAAACTGATAGTTACCTGACATGGACTGATTGCTCGCTTATCTTGACGTATAGACAGGTGACATTTGACTTAATTGACTTTTATTTTTACTTTTAATAAAAAGGTTATAACCATTCCATTTCATCATAACATTGGAGAGGAGAAGAATAATAATTCCGAAAAGTTAATTGAAAAATTGCACAAGGTGGCCACACGGTGGCCTGGTAACAGCCTATTTCATGTGTTTGTTTAATAATTATTGAACCGGGAGGCATAAATCATAATTTCCTTTTCTCAAGTGTTCCCTGGGCGCTTCCCCAGATAAGCCACGCCCACATGCATATTATATACTTTTTGCTGCTTGGAATTTTCTTTAAAAAAGACGCCTTTGTGCACTGTTGTGCGCTTCTAAAAAGGGGTTATAGGTGATTTAATAAATATATAAATATAAAAAAAACCAATCAATCAATCAAGTGGTGCTGTGAAAATAATAATAATATCCACAATATTTTCAGTTTCTCACCTGGCCAGTGGGAAACTAGATAGAAAATAATAGTCATGATAATAGAATAAATAATAATAATATTATTAATAATTGCCGACCACCTATATAAGGGGTCTGGTGAATAGAATTACTAGGTGGAGTTCACTGGGGAAACTGTGGTTCAGGGATGGAAACTTAGGGCTCCATGGTTGAACCTCAAGGTCCTGAGTGTCTAATGAAGGGAGATATCCGGATCAATGTATATTTTGTAAATAAGGTTTAATCTGTTTCTAGACAGAGATGCCAGGGAAGGCAAAAGCCAGGGGGCTAAGAGATATGTTGCTTTATAAGCACAGAAGGGGTGAATTCAATAGGTCCTGATCAGACATTATTGTAGCACCGAGATGCCAGGGAAGGCAAAAGCCAGGGGGCTAAGAGATCTGTTGCTTTATAAGCACAGAGATGGTGAATTCAATATGTCCTAATCAGACATTATTGTAGCACGAGGCTTGGGTGATATTGATTTTTTGATATCGGTATTATCAATTACCTTTTTAGGTTGGCTGGAAATTCGGCGTCGGTGCCAGTCAATGCATGGGCACTGAGTTATTAGGCAAATTATAGTTGTTTATAGATATTGATTTCAAATATCGCGGTAAATGGTAATATCGATACATCAACCAAGCCTAAGGGAAGGAAAAAGCCAGGGGGCTAAGAGATCTGTTGCTTAGGGCACAGATATGCCAGGGAGGGCAAAAGCCAGGGAAGGCTAGTCATGACAAAAGAGAAAATTAAGGATCCAGAAAAAGACAAAAAAATAATAAAATAACTGTACATTTTTGATTATGTTCTTCTGTAAACTTATTTGTATGTATATTAAAATGGTTGCAGGTGAATGAAGTGTAAAATATTCGCCACGCATATGCACGTGTGTGCACGCTCGTGCATGTGTGATGGTTTGTGTGATAGATAATGTGTGAAGTTGAATGGAAATGTCACGTGGTACCCAGTAGCGCTCGCAAGATACTAAAATTTGTAATTAAGTAAAAAAATACTCCGGGGAGTAGAAATTCACTCTTCACAAAACAAAGATAGCCTTTCTGTCAATACTTTTTGCCATCTGGACTGTGCGCGTTTGTGCGCTTCTAAAAGAAGGGGGGAATAATGTTCTAATATTTGAGCGGTAGACAGGCCTTAAGCTTGATATCTGGGAAGAAATCAATTTACAAAACCATAAGCCCCAATAATATTCAATTTCACATGCAGTGGGTGGGGGGGGAGAGAAAGGTATCATAATAATCGAATAAATAAAGTCAAGTATAAAACATAATAGTACGTGAACTATGGGAGGGTTGGGTAGGGTCTGATTAAAATAATATAAGTGAATATATGTACACTGTGTCCACAATGTGGCACAACACTAGTAGCTAATAGCCCTCTGTAAAAAAAAAATGGACCCCCCCTTGAATAGTGTACATGAAGGGAATCAGGACAAAATGGCACCTGGCAGCTATCACAGGCAAAATGAGTGAACATGGAGAGCTGGTAGAGCAGCTATTTCCATTTATTTTGTGGTTGTTTGTACTCATAATTTGGTGAATGGTATTGTAATTAAGTGGATCACAGATTTCCTACTGCACTAAAATGGCCCAGAGGCAGAACACAGTCGGCAGGTTGGGAGCTTGTAGCGAGTAAAATTTTAGTACAACTACTGGAGGGGTGGGAGGGGGCTGACTCGGACTAAATATTGGGGTATTTGAATGGGGGGACAAAAAGTATGTTGTTTTCAAAGTGTAATTAGTGCAAGTGACCAGAGTGAGTAAATAATAAAGTCCAGAATTCAAAAATATACTTAATAAAAGTACACCAGTAAAGCGAATCAAATGGCCCCATGTAGAAGGGCCTTGCCCTGTTCAGTAATCAAACATACTCAAAGTAAAAGTAAGACTCATTGTGTAGAATGCCGAAGTGCAAAGGGAGAGTGTACATTTAAAAATGAGTGTAGGGACAAATAGCCAATCCACAAGCTTGAACGCCCAGTATAGTATATATATAAGTCTAGGTATATTTGCAAAATAAGTAAAATAGTTCAAATTATGTAGTGGTGAAGTAATTGTGAAACAAGTGCATACTCAAACTATATAGAAACATCCCAAGATTGTACTTAATTGAGCTAAGGAAGTACGTGTTTACTTCCCACAAGTGAAATATAGTTTAGGGTCAAATTATGGGAAAGACAAATTGTGATTTTGTACAAACGCCGCATAGTAAAGTTGCAATCCAGCAACACCATAACTTAGAAGGGGACCAGGAAGGAGGGGGCATAGTCTAAAAATCAACAACACAGGTGGGAGGATATTTGATTTCATATGCATCAGCCTACTGTCGTATCTCCAGAGACAGTTGTACACTCTGTTCCACCAAAGAGACATTGTCGACTGCAGCAACCAGCCAGCACAAGACCACCACCGCTGCTCCAGAGTTGGGGGGGGGGGCACTTGCTGAGAGACATTGAATTGACCGTGCTGCACTGGGTTAAGCACATGGGCCAGACACACACAGCCACCAGACTGCTATGCCACCTGCTATGGAGAAAAAGAACTGTTCCGAGTGCTGGGGAGTCACTCACAGAGACACTGACCACACTGCTCAAGGTCATGGGCCAGGGGTGCGTTGCCTGCACCACTCTGCCCAAGTAGAGGCCCAAAGCCATTTAAAATCAAATATTGGACCTGCCACAGTTGTACACATGGGCCGAGCATGAGTGTGGATTTACACACTCTCATGACAAATTATAAATGCGCGATTGCGTAGGGTTGGGCGCCGTTGGTACAAAAACACAATACTAAAGACAACTAAATTAGGGTGATTAAATGTAGTTACACGCAATTGAAGTACCACTATCAAACTATATATTTTTTCAAAAGTAAGGGAAGGCAATTGGGCAAAACCATAGTGTAAAGTAATTGATTGAACAGAGAATCATCCCCCTATCCCTCGCCCCTTTGAAGGCCTACACAGTATATAGGATAAAATTGAAAATAATTAAAATCATTTGGAAAAACTGAAGCTTTGTCGGGCTTGTGCCTTCAAGGGGCCGACCATTTGTTTTGGATCAGATATGAGAGAGGTTCAGGAATTTTGGAACAGGGCCACAATTCGGGTAACATTATAGTGCACTCTGCAGCACGTAATAAACATATGTTTACCCCCACTTCGACTAGGTTTGAGCGTGGTCACGCTTCAATGATTGACCAGGGGGGGGGCAAGTATTTTTTCCTAAAGGGCCAAATGAGATATAGAACTCCAAAAAGGGGGCAGGGCCAAAAGGTTTAACTTAAATATAAATCTTAGTGGTCTTTGAAAAAATAGCTCAAATTGACCAAGTAAGTACAGTACTACAAATTTAAGTAAGTTTACCTTAATGTAAGTAAGATGTAAAGTAAAATGTGTCATTATTCAGTGTCTATGGGGAACTTTGTGGAGTTCCAGGCAAAATACAAACAGGGAGCAGATCTATAGAAGATGCACCAAATAACGATCCGAAAGCAGTGTCCCAAAAGTGTCCACGGACACCTTAAGCAGGGTCCCCATGATATTAATGTATGAGTAAATAATGCAAAATTTCATTAATAGGCCTCATGTTGGTATGGTTGTCGTGTAATTAGATAAATGGAGTCATAAGTAGCCTAAAGTAGGAGTCAATGAGATATTATATCAAGAGATATGTGTTATTATAGTTAAACTCTGGCAGATCAATGTTATGTCTTTTTTATCTTTTATTGACCATCTTTCTCCTGGGTCTTCTGCAGTGCGCTCTAAACTGTGTAAATGCGTGCAGGGGGGAACATCTGTTCCTCTAGGTACCCTCCCTCCATAAAAAGTGCATTTTTGCGGAACGCTCAGGAGAAATATAAATATCTTTAATTATTCTTAGTTTCTCCTTCGTCGATCTCCCTAGGCCCTCCCTCCATCTTGGTTATGTGTAAATGCGCCATGGGGAGAACGCTCAGGAGAAAAATGAATATATATATATATTTTGTTTATTTAGATACTTTTCTCTGCCTTTCATCTGCCCTCCCTCCATCTTGGTAATGTGTAAATGCGCAGGTGTTAGAACCAGTTTGAAGTGTTTGACTTATTTGGATATCGTGGCACTGAGATAGCAGAGTTTAAGTGAAAAAACATGTAGGTTATTGCATAATAAATGCTCTTGTAACAATGGAGCTGAACCATTTTGGGGAAATTCTGTACTGTAATGCTGTTCCTGGTGTCTTGAATGTCAATCATGTTGTCAATGGAATAGGGAGTCTTGACTGGCCGTGTCCAGCGGTCAGTACTGATCTGATGCTTTGACAATGGTTCACTACAGTACAGTCGGAAGTTTGTTTTAGAGAGCTCATTTCTCTATGGTTTAATTAGATTAGGTGTAGGCTACTTCTAATATACGACACCTGTGAACCATACATTTGTGCACAAAGCCGCAGGAGGGAGAGAGAGCAGCACCATAGACTTCCATACTAGTAGCAACTGTTGGAGTGTTTGTGTATGGTATGAATGCACGTCGGGCCATTATAATGCCATGTCAACGCGGCAGCATGTAGAGCGGCTATTTTCGGGGGAAAAAGTTCCCTCTGGGAGTCCAAATTACAAATATGATTCATTTTAAGTGACCTTTCCCAAAGGTTCAATATCAAATCAAGTTGAAATTATAATGAAAACACAGAGAAAAAAACACGGGGTCAATATAAATTGGTACAATTACAAAAATGAGGAATAAAATGTAAGGGGAAGACCAACTACAAAAATTAATATAGAGTATGTAACACAATAAAAAATAGTGAAAAAAATCAAATACTGAAAATAAGCGTTTTTTCAATATTATCTCCCCAAGAGAGGTGGTTAAACATGAGTGAGTTCTAGGAGAGTCATTCTGGCCTGGTATGTGTCAAGGAGGGACTGAGAGCATACGAGAAGCTCATGTTTTTGAATAATTGGTTTGCAAAGGTCTGGGTTGAATCAAATAACCAATCCCCCCCAACAGATGGAATAATTGCCAAAATGTATAATCAAAAGTAACTAACTATTTGTCCCACAGGAGGTGTCCAGGAGGGAGTTCTGAAAGACTTAAATGTCAATAATATGTTTTAATGTGTCAATAATATGTCACATGAAGGAGGGGAGAGAATAACCCTGAGAGTAACCCTAATCCTATAAATTCCCTAATAAATTCTCTACAGGATCAGGGGGACGTCAATGTCTGAAGGTGTAATAGCAGGGGGTACACTCACATACAAGGTCAGGATGCAACACAGACCCAGACTTTCCAGACTTTCCAAATTTTACTTAAGTGGACTACAGACCAAAATTAAGACCCTCATGGACAACAAGGTGTCAAGTTCATATCCAGGAGGGACACCTGGTTGGATTCAACAAATCATTGGGTAGGATGACCGAACCGTGACCGAGCCGTGACCTATTCCGTTTTATTGTCACTGAATAAATGTATCTGTGATTCTGTGTATGTCAATCAAACCGAAGGCGACCTAAATAACTAACTTACTAACATATGCAAAAAACCCAATCACATAACCTCCTTGAATGATTATACGTGCCGGCAAAAAGAATGTTGTGTGCTTCTGTTATCTTGCTGTTGTCCTTGTTGTGGTTCCTCTACAGTTGTCAACAAAACTGTAAGTATGAAAACAAAAACACAGCTACACCCAGTGTTGAACTTCAAATATGTAAATATGAGACACACCAGGAGTTCTAGAACCTTATGTTTAAAAATATATATATATGTATTGTCGATGAAGGGGGGAGGGGAACTGTTTTGCGAGCTTTTGCTTCCATAAACAGGTCAGTCAGATAGTACCCAGGCGGGGTTCATATACCCAAGCACCAAGGATTCCATCACAACTTCCACCTGGATAGGCTCGCAGGCTCGCGGAGGTCATATACCCAAGCACCAGGGAGTCCATCACAACTTCCACCTGGATAGGCTTGCAGGCTCGCAGACGCTGCGGGACGCGGCGGGACGAGGAGCAGTGCACCATCAGAGCTTGCCAGAGCTCCTGGAGCGGGGACGGCCCTGTCTCTGGTCCGAATGTGGGATACGAGTTTGGTCCTAAAATCACCTGATGGGAAGCGCAAACCGCGCTGTCACCTTGTTCCCTGAATAACGGAGCCTAATCGGTTCAAGGCCTAAACGTCGGGTTGCGCCTCGCAATGGTCATAATGACCCGCTGGACAACAGGATGGATGGGCAAATAAACAATTTCCCGTCCCTCCGTCGCGCGCGAACACTGCCCCCCCAGGGCATCCAGGAGTACAATTTTTGTCAACATGTTTTCTTCTCCGACAGGCAGTATGCATGGACAGGGCCGAATGGTAGGAACAAACTGTTCCTAGTGGTTGGTTTCATCCTAAATAAGTGGTTTTACTGTTTTACAGGTTTCCGCACAAATAACATGGGTTTTCCTCACCACCAGTGTCCACCTGCACAATGCCCCAAAATGATGTCTGACAATAAGTAAAATACTACAAGAAGTTTGATATGTACAATGTGATTTATGGTTGATTTGATTTCCGCATTAGTGACACAATGTACTTCTATTTGTATGATTGACCTGACTATTAATTGTCATCCTTTTTTATTTTTCATCTTTTGGAATTCAATGTATGTGTACCACTAATCCCTGAATGCAGTGTTCTACCGTCCCCAAATTGGTGTGCCCCCCGAACGTCCGTATGATAACATCAGGTCAAGTGGATTTGGTAATTGATTACTCATTACCAAGGAGGGCTGGTGGGGTAAAGTAGACCCTTCAAGCAGTTACCATTACTTTCAGAGTGTGCCGCCTGAGCTGTGTGTATGCAAGGTCACTTCAGTGAGATTGCGACTGTACTGTATATATTGTCAGGGCAGAGAGGGACACGTCAGAATTCTCCAGGATAGACCAGCTCTCTGTCCTGTGCTTCGCGGGGCCCCCAAATCTGTGGACTGATAATGATCGAATCCGAATTCGTGACGTAACAGGTCGTATTTGCTTTCATATATGTCTTTGCTGTTCACATGTATATATCACATGACCATTCAATTTGGGATAATTGTGGGCAATCAATAAATGCCAGATCTTGTGAATCCATAATTTTAAGTGTACAGCCTGTTTATTGGACTATTAGATAACCCTCTCAACAGGATGGCGCATCACTCCTTTGAAGCAAGCCTCCGTCTCTCCCTTATCCTTTATCTCGCCCTTTCCATTCCTCTCTCGACCTCTTTTCCTGTGTTCCATGACTCCATCTGTTCCCCTCCTGCCATCATCCCTCATTCCCTGCTCTCTGCCCTCCTCTTATCTTTGCAGTTTCTTCTGGAAAGCAGAGAGGTATCCAGAATACATACTACTAGAGCCTTAGACTATACATTTATTGTTATAGTTACTGTACTGTACTGTGCTCTGTACTGTATTGTGGTGTACTGTGCTAGTGTGCTCTGTACTGTACCTAGATTGTTTTGGGAAAATATCTTTGAGAAATGACAGAGTTACCATGCGGGGGTCCCCGGAACATCCAGACCCCCAGGAACGCAGCCATGTGAGCGGCCCGGTTCCGGTGAGCCTTCCCGCGTGTTGCAGCTTTCCGGACACAGGGACACATACACGGACACACATAGCTGCGTAATGGAGAGGAGGCACTGCCCCAAAAATTGTCGAGAGATCTTCTAAGATCCCCAGAAATCACCTTAGTTTAAAGGTTTAAAGTTCTGACAGGAAAGCCTCTGCTGCACACGGGTAAAAATCGCACTGCAAGGGGTCCAAGTTAACCGAAAATAAACAAAACCACTTAGCTACTCACCGAAAGCCTGCTTTGTTTTGGAAATGGACTATTCTCCAGGCTGGGAAGCGTCTCAGGTCCCCAGCTTCTCTCTAAGATGCACTTTGTGTTATTTTAATAAAGTAATGTACCGAACAGAGTAACTTCTTCTACTACTACATTTCCGGGTTGTGCCTGCGCCGATCCAGTTGGATTTCATTAGAGAGAACCTGGGGACCGTCAACTGAGACGCTTCCCAGCCTGGAAAATCGACTTTTTCCAAAAAATAGCAGGCTTTTTTTCTGTGAGTGGTTTAGTATATTTTTGATAAAGTTGGACAACTCGCACAGCAGTGGGATTTTTACCTGTGTGCAGCAGAGGCTTTTCTGTCTCGCTAACGCACTGGACCAGGGCTAGCGGGCGGTGGGAAACAGACAGACTACTTCACCCACACGATCCCCCACCACGTTTATTGCACAGAAAAACTCTGTCACCGGCAATGCTGGACAAGCTTTAACAGATAAGATACTGTCTCTATATAACTTCTTTACTGATTCACTGTTATAGTTGATGCTGTGACTATAATGTGACAACCTGTAATCACAGCGGAGCTGGACTGGTGTCCAATGAAAAGCAGCACTAATCTGCATGGGGCCGCTGGACGCATGTGGAAAAGCACTCGGCAATAGTGTAATGTCAAGATAACAATGCAGTTGTGTGTGTGTGTGTGTGTGTGTGTGTGTAGCACACAAGGAATAACTAACACATGCACACACACACACACACACACACACACACTCACAACAAACATACACAACCAGTGGTCCTTGAGGGGGTTCCAGGTGGTTGGAATTCCAACACTGACGGGAGGCCTCCATGCCAAATCACGTCAAAGACTCCTACTATTACTAGAGAGAGTGCAGATTTTATTCTCTTTCTATACGTATTCCCTGAATCTGCATCCAGCATACGCCTGAACCCTCTCAGACTGTCAACTTGAGTTAAGTGAAGTGGGTTCCAACTTCCAGGTGGTCCCCAGACAGTGGCCTTGTGGTTAGAGTGTCCGCCCTGAAACTGGGAGGTCGGGGTTCGATACCAAATGGGACTCAATGCTTCCCTGCTTTGCACTCAGCATCAAAGGGTTGGATTGGGGGGTCAAATCAACTAATCAAATGATTCCCGAGTGCGGCACAGCTGCAGCTCACCGCTCCTTGGCTGCAGCTCACTGCTCCTTGGCTGCAGCTCACCGCTCCTTGGCTGCAGCTCACCGCTCCTTGGCTGCAGCTCACCGCTCCTTGGCTGCAGCTCACCGCTCCTTGGCTGCAGCTCACCGCTCCTTGGCTGCAGCTCACCGCTCCTTGGCTGCAGCTCACCGCTCCTTGGCTGCAGCTCACCGCTCCTTGGATGCAGCTCACCGCTCCTTGGCTGCAGCTCACCGCTCCTTGGCTGCGGCTCACCGCTCCTTGGCTGCAGCTCACCGCTCCTTGGCTGTGGCTCACCGCTCCAAGAGATGGGTCAAATGCGGAGAACAAATTTCACTGCGGTAACGTGTGACAAATCGTACGACTTTGACTTTATTTTTTACTTTGATCTAAATCATGGAGAGTTGGTAACCAAATGGACCCTTATACTGTAGATCTTTAACTCTCGAGAGTGTAAAATTAAACCAAATGGCCCATTTGGTTTAATTTTACACTCTCATTCAAGAGTGACATTAATGTTAAACATCTGCATTACTTAATTCACAAGAAGTCTACACAATTCAAAAGTAGAATAATTGTTATTTTGATCGACGTTATCTACTCCTAATGTTACCATATCAATACAGCATGACATTGTGGGGCAAAATCTTATCCAACAACAGACAAAAACTAAATATTCCTTAGTTTTTGGGTCTGAGAGGCTAAATCTCATGAAATGGTGGTCCGTGCATGGCTCAAATACTGAATAAATAATGGGCCTTGATATGAAAAAGGTTGAAGACTAGACTATCTCTGGTGCACCCTCTGTGTAGTGTGTGTGTATACTCTGCTCCTCTTCCGACTGCCTTGCTGCTGGCTGGAGATGAAGCTCATATTATTATCGATTTTCCACACATGCTCCATCCTGAGGTGGGGGTGAATTGAGGCGGATAGTGAGTTTGCGTGGACACACAATCGGTGCATTTTAGACGGCAAATGCCAACCAAGGTCCTGATGAGGACTCAGGGCTGCTAGGCTGCACCACCACGTGTAGCCGGCCCAGTTATTCAGCAGTTATTCAGGGTGTCTCGACACTGGATCTCCTATAATGAGGCTTTAAATGGGCCTGATCTTTAAATGTGGGGAGATAATTGCAGGCATGGGCTGAAGGCGCTGCCTTTTTATTTCCTCGTCGGATCATTTATTGCTTCGTTCTTTACGATTCCCCCCTTCCCTCTCAGTACCTTCCTCAACATGTTCTTGTCATCTCTTAAATGTATCTTACTCAGCCTAGAGGGAATTGATTTTTATTCTCTAAGGTCTGTTGATCGGTTTGCCTGTCTGTCTGTCTGTCTGTCTGTCTGTCTGTCTGTCTGTCTGTCTGTCTGTCTGTCTGTCTGTCTGTCTGTCTGTCTGTCTGTCTGTCTGTCTGTCTGTCTCAAAATATTGAGTCAAAACACAATTTGGATTCCTTCCGTATTTATCTTTCGGATGTGAGTCTGTTGATTTGCAGGCATTTTGCATTCTTTCCACTCGTATTTCTCATGCCATTTGCCAACGCGGTCCTAGACTTTCAGGCCTGAAGCGATGAGTCTGTGGTGAGGGAGTGAGTCATTGAAGTGAAGCACTCTCACACCCAGGAGCCACAGTATGTCAGTGGCTGTCTGAGAGAGGCCTGGCTGCTTCATCAACCAGAATGCTATGGTTGATTTGTTGAATTCTTAATGAATTCTATTGTTTGTGTCCTTGGGGCAAGTCACTGTATTGCTTGGCTTCAGGAGCTAGTCGTTTCCTTGTGAGGTGAGGGAGAAGACAGGCATGAGGATACGTTTTTTTTTTTAAATCATCTCATAAATAATTTGCTAAACGATGAAGACCAAGGATGAGTTGGAGGGTTTATATCTCCAATATCTGCCGGGACCACCTCGGGATCCCTCAGAATGAAGTTACTAATGTTGCTCTGGAGAGGGAAGTCTAGAGCTCTCTGGTGGAGCTGTTGCCCCTGTGAACTGTCAAACGGATAAGCGGTTGAAGATGGATGGATGGATAGATAGTACAAAAAAAAGGCCAAAGGCTTGTTTTGTGGTCCAGAAACATTCAAACATCGAGAAAACGACAAACAACGACATGAATCACATCGCTCTGTTGCATTCACACCAGGCATGATGACATTTTTAGCTTCAAGGCTATATTTTGACATCAAAGCGAGCTGGGGGTGTTTGATCGCAAAACCAGCACTGGTTTGATTTCTCAAACTTGTTTTTATAACCATGCTTACTGCTTACTGTTAATGTATTGGGGTTGATATTTTTGTAAATGTTGCATTGTTTGGATGGTTGATAATTGTGTTTGTCAACAGCTACTGTTTTTTGGGATGTTCTTCAGAATTTAGGCCTTATTTTTGCACCACAGAATATTGTCTTATGCAGTTTGTGAACTCATTCATTTTTGGACCGCATGTCACAGAACGTACAAAACAGGCATTTTAAGTGTAAATAAGCAAGAAATGTATGTAAAATACTGAGTGTAGAAAGTTCTCTTCCATTGGGTCCCATTTGTACCCATTTGTAACGGTCTATTTGGACCTGTACTGTATGTACAGTGTACAGTACAGTACACCCTCCGAGTTAAAATAACACTGAGGATTTCACTTCAAAAACAGTAACCTGCTGGGAAAAACACAGGATTACTGCAATTACTGTGTGAACAGTAAATCAACTAGACTTTATACGATGTTGTGTAATGACAGTTTTCATATTTAATGACTATCGCAGGAACTCATTTAAAACACCAAATGGAAATACCTCCGAGACAAATCTAGAAAGGGGGGTAGAGAACTAAAAGAGAAGTGGAGCAGCCTGGGGAACGTCAGATGAAAAGGCAATAGAAGTAGTGTATACTGTATGGTGGAAGGATAGACCACATCAAACCATCTAACAGCGACAACCAGAGACTCTAGCTGTTCCTGCTGGTTCCTCCTGGACTCCATTTCTACAAGACAGATCCAGGACTATCACCATTACAAATTTGACGATTAGTTGTCACACAAATAATTGTGATTAAAGATTGAATTGTGTTTTTGCGCAATCACAAATTGCACGGGGCGGACATGACAAATGGCTTAACCCATTTTGACCTGAGATCAGATTCTATGAGCTTGTAGATCTGCTATTTTTCAATAGCTAAAGCATCTTCTTTCGTGTATCATCAGATGGCCAACTCAGTGTCATGCTAAAGCATAACATAATGCTAACACCAAAAGGGGTTCCCGCCCAAAATGGGTTAAAGATTTAATTGTGTTTTTGCGTTGTATTGTATTGTATTTCTGTTTGCCTTTTAGGCTTCGTAATCACAAATTGCACGGGGCGGACATGACAAATGGCTTAAATATAAAAAAAGAAATCACTAAGACATTTAATCATTTTTAATAATGTTTTTGTTTCCTTTACAAAGAAATTACAAAAGAACACGTCACTTGTAAGCTTGTAGATCTGCTATTCAGATATTTTTGAAAAATGTTGGAAAATGTATGGATATTTTCCAACATGGAAACGATTGACGATAATATCGTCAATCGTTTGAGATCATTTGAGATAATAACAATTCTTTTTTGCATATTATGCCTAACAGAAGGGCACCGGCCTACTTGGGAACGATGCAAGTTGGGAACCATGAAAATCGGGAATGCATATCCCCCACCCTAGTATGCAATACCTGTTATATTCATTGACATTGCACCTGTTTTAACCGTCTGTCTGTGTCCCTTTTGTGCCCATACATGGAGCTCTCTGTATCTGCCTGTCAGCCCTTTATTACCCATACACAGTATGGAGCTCTCTCTATCTGTCTGTCTGCCTGTATCCCTTTATTACCCATACACAGTATGGAGCTCTCTCTATCTGTCTGTCTGCCTGTATCCCTTTATTACCCATACACAGTATGGAGCTCTCTCTATCTGTCTGTCTGCCTGTATCCCTTTATTACCCATACACAGTATGGAGCTCTCTCTGTCTGTCTGTCTGTCTGCCTGTCTGCCCTTTATTACCCATACACAGTATGGAGCTCTCTCTGTCTGTCTGTCTGTCTGCCTGTCTGCCCTTTATTACCCATACACAGTATGAAGCTCTCTCTGTCTGTCTGTCTGCCTGTCTGCCCTTTATTACCCATACACAGTATGGAGCTCTCTCTATCTGTCTGTCTGCCTGTATCCCTTTATTACCCATACACAGTATGGAGCTCTCGCTATCTGTCTGTATCCCTTTATTACCCATACACAGTATGGAGCTCTCTCTGTCTGTCTGTCTGCCTGTATCCCTTTATTACCCATACACAGTATGGAGCTCTCTCTATCTGTCTGTCTGCCTGTATCCCTTTATTACCCATACACAGTATGGAGCTCTCTCTGTCTGTCTGTCTGCCTGTATCCCTTTATTACCCATACACAGTATGGAGCTCTCGCTATCTGTCTGTATCCCTTTATTACCCATACACAGTATGGAGCTCTCTCTATCTGCCTGTCCTTTATTACCCATACACAGTATGGAGCTCTCTCTATCTGTCTGTCCTTGTCCCGTTTATGCCCTGCATGCGTTCACGATTTCAGATACTTTGTTCAAAACGGGGCACTCCTGCAGTCTTTGGAAGCACGCAAGCGCACACGCACGAACACACACACACACACAGTAAGTGTGCATGGGTAGCACATAGACACGCACACACACACACGCACGCACACAACCACATGAAGTGGTGATATGCTCTATATACGATGGAATATGACCTTTGTTTTGACATTTATTTGTAAGCTGTTACCAACATTGGGGAGGTTTAGTAACAACACACTGACATTTTGATAGTTATGTCCATTACTTCCCTCTCCTGTACAACTCAAAACAGAGCAGTACATCTAGCCTTTGTGAGCACTTTGGGATACATGTGAAGTGTACATGAGTGTACATGAAGTGCAAGGAACATCACAAACCAGAGCCATAGCCCTTTGCATGTCTATGTCTTTGAATACAAACGGGTGTCTTTCCTCACTACCTTTAAAGCAGTGCATGGATATTATATACACTCCAGTGATCAGCTGCTTCTCATTCTTGTCATGTGCATGTTCAGACACTCCAGACACTGAAAACAATGCAGTTAATTAAAAGTAGAGAAGTGCTCTGGCTCCCCAGCAAAATACTTTAAGCCAACAACTACAGTATGCTTTGGGATGGATGGGTGGTGTACTTCTATACGTGGCAATAGCTACAGTAGGTAGGCGGTGAATGAGATTCAAGCTTGGATTTGCATTTTGCAGACGAGCATGACTAGTGACCAACAGACCATTAATGTTCAATCTGTCTTTCTCGTCTACCGAGCATTACGGAAATGCAGTTATATATAACGGCAAATATTGTTCGGCACAAAGCGTGCATGTGCTCAACTTCCGCAGAAAAACACTGTAATGTACCCATGCACCTATACTGTGTGTGTGTGTGTGCGTGTGTGCGCATGCGCTCTTGCTTCACTCCACATCCGAGTGAAGTAGAGAGAGTCAAGCAGATAAATATCCCCTTTAGCCTGCAGCACAATACAAGTCAATTATGTTAGATATTTGCTAACCTCTTTTCGTTCTCCCTCAGCGTCTTCTTTATTCATCTTGATCTCTAACTCTTCCCCTGCTTTGTATTTTTACCATACTGTAGCTCCCTCACTACTATACAGTATATACACCAACCCCATCTCACCCAAACACCGTGAAATAATCCATACATACACTACTAGAAAACCATAAAATCCATACATATTCCACTGAAATCCTCCCCATAGACCGCGACCGCGAGGGGTGCCGTCTCAATACCGCACACACGCACGCACAAATACATTGGGCTACAACGACGAGCATTAGACACATACAGTAGCATGTGTATGTCATCCCTGCTTCTCGCCACTGCGTGGCAGGAGGCCATGCAGGTAGAATATGAATAGAGGTATACTGTAGCTATAATCAGTCATTTATAATCACTCACACAGATGGTCTACTACACTCATTGCAAACACACCAATAGGAGGTCTGTATTCGTGCATGTGTGTTTCCGTGTGTGTCCACGTGCATGGATCGGGGCGAGAAGCGCAGTAGGCTGTTTATGAGCTCTTCACGGGGGGTATATTGAGATCAACAGGAGCGCTAATATAACCAATATGCTCGCACATACATACTGCATGATTAACTTTATATCTTCTTTATTCAGTGCTTTATTAATAATGTATTATTATTAGTTTTTCCATTGTACATTTTAAAGTAAAACTTTAAATCTCAGACATTTATTATAAAACATTATAATAAATATGAACACATTATTGGAGGTACTGTACTAAGTTAACCCACGTACTGGCAGAGTGTGCACAAGACATGTGGCGCTGATGGGTCCAGTGGTGTGTGAGATGAACTCTGCACACAGTGCAGAGCTAACCTGGCGTCACTAGGCTTTCCCCCTCGGAGGAAAGCCTGCTCTGTGTGAACCGGTCTGGAGCGGATTATATCGTTACGTCATGTTGTAGTCAACTGTGTTGTAGTCATCAGGCAGGAACCATCATCGGGAACTTCCTTTCCCTCAAACCGGAAGAATAACAATAAAAGCTCTCGTAGCCTGCAGCTTTTATTGAGGGAAAAGGAAGTTCCAGATTGATGGTTCCTGCCTGATGACTACAAACAATGACTACAACATGACGTAACGATAATCTTCCGCTCCCGACCGGATCATTAACCCGAAAAGGAATGCTGCCCAGGCTAGTACAGACCAAGGAAATGAGGACCGGAGGTGAAGACCGTACGATGGACTCCATGTAGCTCCCTGGAAGGAAAGAAACATGCGCAATGAGCTATATGCAGCCAACACTTCTTCTTTTACTCCACTACATTTATTTGACAGCTGTACAATTTGTAGATTTTGATTATTATTACAAAACATACATTAACCACTTCAGCCCTATAGACATTTCAGCCATTTGAAACTAGACGATCTACACACTCACAACTTGTTGTGAGCTTGTAGATCGGCTATTTTCATAAGATGTTTATACATTTGAAAACTTGAAATAGGATATTCTGCATAATGAGCACTTTTACTTTTGATGCCAATACTTTTCTACTTTTACTCAAGTACATTTTTAATTCCAGACATTTACTTGTGACATAATATGTCTATATTGATACTTTTATAAATAATGTGAGGATATTTTTTCCACCACTGGTGAGATTATCTCTGCACTCAGTACAGACCAACCCTCTCATAAGCTCCTATAGGCTAGCCTCCTGTGAAGCCGCGCACACTGTTAAAAACTAGAGACCAGTGAGTGAGGAAAAGTACTCACAATTTGTACTTGAGTAAAAGTATCAATACTGCAATATAGAAATACTCTGTTGCAAGTAAAAGACTGGAATTCAAAATTTACTTGAGTAAAAAACGTATTGGCATCCAAAAGTAAAAGCACTCATTTTGCAGAATGTCCCATTTCAAGTTTTCAAATGCATAAAAATCTTTTGAAAATAGCAGATCCACAATGTGACGCATCACTCCTCATTGGTGTCAGCCAGAAAATAGCAGCCATGTGAGAATGAGACACCAATAGTTTAATAGTTTCAAGAAAGACGCAGGAGCGCAAAGCACCAACGAGCTGGCCAGATGTATGGAGAACATTCCCTTGGGTCGTCTGCGTATGTCTTATTGAGTACTGTTGACACTCATGTCTAGTCCCTTTCACCATATTGCCTAGGATAAAACGTAAGGGGTGTAGAGAATGAACAAAAGGGCTCCAGAAGTCTCTACAGTCCCTTAGAAACTTTGGGTGATTGGTGGATAACTGACTGAGCTCCCATATGGCAGGTGCATGGGTCCAAACAACCCTTCCTTTACACACAATAACTACATTTAGTTTGGTAATTACTACACAGTATTACTGTGCACCTCACAAGAGACTCAGGAATGTACCGACCCATCAATGCCACAATAGACCACCATGAGAGGTCTGTAGCATACGGTATAGCAAGTTAGGCTTTAGCTTAGGCCCTAGGTCATAAAAGAGCATAACAAACATGGCCTTGGTCTGTTATATTAGACTATAAGACACTCCTCCAACCATTTAACTAGTGTAGTGAAACATGTGGCTCATTATCTGTTAAACAGCTTGTTAAAGCTGGATTGTCAGCCCTGAGAGTCCCTTTCATTGCCTGCGTTTAAAAAGGTAGCGTATCAATAAGTGGAGCGTTGATAATAGGGCTGTGTTTCATGACTCCAATATATTGTAGAAAGAAGGGAAGCGTTCTACGCCAGCCTTGTTCCATTGATGCACCTGGGAGGCAAACAGGAGAAGTTCACTGGTCTGCATTGAAGTTGATTGTGAGCCGGGTGGACAAGCGTATGTCCAAACAATATATTTTTGGACGATTGTAACCTTGGGGAGATAATCGGTTCGGAGACCTATCACATTTTGTTTTCTGATCTCTATAATGGGCACACTCTATACTTTTATTGAGGTATCTAAAGAGCACGAAGGTTTCTGGCTGGGCAGTACTATATGCGCTATTATCATTTAAGTTTGGGTGGGAACCCCTTTTGGTGTTAGCATTATGTTATGATTTAACATCTACAAGCTCATAGCGCGCCACTCGGTGGCGCGCTATGAGGTTGTAGATCTGCTATTTTAGAAAAATCGAAGAATGACTGACATAGAAACAAAGCTTTCTCAGAAAACTGTCAGGATGTAGAATTATTTTTTTGAATCTGATCTCAGGTCAAAATGGGTTAAGAATTGGTTGATAGGCTATCAGCAATTGACAGTATCACGATAACGTGCGTGCGTGCGTCGAATCAACACTTTCTGTGAAGCCCCTGTATATAAAGTATTAAAGGACCATTTTATCATGATTATTAGTGAGGACATATTATATGAAGATAGATTGAAAAGTGGTGGAGGGGAAAGGAACTGGTTGTTCCTTCCACACGCTACGTCCAATTAATCAGGGAAACTTCTTTCCGCGTATTTTCACCGGTGAAAAGAAGCGGCTTGGAACTCCTCATGCATTGATGAAAGTATGAGGTCAGTCCGTTGAAAAAATGGGTTACAAAATCATGGGATAAAAAAGCATTAAATATTCTGCTTATAGCATGGTTATAGTTATGAGCACTTAATCATATTCATAATGATATACAACAATAGCCATAATAACGCATTATAAAGCACTTTATCTTGTGCAGCACAATAGACATGATAGAGGTGTTACCTATTTCCATTATCAGCATATCACCAGGCAGAACAACCTAGTATCTCCATCTTTCAACTTTTCTTTTGTAATCTAATGCCACTGCACTGTCATACACAAGTAGCAAAGCTGATGGATGACATTACATCTGCATTGTGACATACGTTTTTACATCTGCTATATTTAGCTATTTAAGTGTTTAGGTTTAAGTGTTGGTTTCATACATATGTAACCAATCGATGAGGAGTATTAACTCGAGCTTTTGGCTAATATAGCGGTTTCGGATGTTATCAGGCGATTTAATACCCCTATCAAGACCATGCAATGGAGCCAGCATGGACATTTCCTACATATTGACGTTGTCCGACTACTAACCCTGTTTCTAACTCTAATCCTAACCTCAGTCTTCACCCACCACGTAAGTAAACAGAAAGCAAAGTTGTTGTATTGCGCAGTTTCACAATGTTTTCGGTGCCGTGTCCGACCTCCCATTGTTCCGAAATTACTAACCCTATAAGCACGGGAGCAGCGCATGTTCGCCAACCAGCAGCGCATGTTCGACAACCAGCAGCGCATGTTCGCCAACCAGCCGTGTATGTTCGACAACCTTAGCGCATGTTCGACAACCAGCAGCGCATGTTCGCCAACCAGCAGCGCATGTTCGCCAACCAGCAGCGCATGTTCACCAAATGTTCGAAAAGCTTTCCGCATGTTCGGACTAACGGGACTTCGGTTCTATGGGCAGTCCCCATGTTTTCGGTTCGCCGGCAGTAATTTCACTTCCGCGTTTCCTAGTCGCCTAGTCGCGGTAGGCAGTATGTGGAAATGTCCATACTGCTCCATTGCATGGTCTGATAAGAAACATATGGTGATTAGGGGTTGATAACATTTGAAGACGGTGGATAATATAAATATATACACTGGATCACAGGTTTGTTTTTCAGTTCTCTTCAAAGTAACAGTTTTGGACATATACATTTTCTGTCCGACAGCAATGATATCCCTTCCTTCCTGTGTGTGAAACGTAGTATCTGTCACTGTTTGCAGAATAATCATCAGACCTGGCTCAGCATCGAAGGAGTGCAGGGTAAGCACACACGGCACACACACACACACACACACACACACACACACACACACACACGGTTCCATTTAGTGTCTGTTCAACTCTTACACAAGGACACCCTTTCATCATTTAAATTCATCATGTCCATGTCCTATAGATACACTGTGGTCCAAGGGTTGCATTATAGTCAACTAATATGCACGCACGCACGCGTGCACGCACACGCGCACTCTCTTTCTCTCTCTCTCCTAGATGTGACATGGATTTTGGAATTAAAATTGTTTCCAGGTTTTCTCGCACCTTGTTATTATGGGTGGACCCCATAGCCAATCACAGCAGTCAGCTAAATGACTGGTAATGGTTAATGCATGCAGTTACAACTGAAAATGGCCTGTCAGAACAAACACACCCGAGAAAGATGGACTGTGTAAACATCAGCAGGTGGGTTTAATAGATACTCAACCAATACTGAACCAAAAATGACTAAACCTTATTATTTTCTCTTGAAATGTAAGGACGAGTACAATTTGCGTTCCTCAGCTCTATTGCTGTACAGGAGAGGGAGAGAGAGGGGGGGGAGATAGAGAGAGAGAGAGAGAGAGAGAGATAATGAGGGCTTCTATTCAGTTCAGCAGCTGATCAATGTTTAAAAGTGCTTCTCCAGATGGGCATGGTGGCTCAGTCGGTAACGTTGTCACCTCACCGTTAGAAAGGATTCCCTCCGGGGACACTGTGGCCGCTGGGGGTGAGTTCTCTCCCCCACATGATCAGCTATGTCCACGGCCCTGGGGGGCCTTTCGAAAGGTCTTTCTGTGTGTCGTTTGCATGTTCTCCCCGTGTCCCCTAGGGTAGGTATACAGTAGATACCCTCACAAAAAACATGCAGTAATCCTGGTCTCTAAACGACCTTCCCCTGGCCAGCCGCCATGCCTGATGGAGGGGAAAAGGAACCGGTTGGAATAACGTGTTCCTTTCACTCGCTACGTCCTACCGGGCAAACTCAGGTGATAAGAAGTGGCCTGCTCACTCCTCATGCAAGTGTGAGCTCAGTTCGGGGCTCTCCCCAAGTTGGCAGAGGGAGAGTAGTGCCAAGGATTATACAGCTTTGGCAATTTGCACCGGGTGAACGAATGGGTTACAAAATCGTGGGATAAAAAAGGGCTTCTTCATACCTCCTACCTCCTCATGCAAAAGTAAAACGTCTTCCTCTGATTATCTATTTCCGTGTACGTTCTAACTCACAGTCCTCTCTTGTTTCTACCACCTCTCGCCTGTTTCCACTGCGTCCTGTTTGCCTTTTCATGTTGAAAAACATGAAAAGGTCCTTTGTGTCTGCATTGGATACAGTTTTCAGTATTGTGAGTCACTTGAATGTTAAACTTGTTAAATGTTTTGTTTTGTGCATTGTACTGCTATTGCCGCCGTGGGTGAGTCATTGCAATGCTTAATGGAATCGGCTTCAATCGGTCTATTTCAGGAACTCATTTTACTCCATAAATGTTCCACGATTCACCGTGATTGATAGGGCGTCGAGTGTGTAGGAGGAAGAGAGGAGGTTTCTGTTTGTTTCTGTTTGTCATACAAAAGGATGAGAAACATATGAGAAGCAGTTAAAGCACAGCTAAATCTTATTGTTAATGTAACTATTTATTTGTATCTCTTGAGAGCCTACAGATGTACCCACTCAGAGTTAATCATGTAAGAGAACCGATTTGAACTCTTCATGGAGTTGATTAAAATCGCAATGACACAGTTGTCATACTCTTATAATCAACACATGACTTTGTACATTAGGTTTCTTAAAAAGGGCTTGACATTACTTTACTTTATTTGTTTATTTAGTCGGGACAGTGTATATTGATGAACATTACATAAAAAATGCAGTGTAAATAGACATGTAGTCAATAGTTAATACATGCTGAATGCACGGATACTATTATGCACATATGCTGAGGGAGAGCGAGTGCGTTTTCCGGCAGCTGCATCCGCCGTGGAGTCGCCACCACTTGCTGAAAACACCCGCGGCAGCGTTTCTCGGTGGCATCAGTCCGACACCCTACCCCAGAGACCCTAACCTTAACCTCACAGGGAAGCCACAGCTGTGTTGTTCTTGCTTACTGTAAATCGCTCTGGATTAAGAGCGACTGCTAAATGCCTTAAATTGTAAATTGCCGCGGAACAGAGCGGCAGTGGAGTGTCATGATCCCCCAGAGCCCCGGCAGCGCCGCGTCTGATTGCCGGTGCCGGAGAATGCACTCGCTCCTTCTGGATAGGCTGGATATGCCGTTAAAGGCTAACCAACCGATTCGACTGTTATCAATAGACAAGACCGCAGTGATCACTTAGGATCAGTACGATTGTTTTCGACGAGTATGGGCATGCTCTGCCGACTGATAAAAAAAAAAGACAGGATTAAGGTTGGCGGACATGCGTTAATATTAGGACCGCGCTGCGACATGCTTGCGGTTAAGTTTAGGGGAGGGTATGGCTTGTCATTTTCAGTAGGCTCCCAGCATGTCCAGTAGACCTGACTAGACGTGACTTAACGTGTCAATCGCAGCCAGTAGGCTCCAGACGAGCCGATCGGCTGGATAAGATCGGCTTAACACTTACAGCACGTAGGACGCCTGAGAACGTCATAGGATACCGAACGTAGAGTTCTAAGGACGTCTGAGGACGTCCTAGCGACATCCCAGCGATGCGGGGCGAGATATTAATATTCAGAGTTTTTCCTATATATTTTTTTGGCATTTCGCTTTTCGCTTGCCGTATGCTAACGCTCAGTGCAACTATTAGCTTATTATTGACTCCCACGTTAGCGAGACGGAAAGAATGACTCGTAGCTCCTAATCCAGGGCGCTCTCCGTGGTGATGAATAGAGCGATATGCTGGCGCTTATTTTCTGCTCCTCATCCGTCTCTCCCGCAAAATATGAACGCTTTTTGGAGCGTAAAACAATATATTAAGATGATCGGGGATGTTGAGGTCACTTTGTAAAGTCAACTTTTTTAGGAAAGTGTTTCCGGTTCATGGCTTTCAAAGTAAAAGCGATCAGACACCTCCGGTATTCTATAGCCTATATTTTGAAGGCAGTCGGCGTACTCAATGTGTTAATAAGTAACCTACTGGGAATTATCGGTAGATTTTCGGTCGAAACGGCTGGGCTAACAACACACACAGCCAATCATCACATCCTCACATTCCGTGCTACAAACACAAAGCTGTGCATAGGAGGGGTTAGCGCCCCTCAAAAAGGGCTCTACACTCAATGCAGTATTGGTGAGTTTATTGTTTACGATACTGATGTGTCTGGTGATGTTCTAATTCTTTGTGGGTTAGAGTGGTGGTAAAAATGTGAAGATAAATAATAAAAACATAAACCTCCATGCATTTCAGAATCATTGTGAATGGAGCGAAAGGATTTTGGTACCTCCCTAATCTGAGTGGAAGGCAGATTAGGGAAGGCGGGAAAGGATTTTCTTGAGGCAATGCGTTCCACAGATTAGGGATCACCCAAAGCATGCGGATTGACCTGGAAGGCCCCCTCAACCGTAAATTATACACGTCTTTATGCGACGCCCAGGCGCCAGGCAATAAATGGAGTGATACTGGTGAGTGGTGATGGTGGTGGTGGTGGTGAGGGGAAAGAAGGGGAGGGGGAGACCACCCCATTTGAAACTGCAATGGGATTTGGTTTCTTTTTCCCACAACGCCCCCCACCCTCCCCGCCCTCCCACAACACCCCCCACCTTCCCCACCCTCCCTCGCTTGTCCTCAATCCTCTGCCCTCACTCTCTTTCGACCTTTCCAGGCGGCCGACTTTGTCTTCCAGATGAGATCATAGACTCTCAAGGGCACTCTGGGCAGAGGAAAGGAGAGACCAGTAGAGAGAGAGAGAGAGAGACATGGAAAAGGAAGTGAAGTGAGTGGAAAGGACAAAGGATGGAGGCAGTCTGCCAGGGTGAGGTGAAGGGAGTGAGAGTAAAGTTTACAAACCAAACAAATGGAAAGGTGAGGGAGAAAGAGAGGGAGTTGGGTGGTGTGATGGAGGCTCCGTTATTTGCTTTTTCACTTCACTGGCGTTTTGAGTGTTGGTTCTAAATGAAAGAAATGAAAAGGCATATGAGATGAGAAGTACTTGCGCATCTGGCTTTCAATTCAAGCATGCAGGCACTCGTGGCAAGTGGCTTTTTGTGAGCCTTTTAGAAGGAACGGGGAGATAGGAGTCTGTTTGATGAGGAAAAAGCAGATTGTCCAGGGGACTGCAACACTGATATTTTCACAAATTGGTACCACCTAAAGTATATTTTTTTAGATTTTTTGTATTCCTAGTCTATAGTTCATATTTTGGTATGATAACTATTCCAATTCAGTAGCTTAATGACAGTTATCACTGTCTAAACAAACCTACCCTCATATGAAACCATGGTGTCTGAATTATTTCTATGACCTCTAATACTTTTTGGAAATCAATGGTCTTATAAACAGTTGACCTTAACCCTTTTACTGCTGCCATTTATTGAGAAATTAGGACCTAATTCATGCCAGCATTTTTTTAATTTGAGCTCTTATTTTGAAAAGCCACATTTTGCCTCAACCGGAAGTGAGCTTATCCCTGCCAGCTTTACGTTGCCAAGACAACCTTTGTTTACATGATCGAATCATGCCGGTACATTTTAGCACTCCACAACGTCGGCTCGTGCCGTCAAAGAAACGCTGTTTTGACCAAAAATGCCATCTGGGACAAGGAATAGGAGATACAGGCGATTGAAAGAAACGGATAGAATGGATTCTTATGGCGACGGTGAATTAATATGAACGATCCACTGCAGTGCTAACAACACTGCTAGCTAACCGGCTAACGTGAGTAGCATTATGGCTTGATCAATCATAAGCACTATAAAAGAGCAATTGCCGAAGGGCTTCGGCAATGGCAGCAAGCGTTAATATCAAATTAATGCTTCAATTGCCGAAGGGCTTCGGCAATGGCAGGAAGACGGTTAAGGTAATTTCACCAGTAGAATACATTTTTGTAAATTTTGTCATTGTGCAATTGAACACATTAAGTGGATATATTTTCACGATAAATACAAATACAGTTACAGTTACTGTATATATTTGAACAAAAAAACAAAAAAAAGTATAAAACATGTGGATATATGTAAAACATAATAGTGGACATATGTCTGTGACCTATTGACAAATGTGCACATGCCGGCCCAACCGTTTGCGAGATTAGCACAGACACACTGCTACACGCTGTAGTTGTAATAGCCCGACGTCCCAATAATCCGACATTACTAACCCTACCGCCAACCCTAACTTAACCCTCACCGCACGCAGAAGCCCCGGGTGAGTCTTAATGGCGAATTCCAGACCAGCATAGCATCTATCATGCATGGAAGGAAGCATGAGGTCAGTCCGCTGCCCCCCCCAGGTTGGCAGAGGAAGTGTAGAGCCCAGAATTACATTAGATAATTGACACTGGGTGAAAAAATGGGTTTCAAAATCATGGGATAAAAAACAAAAAATCTACAAAGTAGCCAGTAACTAGTTTTCAAATTCATGTTGTGGAGTAAAAGTACAAAATTTGCCTCTGAGATGTAGTAGAGTAGAAGTAAAAGATTGGAAAAATTGGAAATACTCAAGTAAAGTAAAGTACTTAAGTACAGTACTTAAATACAGTACTTAAGTATAAGTTACTTTCCACCACTGAGAATAGTGAAGCTGCAGGTTTCACTGTCACACCTCAAACTGCGTGTGGAAACCTCTTATCAGGCTGAAGATATGACGCATCATGCCAGCTCCAGTGGCCTTGTGGTTAGAGTGTCCGCCCTGAGACTGGGAGGTCGGGGTTCAATCCCCGACCCGAGTCATACCAAAGACTCTAAAAAGGGGACCCAGTGCCTCCCTGCTTGGCACTCAGCCTCAAGGGTTGGATTGGGGGTAGGTCCCTGGGACATACTAGCGTCATGTCCACGGCGCTACAGGAACATGAGATACCGCCGAGATTCTGCCGAGCCATGATAGCCTGGCTAATAAGCCAAACTCAAATCACACTGTCGTGTGGTATTTGAGTCTGGAGATGCTGTGTATCGATCTTGTTTCCCGGGTGGGGCGGGTTCAAACATTTTCTCTTTGACGCAATTGGTCAGAGCTACTGTCAGTCAAAGGTGTCAAGCATTGAATGTCACTGTACCAAAGCCCGCCCATATTGCATACCGTGTCCCAATTGGCCACACCAGTTCTCTGGTGTAGGAAATGGGCGTACAATTGAGCCTCTCCAGACCGTAATCCGCCGGCAGGCAATTTTCTTTTGCCAACGGCTGTTTCGGTCTGGCTTATTAGCCAGGCTAGAGCCATGAGGCCCTATGGCCTCATGGCTCGGTAAGGCTTACTACTGATGCATCATCTGACGACGGTTCCACAGAGAGAGAGAGAGAGAGAGAGAGAGAGATAGACGGCAGTAGGAAATAGAGAGGGGATTCACTCTTCAGCATATTGAGTGTCCATCCGACTGTGAAATTACCAGATAGAAATCAGGGGGCCCTGACATCCATCGTATGTTTTAATATTAGTCCCTGCCTTCATTTGGATCCAGTCACGCACACACAAACACACACAGACTGTCCTCAGCCCTGACCACTTCAACCATCTACAGTCGTGCACAGAGAGGCGAGGACGCAACTTTGTATTCTTGCCTCGTTCCCTATACACTCGGGCTGCAATAACCTTTGTTTTCCAATTTGTCAGTTGTGATATAAAAACGGCCCGTCTCAATCTAATAAAAGCTGTGTGACGGAATGTTGATTGCGGATCGCATTTTGCCTTCCAGGGTGGAAAATAACCCCTTATTAAATATTAATCCTTTGTCTATATAGGCTACTTGGACTTCAGCCTTCAGTGGTCTGAGCATATGCAGCAATTTATGAGACGTCCAGAGGAGAAACCCTTTTATTGTTTATGTACTGTGCTGTTAAGGTCAAGGAGGAAAACAACGCTCACAAGCACAAACAGCAATATTATGTTCTGGACACCGACACATTGCAGACTGTATCGTTGTCTCTGTCTAATTCTATGTTGTGTTTGGAAATAAAGTCACTGTATATAACAGGACAATAAGTCAAATATTACAGTAAGTCAATAGATCAGATTTTCAATTTCTTTCTAGTTCAGCTGGGAAAACAGGACAGTCACAGGATTACAATGCTTTGTTAACCTGTTTAAGAAAACTGAGATCCTGGTGACCTAAACGAGGTGCTATGCTATGAGTTTGTAGGTCTGCTATTTTTGAAGAATCGTAAAAACGTGTGCAAATCTTTCACAGCGTAAACATTTTTAACTCGTATCTTTGCTTCTGGGGGGGGGGGGGGGGGGTTAGCTTTATAGTTTATTGTCATTCACCAGATACATAAAATGCATAAGAGAACGAAATGTCGTTTCACTGGCTTTTAGTATGCTAGTTAAAAGAGAGCTAAAATACTATTAAAATCTAAAATCTAAAATCCACTTCCACATCATTAGTTCATAGAGAGACAGATATTGCACAACAGGAGTCCTTATAGCAGCATATAGGGGGAAAAGGTTAGGGGACATTGCACTTGTTCAAAAGTCTAATGGCTTGGGGGGAAAAAGCTCTTGGAAAATCTTGCTGTTTTACTTCCAATGCTTCGATACCTTCTGCCAGAAGGCAACAGAGTGAACAGTCCCTGGTGTGTGTGGGTGGGGTCATTCCTGATGTTGTTGGCCCTAGACAGACGGCGGTTGTGGGCAGTGTCCTTGATGGAAGGCAGTGATGTCCCGATGATTTTCTCCGCTGTCCTCACTACTCTCTGTACTGTTTTCCAGTCTGCTTCATTTGATTGGGGTCACAGCCAATTACATATTATTTTGGAGCTCCTTGACATGAAATAGTTTGAGAACCACTGATGTAGAAACATAGGCTTTTCAGAAAACTGATTTTGAAGACATTTGTAGAATCAGCCTCAGGTCTTAATGGGTTAGACTCTAACCCAGCCATCCAGCCAGCCACACACATAGTGCTCAGACCCAGCCAGCCAGCAAGCCACACACATAGTGCTCAGACCCAGCCAGCCACACACATAGCTCCGTAAGGGAGTGGTTGCACCACTCAAAAAATCTTCAAAAAACTGGAGATTGGAGAACCTGATTTCGACATGATCTGATGCAGGACAATGTCACTATGACCGAAAGAGAAGATGGGTCTGGCCACATTCATTCACCCCATAATCTCAGTGGAAATTGGGGAATATGTTGACAATAGTCGACAGCTCTGCCGATTAATAATCGATTAATTGAACCCACCCCCCATATTAATCAATATCAGATAAAACTTATAAGATTTTATATTATGCACATGCCATGGTCACATAACCATTATATGTTGAGTGCATGCTTTTTTTTTTTTATGTTCTGTTTATTCATTTTTAGTTTTTTACAAATATAGAAGTAAATTGAGGAATAAAAATATGTTGAGTGCATGCTTTGATGGTTACAGTTTTATAATCAGTTTTGAAGATGAGTAAACCTTTGTGGAGATCTTCTCAGTTCTCATTGTATGCTAGTTACTGCCATTCAGGATGGAAAATAAAATCCATTTGGATTTGGGGAGAAGTAGTTTCATAAGGGGCTGGTATGAAGTACTTGATATAAAGAGAACATGTTCAGTTCACTAGTCTACACTCTACTCTACACCTGCCTTCATTTCATCTGATTGTCTGGCAGGCACTTAACAAGCGATCGTTAACTGTGTCTGTTAGAGAGAGGGGCAGAGAAGAGTGGCTTTGCTCAACTTGATTTATACTCTGATTTATACTCTTGATTTATTCCACTCTGATGAAGGTACATGTTCGATATATCATGCAGCCTTACTTATTAGCCTATATTTATAAAATTTTGAGGCAGGCGGGCCGCATAAGACGACGTCTTATGCGGCCCGCGGATCACCAGTTTGACACCCCTGGGTTAGAGTATAGCTTAGAGTATATATGAATACAGACGGCACCGGATTTATCCTCCCATCCACTTGCATTAAGTTGCTCAAAAGCACATGAGGCGATTTCACTCCTCCTTCCGGGTAGGAACAGAGTGCATTCTGGGATGGTTTGGACCCAAACACATGAACGCACTGCCGTTGACTATCATTGCACACATCCGGGTGCCGTCTCTATTCATATATACTCTAAAGTTAAAAGTCTACCTAGACTATAATCTGAAGCAAAACTACCAAGGCTTTGCTGAATTAATGACCAAGTAAAACTATACCTTTTGATTTATTGTTGTGGTATGTACGTGGTAAATAACTTTGAGCAATGTTTCTTGGCTGATCCTTACATTTTATGTAATCTGAGGAAGCATTGAGTAATAAAAATATGTTTTAACCATTAATCTTACAGGTTGTAGCTACAACATAAAGTGTGACGTCAGTGTTAAAGTGCTCTGTACTTGTCCAGTGTTGTATTGAACACTAATAAAACGTAATAGCATTTCAGTCACATAACGGCAGCAAGATCCATCCTACACATAAAGTTATACTTTATTGATCGCCAAAGGGTAAATGCATACTCACGCATGCACACACGCACGTGCGTGCGCACACACACACTTATGAACATCTGACAGAGTTCATTCGAGGCTCGCTGCATCTGTATTGGGTCTCATCTGCTTTGGATACTAGCTTTTCATTGTATTTCAGCATCATCAACTCATACATATCGTAGAACACAGAATAACAATTTTACCCCAGCAGTCTTTACAGGTTTATTTTTCACTGCTTCCGCAGGCCAGGTATCATTTAAAGGGTAAGACCACTTTCTTAGAGGTTTGGGTTGTTTTCTTACCTTATTATGAGCAAACTATTACATTCCATGAGTTATTTCGCTCCGTTGTGTTGTTTATTAGCAATTTAAGAAATAAAAAATAGGGTCCATTGACTTCCATTGTAGCGGGGAAACAGCTCTCAAAGTCACTCTTTTAGCACATAAACGAACGCAACAAAAGCTGATTCTGACAGTTTATGACATCAGGAAAACTAATGCGGTTTTATTTTTAATAAAGAAATGAGCGACTATTTTTATTTCTTTAATTGCTAATAAACAACACAACGGAGCGAAATAACTCATGGAATGGAATAGTTTGCCCATAATAAGGTAAGAAAACAACCCAAACCTCTCAAAAAGTGGTCTTACCCTTTAATGCTGGCCAGCTTACACTCTGTAATGTAGAACTACTCTGTTACACAAGTAAAGGTCCGGAATTCAAAATGTACTTGAGTAAAAGTACAAAAGTATTTGTATCAAAATATACACTTAAAGTACCAAAAGTACAAATTACTCAGTATGCATAATGTCCCGTTTCAAGTTTTCAAATGTATACAAATCTTTTGAAAATAGCAGATCTACACATTGTGAGCTTGTAGATCGGCTATTTTCAATAGGCTGACATGTATATAAGGCTGAATTGGTCATTGTATATAAGTAGTAACTAAAGTTCTCAAGTACAATGTAGTGGAGTAAAAGTACAATATTTGCCTCTGAGATGTAGTGGAGTAGAAGTAAAAGTACTTGTAGACTGGAAATACTCACGAACTTAGCACTGTGCTCAAAGACGTCGTGGTTAAACCCCGGCTCTGGAAGCATGTGTACCCCTGCTGGGCTATGGGATGGAGTCCTGCGAGAGCCTTCTCTCCTTTGCCTCTCTTTCCCACGGTCTGACTCAACACCCCCAAAACAAGATCAAAAGGGGAATTGGCTGCCCATTCTAGTCTTCAAGGAAAACAGAAAACATCTCTATCCTTATACAATATGCAGTACAGATGCAACTTAGGGATGACTTCACAGATGTTTTGTTTTTTCGGTAAGGGACACGTAACGTCACCTCAAAACATCGAGGCACACCTGTCTGTATTCACTGCAAAAGCATTATACAAATGAAAATATATAGCAGCTATTCCCGATACCACAATTTCTGTGTTAGCCGATACCGATACCAAAGAATAATATTTATAATAATACAAAAAGAAAAAATATCTTATTTTGAAGTCCACCGACCGGGAATAGTGTTTATAGCTATCTAGCTACAGTATATATCTTGTGTTATGTTTATAGTAGATTCCCGAATCCTCACTCAAATGTGCACTTGCAGTTTGGGCAACTCCAAAGCAAACTCCACATGCCCCAACATTTTATTTACCTGCTATAGTGTCAACCCCTTACCCCTGTCTCGGATAGGTGGTTAGACTGGCATATTCGCCGATACCAATATGAACCGACTGTCACGGTCCGTGACATGTTATGTTTTCTTGTGTACCTTTTATTTTGTAGTATTGTTTTGTGCCATCTTACCCTGTAGTTCTGTACCTGCCTTGTCTAACCTGTGTTGTGATCAGTCTTTGTTTTCCACCTGTGTCCTCTTAGTCCCCCAGCCAATCCCTGTCTTGATTTTGAGTTTTGTTCACCTGTGTCTAGTTATCCCATGTCTATAAGTATGCCCTTGTGTTTTCAGTTCTTTGTTGGTTCGTAAATTGTTGTCAGTGTATTCTAGCTCCTCGTGGTTCCTTGTATATTTCCTAGTCCCAGTGTTTTTCCTTGCTCCTAGTTATCCCTAGTTTCCTCGTGTTTCCTGTGTTTTGTTCCTGTACCTGGTTTTTGGTTAATAAACCACCGTGCACTCGACCTGCCTTGTGTCTGCCTCATCCTCTGCCATTGTCCTGCGCTTGGGTCCTACACACCTCTGACTCTGATCGTGACAAATCTGGGACGGAATAAGGCTTGAGAACCACCAGCACCCAGTCTACCTGGGAGTGACCTTAGACCGTACCCTCAGCTACAAAGAGCACATCCAGAAGACGAGAGCCAAGGTGTCCACCAGGAACAACCTCCTGCGCCAACTAACAAACTCAAAGTGGGGAGCTCACCCAAGCACGCTGCGCACAACGGCACTAGCCCTGTGCTTTTCCACCGCTGAATATGCCTGCCCTGCATGGTATAAATCAAGTCACGCACACAAACTAGACCCCATCCTCAACGAGACCTGCAGGATAATGACTGGGTGCATCAAAACAACCCCCATACCCTGCCTCTACGCTCTCTCTGGAATTGCCCCCCCTGACATCCGCAGAGCCGTCACCGCCAAAGCCGAGCGCACAAAGCAGGCCCATGACAACCGGCACTCACTGCACGAACACTCTGCCCCCCAAAAACGGCTCAGGTCCAGAAGCAGCTTCCTGGATACCACTGCAGAACTGGAGACCACACCATCTGTCGCCAGGACCACGGAGTGGCACAACCAGTGGAACGGCATGGGTAGCCGGACAGCCCAGTGGACAGAGAGAGGCATCACCCCAGAGGAATGTCTTGCGACTGGCCATGACCAACCTTGGGCCGCCTGGTAGGCCCTGAACCGTCTGCGGGTCGGCGAAGGACGCTGCAAGGCATCCATGAAAAAATGGAATATAACTTTTTCTGATGCATGCGTGTGTGGCGAACCACAAACAATGGACCACATCATGATGTGTATCTCTGCTCCACAATGTACTGGAGATGACCTGGCCGGGCCAAATGCCGCTGCACTCGCCTGCGCCAACCACTGGAAAGACGTGATATAGAAGATGGCCAGACACGAAGAAGAAGAAGAAACATAGTACCTTTCCTTTCCTTTCACATACCTCCCATTATCCACGGTCGTCATGGGTAGCCACAATTCACAGAATTCACAGTGCGAAAGACATGTTTTCCTCCCAACACTGAAGTGGAACTTCCTCTGTGCTGCTGGTGTTCATTAAGACCCTGACCATGTCATGTAAACAGAACAATCATACATCAACAGCCTCTGCATCCACAGCAAAACAATCTATGAACGCCCGTATCAGCAGGGCTGATCTAAACCAGCCGACTAGCGTTGAGCCTCCTGATGACCGATGGTAAATAATAGAGTGCAAAGCAACAGCTATATGAACAATTGCGCCTTTGTCTCATTTTGTACAGTTACCGTATGTATGGTGAAAGTTTTCCCAGTGCTCTTCTGTCTCTGTCGTCTCTCTGTTTGCTCTCGCCATCTCTTTCTCCTCAGAATCCTCTGAATTGGAAGCAAACTTTTTAATTGGGGGCGGCTGTGGTTCCTCCTGTCCACATGTCAAAGTGTCCATGGGCAAGACACTGAACCCTACATTGCCTCCAAGGAGTCTGTTGGTGTGAGCTTGCCACCATTGGTGTGGGAAGTGAGGACTGTTGGCCACTTCACCTCCCAATGTATGAATGAATGAACGATTGTTAAGTGCTTTGAGCTCTTGGTAAATTGAGAGAGAAAAAAAGTAACGCCTGTAAGCTGGGTCCATTTGGAACCCCTTTCGACAGACCCTTGAGGGTCTGCGGACCCCACTTTAAGAACCGCTGAAGTAAAGAGATGTAGACACTAGTAAATGCCACCCTTCCTTCGTAGACCTGATGCTGCAGGGATCCAATTTGTCCATGCGTGGCCCAGCTATAGCTATTACAGTTTATTATTCTCCAAACCCCACCCCAGAGATTTAAAACACCACTCATCTGTTGCTCAGACAGATGCAACATTTGTCTCGGAGGAAAACAGCTGTGTGTGTGTGTGTGTGTGTGTGTGTGTGTGTGTGTGTGTGTGTGTGTGTGTGTGTGTGTGTGTGTGTGTGTGTGTGTGTGTGTGTGTGTGTGTGTGTGTGTGTGTGTGTGTGTGTGTGTGTGTGTGTGTGTGCACGCATGCGTGTGTGTGTGATTGTGTGTGGCTGTTTTGTTTCGTTTGACTGAGCATTTGGGTTGCCAGTGAGGATACGGCTATAGTCAGGTCTTATAAAGAGATATTTCACCTTCCAAAAAACATTTCTGAATTATTTTTATCATCTACTTATAGGCTTATGGGAACACCCCAGACAGTTCTTCTTATGTTGCTCGATTCAGTATTTAGATATTCGATATTCATTTTAGCTGCCCCACCCCCTTCCCGTACAAACCCATTGTAAACCCATTTTAAACATGGAGAAAGTGGTTTTTGTATACTAGCACCTAATAAAAGGCTTAAAATGTCCGTGCTGCTCCAGTGTCCTCTCCTCCTCCTGCATTAAGTGTCCTTGTTCCTGTTCCATGCACCAGACAAGCCGTTCCAGGCTTGAGGCACGTTGGAACTTTGTTCCATTTTAACTATGTTAGATTCATCGAAAAAACACCTGTCCTTGGTTCTGCTGACAGATATTGTCGAAACCAGAGTAACCCACGGGTGGCAGATGCAGCCACCCGCCTACCCGGAAATGTAGTCTCTGGGTTGTTTGACTCGTTTCTAACCCTTTTTTTGTTACTCTTTGGGTATATTTGTACATTTCCACCTTCAGTCGATGCTTCATATCCACATGAGTGAAAAGGCCGGGGTGATCGGTTTATTTTTCAAACACAGTTCTTATATGAGGCGATCTAAAATCCCCCTATGGAGAATACAATGCAAATAAAAAAATAGACGAACCTGAGGATTTACGCCCTCTATACTGATAGTGACGTCAGGACTTCGGTGCCAGTGAACTGAAGTCTGTACTGGGAGTAGAGAGCTTCCTGTATTGATGCCAGTTGGTAGTGCTCTTTTGGTGAATAAACATACCATTGGTTAACCTTTACCAATGCCTCTGTACTGTTTCTCCAGCCACTAACACGGACATTCCCATTCCTACGAGGTAATAAGACAATCTAGGCAGCGTAGAATATTGGATTAAATAGCGGGGAGCTCGGGTTACGCAGTAGAACTGGTAATAAAGAATGTTAGTGCATCATCAAACTGAAGGACACTCGAGTTTTCTTTTCCTTTTTTTCTTTTAACTTTTTCAATGATGGAACTAGCCTTTTTTTATTCTGAAGACGGCCTTGGAATAATTTTCTTTTGATTATCGGGTCTTTTTTGGGCCTTTCAACAACATTATCTTCACCAGCCATGCAGCGCGGCAGCCCTTCCTATTTCTTTCCCTCATAGTTCGTCACAATATTTCAAGCGAGCACATTGTGAGCTAGATTGGACTAATATTGCTACACTACAGCGTACATGTGGTGGAGCTCAATCCTGCCCAAAATTTCAATTCGATTAAATGTTTATCAAGTGTCAAATCACACCATGTCAAGACACTACATGTAGAGCAGAGAACCGACAGAGATCAGAGAGAGGGGGAGGGGGGGGGGGATTTTCACCCACCTTCATCAGTGATAAATGAATGGCCATTATGAAAATTTGGAGCCATTTGAATGTAACATCATTCATGTGAAAGCCATAATGGCATCCATATGATATTAACCTGATAAGGCATGGCATGATTAAATAACAGAGGACAATGGAGTCATTCCTCCTCCTCACTGCTGTCAGGGATCAGTTTTCAAGACAATTATAGCCTTACATAAGCACACGCACGCACGTGCACGCGCGCACACACTAACACGTGCACTTGTATATACGCAGGCACCTTTCCTCACCAACGTTTCAATTCTTCCCCATCAGGGACAGACCACAATGAAATATCCCCATCCATCAACAGAGGCTGGACTTAATAACCTAGTGCTGTGGATTTGTGCCTCTCTGTCACGGCCTCTTGTTCCATGTCATCGCCAGTTTACCTTTATTGCGGTGAAGTGAGTGTGTTTTCAGGCCCAGCCGTCCCACAGTAAGTGATGGAGAGGGCCCTGCTTCTTCACCGCTGAGGGTGTTGACCATTTCCCCCTTTAATGTAAGCATCTATCTATCTATCATCCTCGTTCCTGCCCCTCTCTCTCTCTCTCTCTCTCTCTCTCTCTCTCTCTCTCTCTCTCTGTTTACCAATCAGATGGAATGGTAGACATTTAGCGTCACAGACTAGATGACACGGCCAGTGGTGGTGGTGGTGGTGGGGCCGGCCCAGTATTGCATGACCCTGTGGTCGCTGCACAAGCATTGCTACCTCCCCCCCCCCCCCCCATCAAATTGATTGATTCCCCACTATGCTGAACTATAGCGCTGGGCCGCACTCCTTGAATCATTTCTCCGAGCAGGAAAAGACCCCATCTCTCTCTCCCCCACAAGAATAGATAATATATAGGGGCAGTAGAGTCACTATAGTGGACACTCTTGGCCAGTGGTAGAAAAAGTACTCAATTGTTTTACTTGCGTAAAAGTATCGATACAGCATTGTAGAAATACGCATTTACAAGTAAATGTCCGGATTTCAGTACCAAAAAGTACCTAAAGTAAAAGTACTCGTCATGCAGAACGTCCCATTTCACAA
This sequence comes from Protomyctophum parallelum, assembly GCF_964188405.1. Lineage (NCBI taxonomy): Eukaryota > Metazoa > Chordata > Actinopteri > Myctophiformes > Myctophidae > Protomyctophum > Protomyctophum parallelum. The sequence goes on along the minus strand of NC_139706.1, from coordinate 9,594,982 downwards.
GTTTTCAAATGTATGTGAAAAAGTATTTTGAAAATAGTTGATCTACAAGCTCACAATGCGTCGCATTGCAGATTGTAGATCGGCAATTCTCAAATGGTCAAAATGTATAGTTCTGAATCTACCAAGTAATTAGTACTGTAACTACAGTTTTCAAATAATTGTTGTGGAGTAAAAGTACAACAATTGCAGGTAAAAAAAATGACTGAAAAGGATCTCCAACTTCCATCGTTGCTGACTCGGTGCTCTACAGTCAGTCTTAGTTATATCAACAAGGAGGAAGAGTATGCCATTAGATTTGTTGAGGTTAAATAGTTGTGACTACACTGCCTCAGAGTGGTTGTGACGGTCTCACACAAACGCTTCTGTAGTGCAGTGTGTGTTATTAAAACAGTCAGAATACTTGACCCCTCACTAATTGTTTCTCTCCCCCCCCGCCCTGTAGCGTCCTTTCAGAAAACCATCCGCTGTGGAAACTCAATTAGAGTTCTCTCTGAAAGGCCATGGACGTGCGCCTCGAATGGAAAGACATGTCAGGGAGACGAGGACGATGCCAAATACTTTACGGCATATTTTATGCAGAACCTGGACGTATTCATGTATAGAATGTGTGCAAGGTTACATGTGCAGAATATATAGCGAGTGTACATGACGGTCACGTTGCAGGGGAGATGGGTTTGACATATTGCTTAAATGGATTTGGATCAAGGATTCGTATTACATACCGCAGGTCTAACCTCCATCTGCATGTCAAACCCCTATCGCACGCACGCACGCACGCGCACACACACACACACACACACACACGTCTGCATGTCAAACCCCTTCCTCCAGACATGGAGCAATAATGGATTTGGTACATTTCATATCCGCCACAAGACTCTCACACAAACACACACACACACACATACTGTACACACGCACACGCACACGCACACACACACACACACACACGCACGTGTATTACTTTGTATAAATCTAACGCTGAAGCCTCAGTTATACTTAGTTGCGTTCCAGTGATCAAACCTACAAATTGTCCCTTTGGTAATGACGAAAGCTATTTTCTAAAATGTTTGACATAGAGCTGTTAAATTTACAATAGAGTTTTGTACATTTGGGTCCCATCATGCAAGAGTCCCTTTCTAGAAGTGTAGTGGAGTCAAGTACAATATTTCTATTTAAAATGTAGCTTAATAAAACACACACACACGTGCGCGTGCAAGCAAGCACGCACACACACACACACACACACACACACACACACACACACACACACACACACACACACACACACACACACACACACACACACACACACACACACACACACACACACAAAAGCTAAACAAAACTATCTGTACTTAACTACTGGTCTATGACCTCAAGTTCTATGTCTATGTTTCCTGGGGTGATCTCATCTCACTTCCTGTTTTCCCCCTCCCCAGGCTTATATTATCTCTGGGGTTTGTGGGAGATGTGGTTTTCATGATCACTTTTCACTCTGGGATGAAAGTGTTGCCAGCTGCCCTGTGTGTCGGCAGGGCAGGGGGCGGCTAGGGCGAATCAGACAAACAAACTAGATTGAATTCCTGTGACTGGGAAGGAAATTAAATGGCTGGCATTCAAGACCTGTTTACTGGCATTGTGCGACTGCTACTGCTTGCTACCGTTGAATTGGTCCACAGAAAATGGAAGAAGCATCGGACTGTGAATTACCGTGGATATTACAATGAACGCAAACATAACACTGTATAGTGCCAGCTGTTAGCCTTCTGTCGCTTTCCAGAACATTTGACCCTGACAAATACCATATCAGGGAATCAGGAACGTCTTTATTTATGGACAATTGGCTGTCCGTCCGCACACAGTCCACCATTGACAAAGTGCCAGATATAAACAGTTGCAGAAATTATATTTCCCAATCTCCTCCGAAAACGTCTGGAGGACAAAGCCAACGATCTGGAGGAGCCTAGCTCTGCTGCAGTCTGACGTGTGGCCCGGCCAGGCTTATCTGGATGCAGGCCCTGCGCTCTGCGCCGTGGCAGGGTGCTCCGTGATTGATTACTATTCCTGTATAACCCCGGCTACCATCAGCCGGAGAGAGAGAGGGGGGGATTGCCTGTTCCCCTGTGGTCAGGGGGAGCTAATGCTCCAGATATAGAAAATGATAATGCTGTAAGATTGATTGAACGAGAAATAAGAGAGAGAGAGAGAGCTTCACAGAAGGACTGCAGAAGTGTGAGACAGAGAGAGGATCAAGTGAACCGAAGGGGGATGGGATGAGGTTGTTTGGCGTGCTGAGAGAGGGCGATGGGATTTCTCAATGTCACGGGAGGGGGCGAACTCTGCTCTGCAGTCCAAACATCAAGGCTGACCAGGAGTCACTCTTAATTATCCAGAGCTGAACTCACGGCTGGTGGACATGAAGCAGGAGTTTTCAAACCGATATCGAAAACATGGGAGATCCCACACATAATCACAGATTTCACGGATGTTTTTGTCTTTCACTATGCGAGACGATTTGGCTTCATACAGTCCTATAAGTCTCCGAACCTGGAGAGAAATGTACGTGAATCAACTTCACATGGAGGATAGAGAGAGTTCTCAAACGTGCGTGCGTGCGTGCGAGCGTGCGTGCGTGCGTGCGGGGCAATATAAAAACACAGAAGAAGATAATGAAATCTGGATCAAGCGGGTGTGCATATAGTGCTGCCATAATTCTATTGATTATGTTTCATTTCTACCAGCCCTCAAGAGGCAGTAGAAGTCCTCTTTGTATTCACTGCCATGTTTCTGCTGCGGGTTACACAACATCCACTGCAGCCATTCTCCACTCTCTTGGGCTTCTGTTTGAGATTCAGTCACTGTTCCGTCCTCTCACACCATAGGAATATAGCTAGAACTATTCATTGTCACCAGTGGTGGAAAGTAACTAAATACATTTATATGTACTGTACAATTCTTTGGTATTAATTTTCCAGTACCTTTACTTCTACTCCAGACTCTGATGAAGACCGTATAGGTCGAAACGTTCTTTCTTGTAGCAACTAATAAAAGGCTTGAAATGTCTGCGCTGTCCTCTCCTCCTTCTGCAACTTGGGTCCCTATAGAATGCCTCTGATGTTAACATCTAGGGCTCTATAGCACCGGGCCAGCCGTCTCTGATGTTAACATCTAGGGCTCTATAGCACCGGGCCAGCCGTCTCTGATGTTAACATCTAGGGCTCTATAGCACCGGGCCAGCCGTCTCTGATGTTAACATCTAGGGCTCTATAGCACCGGGCCAGCCGTTCCAGGCTTGAGGCGCGTCGGTAGATTCCCTTCGTTCTGTAGGCAAATATTGTACTTTTACTCGACTACATATATTTGAAGACTTTAGTTACTATAGTTACTTTGTAGACTTGGATTTGTATTACAAAACATACTTTGACCACTTCAGCCCTATGTATATTTCGGCCATTTGAAAATAGCCGATATACAAGCTCGTATAGTGTGAGCTTGTAGATCAGCTATTTTCAAAATAATTTTATACATATGAAAACATGAAATGAGACATTCTGCATAACGATTACTTTAAGTACATTTTATGCCAATACTTTTGTACTTTTACATAAGTACATTTTGAATTCCGGACTTTTACTTAGTAGCAGTTCTATTTTGCAGTACTTTTGGAGTACTTTTTCCACCACTGATTGTCACCTCAAGTTCCACTGGATTTAATGGGACCAAAATGGTTTGGGGTCAGAATCGGAGAGCACACTTCGATTCTCTCCAGGGATTTCTCTGACTTGCTGAGGTTTTAGCATCCTTTTGTAGCAAAATGTCTGCACCATGAGCTTATAGGATAAAGTAAACTAAACTATAGGACAGAAGCCCAACTGTCTCCACTTGAGTTCTAAATGTACTGCTCAGTGATGAATGACTCCCAACGAGACTGCAGAGTCGACATCGCCGCATTGGCTCTGAGCCACAACTATAGGAAATGATCTACAAAATGAAGATGAAAACCAAACAAAATACCTTTTGATGCTTTTGAAACCATAATTCTGCTTTGCTAGTACAATGATACATAGATGGAACTTTTCTCCTTTCTATCTTTGAAGGCGTGCAGAGAGTTAAAATCTTAAAAATGTGTCGTCCTCACTTAACCTCCCAAACTGCATATGATTGAAACCCTAGCTGCTCTGGAAAGTGACTCGGGCTATTTCGTATGGCTCATTTCTTTTCAGAAACAGAATTATTTCGAGGGAATTAAGCATAATGATGGTAATCAATTTAATCACAACTCTTAAGTGCTGCAATTTGTCAGCCTTTTCCAACGACTTAAACCCCAAATGGCTCATTTCTAAATCAATAGAACTTGAATCACACAGTACAATAATCTGAATTATTTGAATGTAAATGTGCAAAAATGTATTAAAAATCACACCCGTGCGAACTGAGTGGTGCAACTCCTCTCTCCCCCTGCCGCCCCTCTCTCTCTCTCTCTCTCTCTCTCTCTCTCTCTCTCTCTCTCTCTCTCTCTCTCTCTCTCTCTCTCTCTGTTTTCAGCGCCCCTACTGGTACTAATAGTCATACTCGTGCTCATTAACGTCACATACATAGGCGGACGACACATACATAGGCGAACACATACATAGGGACATTTCTGGTTGTAGGAGTGGTTGCACCACTCAAAAATGCACACGGTTGCTTGCTCCCACTGATTATTGCAAGATAAAAGTGGTTTGTTTCTTTGTTAGTGTTTTCAAGAAAAGATCTTAAACCTGATGAAGATATGAGCTCCTGTTCATCCTGCGCCTGATCACCAGAGTGATCTAATTGATGGACAAAAATCACACCCACCCAGGGGTCCTCAACTAGAAATGCTTAAAGTCCACAAATATTTTTGAATAAGACCATGGTCCAGTGTCATGCGCGCGCAAATACAATTTGAGAGTCGGGTTCGGCAGGGCCCGATCGTGCGGTCACCCCCCTGGCCCGGTAGCAAGTTGTTCTGCCAGTGCCCCATACATACACACGCATTCATTTCCCCGTCCACCTCTGACTCTGTAGCTGTTGAATGTTTGTGTATTGGGCTGATGCGTGCTGTATGCTAATGTGTCACTGCGACCACAGATAACAGCTAGTGAGCCAGTCAGCGCAACATTGTCATCATGACATGATAATACACAGGCACACACGCGCACACACACACACAATCAGTCAATCCACATTCAGAGCGTTAATTGCATTGCTCGGCCTTGAACGAATACAACGGAGAATTCAAATCGTGGTCGCGGTGACTTTTTTTTCTTCTCTTTATTCTATCATTTCTCCAGGGTCCGCAGAGCGGTGTGCCGGTGGACCGCGGTCCGCCTGTTGAGGACCACAGGCCTATACAGTAGTTGTAGTGCTCAGTGTGAATGGCCCTTTAGGGTGCTCAACACTGTCACTTTAGGTCACACAGCGGTATTACAGCTAGTTCATACTCGTCTAAACAGACGGCCGGACATCTGACAGACAGACGCCAGTCCCTGCACCGCTCAAAAACCTCATCACACACTGCTATAGAGCTAAAGAGCTATAAGGATGATTTGTAACCGGCAACGCATTGTCGGGAACTATGGGTGATTTGTAACCGGCAACGCATTGTCGGGAACTATGGGTGATTTGTAACGGGCAACACATTGTTTCATTTATTTCATGCATTCCCCCAGGAATGCATGAAATACTTGGGACAAACCAACTATCCTTAGCAAAGGATCACTGCATGACATCACCTTTAAATTCAGTGGACATAAACCAAGAAAACCATAGTAAATGATATACACTAGTCCTTACCCGTTCTGAATATATGAACAGCAAATGATGTTCAGTGTGGGTAATGTGTTGTAATAGATCACATTACTGATAGGGGGGAACGGGGAATTGTTTACAGATGGTCTTGGGAAGTTAGGTTGGGCACAAAAGTAGGCTAATTAGTAGGCTACTGTAGTTTCTTTTGCAAGAAAATGCTGCAGTACAATCATAAGTATACCATTGATAGCTTGGTATTGTGGCTGCTTTGGAGAGGTTATCCTTTAAGATGAATAATCAGTTGGATAAATATGATTTGAAGTGGAACGTGTTCCTCAGTCATGTTGCAGGTCCTTTGGTGTGATCCATGGTCAGGCAATGCCCTTTTGCTTGTTTATTGTATTAATATACATAGTCCTTACCCGTTGTATGGACTATTGCCCCCCATAAATATATTTAATTGCTCTTGATTTTAACTTGTATAATATATTTGTGTCTTTTTTGTGTGAATAGAAACAGCACTATAACATGAAAATATTTGTATAAATGCATGGTAGGGAAATGTTTTCATGGCAAGGACTGTAAAATGTACACTTATTAGCCCACAGACCCCCATTTGAAAAGTATGAAAGACCCCAGTTTGACATGCAGCACAGAAAGTATGGGCTGTCGCACAGGTATTCCCAAATGTACAGTGTGGGTAATGTGATGTAATATATCATATTATTGATATATGTATTTTGAGGAAGAATTGCTTTAATATAGACTTGTTCACTGGAAATGGAAAAACAGTACATCATAGTCATACATAGAACTGAAAGTCTCAAACAGTCATTGTCATGTTAGTAGTGTAGTAATTGCATTTATGGGGAGATGAGTTGTTCAGTACCCCCTGGTGGCCGCGGGGGGTACTGCGCCCTGGGTTGGATTATAATTTCATATAAATGGGTGATGTAAAAACAATATCTGTACAGTAAATACGACAGTTGCGTCGGTAAAAAGTAGCCTAGCTGGATTGTGGGAGCGTGCAGATTTATTTTGGCATGGAGAGATGTGTGCTAATAGTGTGGCTCGGTCGGAGATAGACCACGGACAAATAAACGGGTTTTTATTCACTAATAAATTCATTATTAATCTTATTGGAAAAATGGCTTCGTTAAGACCTCCATATTATTATGGTCAATGCCTGTGTGAAAAGTGGGAGCGATTGGTGCAGGCAATGAGGAGATAAGTGTTTGTTTCTGACAGACAGACAGACAGACAGACAGACAGACATTCGCTCGTTTATAGTATGATGATACACAAGGTAATAATTCTCAGTGTTTTTTTGTGGGGTTTCTTTTTAGAAACACAACTCTTTGTATGGATACTATACCTTTTCAGTCTCAATGTAAACTCTAAACTCCCCTGTCCAGTGGTAGGCCTATTGATTGAAAACTTTATTTCAGACACAATGGGTCCATATACAAACAACATGTAAAAACATAACAGTAAATACAAAAACAACAACACAGAGATAGCCTATGTAACAGGCTATTTAAACTCCAGGCAGTCCTTGTCAATTAAAAATATATAAACATTGCCTCCAGTGTTTCCAGAAACATGAGGAGAAGACTGTATCACTCTGTGAGATCCCTGTTAAGGCCATAATTAATACATTCTTTGATTCCCTCAGTCTACACATGAATTTAAACATAAAATTCCTCAGTACAGCATGAAAGGTAGGTACATTACTGGTCACAAACATTTCACTTGCACTGGTCCATCTTGGGAGTCTCAGGAATATACGAAAAGCATCATTATATGCCACCTGAAGTTTTTTCATTTTCACTTTGCTGTATCTGCACCACAAGTGAGCTGTATAGAGTGGAGTACAGTAGGTTTTAAAAAGTGCTATTTTGACATTGTCTGTACACATATGAAACTTTCGTGCCAGCATGTTGGCTTGACCATAAAGTTTACAGCACTGGCGCTGCACATCATCATCATCACATAGATCTTCTCTGATTATGTGCCCCAAGTATTTAAACTTTGTTACCACCTCTAAGACTTCACCTGCCAGATAGAAGGAGGGAAAGGTGAGCTTTTGGTCGCCCTTTGATCTACTGATCATAACAACATGGTATGTTCCAATTACCTTCCCCTCCCTATAAAAGGAGCCCTGGAGTCATGTGTGACACTTTTAGGAGGATCAGGAAGTGGCAATACATGTGTTTAGCAAGGGAAAGGTTGAACAGTAGTTTGCTCTAATTGTGGTGTTCGCATTTTGGTATGGCAAAAGCTCCCTCACATACACTAGGCTACTATAGCCCGCTCGTCTACTGGGTTCTCCTTCTCTTTCTCCTCTCATTTAAATCCTTCTACGTTTTCTCCAGCCATGCATGATGGGGGTCTTTTCACTCAACCTGGAAAAGTGCTTCAATTTGTACACTAAAACTCTCTCTCTCTCCCTCTCTCTCTCTCTCTCTCCCCCCCCCTGCAGCCATTCGGTCACACACTTCGTGCCATCTGGTGCCTATTCCCTGAGCCAGATGCTCCAGACATCAACAGTTTCTCTAGTGGAAGACAGAAGTCGGGGCTGGCTGCTGGTTGCCCGCTGCGTTGCTTATGGAGGCACACCACTGTGGTATGTTTAGAGTCTCACCCCGTCATGCACCAACTACTATAGCCCTGTTTGGAACCTCACCCTCCGCTGCTAAAGCTTGGAGAAGAGCTTCCGTGTCAGGATATCCCTGCATAGGTCGTAATTGCCCTCCAAAAGCACTATCGTATCCTGAAGAAGGTCGAAAGACCGAAACGTTGCATATTGTGGACATTACATAAAAAGCTCTTGAACCAGCAAGTGGCAGTGTGTGCAGTAGGGCATTAAGCAACTAGTTTACTAGTCGACTAGTAAATCCACTAGTCGACCTTGCTGGTACTAGTTAACTAGTTGATAAGAAAAAAATAGTTTTTTTATTATTTATTTTGTAGGCCTCAAGTTCAGGTAGATTATAGTTATAGTCACCAATGTACACAGTTTTTAAATGTACAAATATGTATTTCCCCCAAAACAAAGGTGGTTAAACAACTAGTCGACTAGTAAACTAGGCAACCAGTCAACTAGTAAAAAGGACTAGAAGTGAATGCCCTAGTGTGCAGGTCTCCCTCCTTCTCCTACGTGTCTGCAGTCTGCTGCTTTGTCGCCAACGCACCTGCTTTTATTAGTAAGTCGAGTGTGCGGAAGTCTCTCCTCAGCAGTATTATATCCAAAAATAAAAGGTATTTCTACCAGTGATGATTTCGTCGACTAAAACGATGGCGAAAAATGTTCGTCAACTACCCTTTTTATAACAATTTAGGGGTCCTTAGTTGCTGTGGTCTAGCCAACACCAACTAGGGATTCCTGGATCGCTGCCCTCCACAAATCAGGTTCTTGAGCTCTGCAGTGGGAGAGGGGGTCCTTAATGAAGATGTCTGAGAACCAGTGGGCTAGGGTATATTGATTCACAGACACAGCGGCCAGGGGGATCCTGGATGGCGGGAAGCTCGCATCCACCGATGCTCTGCATGCCTCTCTTACTACAGCACATTGTCTGTTGAGGCCAGTGCAGTTCCCAAGCCGGACTGTGATGCGTCCAGTCAGGATGGATCCAGTCCCAACGAGCACGGTCAGGACCTGAACAAATGAGTGATATCTGGATTGGAGAAAAAAATAGAGAGTCTGATCGAGGCCAGATCAACTTAAGGCATATCATAACCTTTCATTCTAAACTAGTTATATTATTTCAACTATAGTGAAGACGTCATGGAAATGGCATAACGATCATCCCCATATGGGCCATGAACGTCACCGGAGGATGTCGTCACGACGTAATTTGGCTTGCTGGCACTCTGACTGGATCCATTGATCCATTGATCCATCCTGACGTCAGGATGTCAGGATGGATCCATTGATCCATCCTGACGTCAGGATGGACTCAGGGACCTTTGGACGACCTGCTCTACCTCCTGAGCCACAGCCCCTTTACATAATAATGTAATGCAATGTAGCAGTAGTGAGATATGATTCTGTGAGTTATTATACATGCAGAAGAATGCGTTTCTTTCTTCCATGCATCACATCTCTCCGTTCTCCACTATTGGGCCACTCTGTTGCACATCCTCAGCCACCCACTTGTACCGACACAAATGTCACCACATGCCTTGGAGTCTCCTCTCTGCCTTTGAAGGCCTCAGTCAGACTTAAAGATCAAGAGGTCCACGGCTTAACATTTCCCTCAGAAATACAAAAAAGACAGGCTGAAACTTCAGAGGAAAACTCCAAAGCAAGAGCAAAGGATTTCAAGCCCCCCCCCCCCCCCCCCCACACACACACACACACACACACATGCACACACACTCGCTTTGCCTTCTTCATGGCTCAATGAGATGTCACTCACACACACAACTGCTGCAGATACACTTGATCATGCATTTCGTAAGACCTGTATATTGAAAAGACCAATTTAAATGTTACATGGAAAAACGTTGATGACAACTGTCGACTCTCCCGGGAGCATCTGAAAGCCCGTCCAGTGGAGCATGCAAATTGAAACATCACCGGCATCATTTGCCACTTATTCACTATGCCGAGTTTAGCTTGATTAAGTACTGGCACAACAACACCCATGTCTGTCAAGGACCTTCCCTGTAAATTAATTAACGTATCACCCGTCCACTTCGTTCCTGTGGCGTTCACTAAGTCCCTTTCACTTCCACCTACAGTATACGGTTGGGCGGTTTGCAACATTTTAAACCCCGGTTTACTATGACCAAAACACCCCGGGTTTTCGGTTTTACCGTCTTAATTAATTTAATTTTAACGTGGCCATGCGTTCGCATTATTACATTTTGTTAATCAGAGAATGCTATTACAGTCTATCGCCACAAGATGGCCCCTTTCGCTATTGTGACGTATCATCATGACCGCCTGTCTTGTCCCTCTCTGCCTACCGTAGTGTTGTTCTCAGACTCGCTCAGCTCCAGGCAAGCAGCCTATTGCCTGATACACGTCTGATCATCATCAAGTTTCAACTCCTAGATCTCAGTGATTTTATTTTACCCTAGAAACTAGTCATGAACAAACCTAAAATGAACGCATCCATAAACGACGCGCTGTAAGCTTGTAGATCGGCTATTTTCTGCACGCGCTCCGCTGTACGGCGAGGTATAATTAACTCCAGATTGGGAGCACAGGCGGAGCCGCAACAAGTGATTTTGTGACTTGACGTAAACCACACTGACACAGTTCACAGTCACAGTTCACAGCGTGTGCACACAGGAGGCCCCCCCACACCCTGGGGCCCTATAGGCAGCCAATGCACATGTCAGGTAAAACGGTTTGGCCGACGAGACCGAAAAGATTATATGAAACCGTATCAACGGTAAATACCGAAAAACCGCACAACCTTACTTCCACCCCTGCCTTTTTTTGTTCCTTCTTTCTTTCATTTCTCCCATCCAGTGGGTTAGGTGTCAAAAACGCAAGGTTTCATAGTTATCTGCGACCTCTGGTCGCAATGATGGAACTATCCGACATTATGTAACTACCCTATCTAAGTCTGACGTCAACTGATATCGTCCTTACAACCCACATATCGTTGCATTATATAGGGATCTAGACAGCTCGGTTAAGCTCTCATACCGTTCTAGTCTCGGACAACCAGTCCCTTTGTATAGTATTTTACATCCATATTTCATGTTTTTAACCCTTAGAAGAGCAATCACGGGAAAACCCGTGAAGTAATAGCGTTCCGTAAATGGGCAATCACTGGAAAACCCGTGATTCTGTTTCTTGATTAATATCGATATATTAATAACCTCCGCATCGCTGTGTGAAGTCCCTTTGTTGAAATTCCAACTGCAATACCCAGAAATCCCGTGTCACGTAACACGCGCGCACATCTTGGCTATAAAACGTGCCCGCCCCCTGGGGATCTGCATGCCTGGCCTGCATGGGGAGCAAGCCAGCTGCTTGCGGGCTTTCTGAGTTCGCTCTTCCCGGCCTGGCTCGAGCGATGACACCGTACTACGATCTGGACGGGTGACCAGATTTTTCTATGGTAAGAATCTTATTGTCTGAAACATTATATGCTATATCTATTCAGTGTGTATTATAGTTTCTAATCCCTGTTTGCCGCGCCGCTGGGGTAAGGCAGGCCGCTGAGCTAATGTGTTTTTTTTTCTTTGCCGAGCCTCTGGAGCGTAGCTAGCGTTACAGGCTGCGGCCTGCGCTCCAGAAGCTCTGCAAAGTTAAAAAAACAAACACTGCACAAATGGTTACATACATACGTGATACTAATTATACAATCATCCATTTGTAGCGACGACTCGGCACAATAAAATCATTTGATCGCTAGCAGTCATCGGAGAATATATAAGGGTCGGTATTAGCCCAAACCGACCATGTAGCTGCTAATTAGTTAGCATTACTATTAGCTATTTGTAGCATCGGCCCACGGCAGCACAATAAATGTATTTGATCGCCGGGTAAAAAACACCATGTAATGGACATATATAGTAGCGAGCACTGACTACAGCTAAATGTGTCTTTATTTGTATATACATCAGGCGAGCCGCGAGGACGAGGACGACCGAGGACCATGATGATGATGATGATGCTGATGATGACGATGAAGAAGAAAAAGACTTCTCCGACACTGAACCAGATACATTAATTCATTTCAGGGGGCAGTTGTGTTTTCTATTTAGCCTACACAGTACACACCGTCAAGAACTGGACTGCAGTGGTTTGGGGACACTGGGGGAGGCGTAACTGTTTTGTATGTAGAATGAATAGTTTATTTCGATCTTTTGAGAGGGAGACATTACACAAAAACAGTTTACTTTTTCTTTTGTGATCGAAAAGGCATAGGCAGAAGCTTAAAGCTTATTAGTGCCTATCCTTATCTCAACGTATTCCAAAATACTGTTGAAGATATGCATAACAATCAACATATAAACAAAACAAACAAATGACATTTATAGAAGAATAGAAAATTAAACAAACAAAAAACAACAGACAACGAGAAAAAACAAAACAAGGAGTGGAAAAAAGACAAACAGACAACGCTACAATGTTATACCTTAGTCCAACACTATACATGGCATAAACAAGGCTCAGCTCCCCGCTCATTCCAGGTTATATCTATGCAATAATTCCTGTTTGAGCCTCTTTTTAAATTGTTTTAGGCTGTAGGCCTATTTATTTTCTGTAATATATGTATTATAATTTTATTATGTTGGTAGTCAGAATAAATAAAAATGCACTATTTCAATCCGAGATACATGTCATTTTTTTACACTATTCTGAGGTTTATGTTCTGACTAAGCGAGTTTCAACTGTGATTTACTCTGTAACGGTAGATGGTAAGAACCCAATTTTTTTTTTATATAATACAGTAAACATTCAAGTCTACATTTCTATACATATCATAGGCACCAAGTCCGGAAAACTATGTCATTGGATGTGTTTTTTATCAAAACTGTGTTTCTTCATAACAGGTTTTTGAGATACATGAATGAATAGACTAGGGTACTGGTAAGACTATGTAAACATATTATATATCGAAATCTTCGTTAAAATGTCAAGTTTCATGAAAGAATAACAGTGAGTTTCTATCTTGTTCCAGTAGGGGGCAGTAGGCGGTTTTATTTGGGTTGGTCAGTTTGGTAATGACTGACCATGCTATTTATAGATGGCAAAATATCTACAGTGGTACATGTGGGAAACTTTTTATTTTTTTATTATTGAACTAGACAAATCACCCTTTAAAATGAGATATGTCATAGGTATGGGCTCCCTGTAGAAAAAAAGCTGTTACCAAAATAAACCTTAAAATGATTGTATCTTTTTTCCATGTGCTAAAAAGCACTTTTGAAAAAAGCGCATTTTTTTTAAATGGCTTCCAACACAAAAACTATACATTGTATCAACTCAATTAATTTTTTTCCTGGAAGAAAACTTGTCAAGCTTTCTCTGAAGGTATTTTATTGTCACAGAGTCACAACAGAGAATTTTCAATAAATCATTCAAAAACGCATATTTCCCATAGAGAAAAGCAATAACAACATGGGATTTGACTTGAACACTTCAGAGGGTTAATGTTTGACCCCATGTTTTTTCATTATTAATGCCATAGTTTTGCAATTTCTTTTAAACAATTCTAAAAAAAATAATAGATTATTTGAACATTTTCACCTATAAAGACATAGGGCTATATCTTGCACCACCCCTTAACTCTAGTAGTATTGAGCTTGTGACAAAATAATAACCACACTGGATCCACTAGAACATGGGATTTTTTTTTTCTTTGTACAACATACAAGGTTTCCACCTGGCAGTGACGATTTGTTGCTCGTTCAATCTACCTCTTCCTCCTCTTCCTCCTCTTCCTCCTCCTCCACCACCTCCTCTTCATCCTCCTCCTCCTCCCCCCCTCCTGCCTCTCTTCATCCTCCTCCTCCTCCCCCTCCTCCCCCTCTCAGAAGTGCAAACTTGAGCTGCATAGTGGTTATAAAACTTTGATGACAGAAAGTCTGGGCTATTGATTTTGTTAACATGCACATCTGTGGAAGTAGTCAGACATCGATACGGAGAGTGGTGCTGTTATACAGACTGGGTGACGGTGACTCAGGAACACAGATGAGTCTGTCTGAGGCTTCTGAAAGGAAACACCAGAGCGTACACGGGAGATCTTTTTGTCTAATGAAAGAGAAGTTTTGTGGGGGTTTCGGCGTTGGCAGATGAGGTCACTACTGGCCTGTTCTTGCTCATGTGAAGTTGTCAACACTCTTATGAGGATCCGGTGCTTGGTGGGGGGGAAAGACGCTAGTGTCTGTTCTGTGTGCTCATGTGTATGTACTATGTATGTTTGACAGCCAGCAACGGTTAGCCTCGGAAACCCAGACGTTTTTAAGCAACGGTTGACTTAACCTCAAAACATATACAACTATCCATGCACGCACATCGCACCCATGTGGGTACTGCGTGGAGTGCACACACACACACACACACACACACACACACACACACACGCGCGCACACGCATACACAAGCTTAATACGATTATCAGAGATGTGACCAGAATGAAAATGATCAAATTGCCTGTGGCAGGCAGACGCAGCAGGTTTGTGGGTTAAGAAGGTATAATCGTTACAGAGTAGTGCACACCAGGTCATGATGTTAAGCCTCACACCTTTGTTGTAGCAGGTTCTTAAAGGGTGGTATGAGACTGATCAAAATGCTGTACTTATTAGGTTAAGGGAATTTAGTTGACCCACAAAGTAACATTGTGTCATTATCTACTCACCTTACAGTGCCAGACAAAACCTGGATACTAGTGTTTATATATATATACTGTATATATATATATATATATATATATATCAGGCACACAAACATATCATAGCTCATAGTCATTCTAGTATGATTTATTATGATGCACAGCACTTTGGTCGACTTCGGTTGATTGTATATGTGCTTTATAGATGAAATGATCTAGACTTGACAACAAGTACGTGGGCCGTGCCCTTATGTTCTGACACTGAGACCCCACAACCACCCTTTACTAGACCGTATAGCTACTCTCCTTCCACCAAACCCTGCATGGACTCCCCGATGTAGACCCTTGACATTCTCACAGCCCGACCTCCACATCACCACATACACACGCCTCCAGCTTGCCTCCGCCGGCCTGAGGCGGACCCTGAGCCAGCTACACACCTCCATGCCGACCCCACACAACCCCTCAACCCACCCGAGGACCTCACTAGTCCCACTACGTAGGTTGCTCCTGAGCACTCACCAGTGCACTCATGTACACTCCAGCATCACATTAATCTTCCATGATAGTAATGTGAACCCTGTTTTTGTAGCAATAATAAGAACTAAAATGCCCGCAGGACCCATACGGCTCCATTGCATCTCTGTTATCCTGATCCTGCACACAAAATACTCTTACCATCCACATCATGATAGCTCTTAAAGGTGTAGTGAAACGGAAATGGTGAACAACATGAAAATGGTGTTTCAACGTGAAACACCGGTCTGAAGTTTCTTTGAACCAATCAGAGCGTCGCATCCCTTCAGGCGATGGGACGGTAGCTAGGGACGGTGGCTAATGCTATGCGCAACAGCGTGGTGTGTGTTTGTTTATAAATCAGATCGTCGGCCAGCTGTACCAGTTTACTGTTATGTGGCTTTTCTACCCTATAATGTTTTCAGATACATATTTTAGCGTGATGATTAAGTTGAAACCGAGTAATACACTGCCTGGCTGGATGTTATCTGGAATGGAAATAAAAACGGAGTATTCTGTAATCAATAGCAGCTGTGCTGAATGGATGCGCAAATATGGGGAATTAAACGGGTGAGCTTCATTGTTATTGGCTTTTTTCGATGTGTATCTCTACACGTCATCACGCAGCACGTTTCGTTTTAATAAATAAATAATGCAATCGTTTTTATGGACCTTTGATATAAAAACACACAGAAATGAGAATTTTCACTTTTTTTGGCATCCATTGTTAGGTATGGCCATAGGATGACCACGGATATGGTCTAAAAGTGTGAAAAACATATTTTTCATTTCACTACACCTTTAAGCCATGAATCAGACCTGAGATAAGCATGGATTTGAGGCCAAAGCTCCTCCTACACGTAGGTTGGTTTTCAGGCCTAATTTAAAAAAATTATATTTAAATGCTTCTGCTGCAGCTGTGTGTGAGGTTGAGTTATACCTTAAATTGCTGGCCTGAAATATGAAGGACCTGACTGTATGAATTAAAAAAAGAAACAACTGCTTGTTGGTTCCATAGACTGTAAAAAATATGGACAAAGCGTTCCCCGGGTCTAACATGAACGTAAAATGAAGCCTGTAATGATATGCTAATTCCTGATGTAAGTCGCCATCTTTTGGTACCAGCTGGCCATTGGCTGGCTCCGTTTTGTACCAGCTGGTCATTGGCTGCCCAAACAACGAGGCGGGACTTCCCCCCTTCTTCTCCGTTGGTTTTTATTTTGACTCGAGTGGGAGGAGAAGACTCTTGAGTGGGAGGGGAATCCCGATCATAGACTGTAACGGTAGCCACGCCCCTCAGAACATACGCGACTTTATGGTCATTTTTTTAATTAATGGGACCATAATTTTCCAAAAAGAATATTATGACATTAGAAATGAGACTTTAAACTAGTGACTGGAAGAAGAAAGTATTCATGACCATGTTTATTAAGGTAATACAGTCTAGGTGAAGTTGGGCCAAAATACATGGGCCTCTATGGAGCTATGGGGCTTTTTGGGTCCAGTCCAGCGCCACAACAGGCCATTATATGAACTACGAATTCAAATGAGGCTTCACGAAATATCTGGCTGACTGCCCCCCTGGTTGGTTCATAATTTATAACAAAATAATATTTGGAAAAAGTCCCTGGAAAGACACTTTGCTTTAAAGAACACCACGTTCTTTAATACTACGTATTGTACATAATTAAGCCACTCTATGAAGTCACAAATCTAACTTACACTTTCTCTCTTGTGTGTAGACTTTAACATCATCATTTTACAGGAATGGTTTATTACAACAATTATTACAACAATTCAACCCTAGTAACGTTGATATTAAAGACATCACTTAAACCTGTCCAACCAAGCCAATAATGGATGTCCCAATTAAAATGCTAGAGCTTGTAAAAAAACTCTAAAAAATGACTTTTCATGTCTTTTCATTTACTTTCATACATACAAATTACTAACATAAGACCTGAATAATGATGTTTTCATCACTGAGAATGTATAACCTGTTTAAAATTAATGCATGTATTTTTAATGGCTAATTTACAGTGGTTAAAATAGATGCATAAAAATATCTGTTGTCACTACACATAAATGTTGTGTGGGTGGTGCGTGCGTGCGTGCGTGTGTGTGTGGAACCAGTGGTGGAAAGTAACATTATATTAGTAAGTACATTTACTTAAGTACTTTGTATTTTTCCAATTCACAGTACTTTTACTTCTACTCCACTACATTTCAGAGGCAAATATTGTAATTTTACTTTACATTTACATTTATTTGAACACTTATTTGAACACTTTAGTGTTTTTTTATAAAACATCAGTAACCACTTCAGCCCTATGTACATTTCGACCATTTGAAAATAGCCGATCTACAAGCTCACAATGCATCGGGCCGCGACGCATTGTGAGCTTGTAGATCTGCTATTTTCAAAAGATTGTTAAACATTTGGAAACTTGAGATGAGACATTCTGCTTAATGAGTTATTTTACTTTTGGTACTTTAAGTACATTTCTATGCCCATACTTTTGTGCTCTTACTAAAGTACAATTTGAATTCCGGACTTTTACTTGCAACGGAGTGTTTCTACAGTATATTGCAGTATTGATACTTTTACTTAAGTCAAACATTTGAGTACTTTTTCCACCACACACACACACACACACACACACACACACACACACACACACACACACGCGCACACACACACGTGTCTTCTCTGATGGTGATGGATTAGCTGGAAATGCTGAAGGGAGTTTATCAAACGGCGTGGAGACACGCTACGTACATTTGGACGAATCGAAGCGCCTCTTTAAGACACGCCGAATGAAGATAAAGGGGCAGTACATCATTTTAGACAGACGTCGCCCCGCGCGACACT
The DNA here is from genome assembly GCF_964188405.1 of Protomyctophum parallelum. Classification (NCBI taxonomy): domain Eukaryota; kingdom Metazoa; phylum Chordata; class Actinopteri; order Myctophiformes; family Myctophidae; genus Protomyctophum; species Protomyctophum parallelum. Next base: position 9,576,514 of record NC_139706.1, on the reverse strand, counting down.
CCCGGAAACAGACATTAGTCAACATTAAGACAAAGTGCCAATTTGCACCATCTGACATTTCACAACATCTAACATATGATATGAAAAATCCAGTGTGACATCAAAAGAAAATAATTCCCCATCTTTGTGACTTTCACGCTGTCCTTACTCTTTCTCTTTCTCGCCCTGTTAAACCGGTCTCGCTGTATTGTTCTTTCTGTCCCTCCCATGTCTCTCTCTCTGTCTGACCTTCATGCGTCTCCGTATGAAGGCCTGTGGCACCGGGCAGGAAGTCTCACACACGGCATTGACTCTGGAATTAATTGCTATTCTTTGATACCTTTCTATCTGTGAACAGTCTGAGTGGTTATAGCACCTTGCTTCTGGCACTGAATGTATTCCACCTGCGCTTTATATGCGCTCAGCCGCTCAAGGCACGAGACCAAAGAGCAAGTGCATAACTCATGAATACAAGCAGAAAATCTCATGAATACAAGCACAATACAGAATAAAGGCATTCATAGCGACAGTGGCGTTTCCAGGAATTACGTTTTGAGCAGGCAGGCAAGAATTACATTTTTGGACAGGCACGGTGTGTTAATTGTCGTCTCCCCGCGCACAATCGTAGCACTGAAGGTTTTCAAAGAGATATACCTGCCAGACGAGTAGGATACAAAGGCTGAAAGGCATGCATTTACATTCGTCGGTGATTGAGGGTAGTGCTCTACCGCAACGGCCAATCAGCTGTCCATTAATAGTTCTCAGGTCTTGTTTTTGTCCTCTGTTTTTCTCATTGTATGGATTTTGGCCAGGCCAGAAATGGATTTGGACAGGCGGGCGCCTGCCCTCACCTTATTGTAGACACGCCCTTGCATAGCCAATATATCACATCTATTAGCTAACAAACAACGCATCGCAATGTGATGCTTTTTTGTTTTGCATAAAACAAAACATGTATAATAAAACAATAATAATGGCATGACCAAAATAGGGAAGCCCAGTCAACAGTCTGCATAATGCAGATAATACATTCAGCATAATGTAATTAAATAGGCCTGAGGCTCATTGGGCAGGAGCCTATCTCCTGTTTCCGTAGCGTGAGGCAGCTTGATGTACAAGTACACCCCCTGGACATGATGCTAGTATGTCCGAGGGACTTACCCCCAATCCAGAGCTACCAACCTGCACACATTTTGTGTACCAACCACGCAATTCTAGGTGTCTATAAGCCTAGAATTGCGTGGTTGGTACACAAAATGTGTGCAGGTTGGTAGCTCTGCCAATCCAACCCTTGAAGCTGAGTGCCAAGCAGGGAGGCACTGGGTCCCATTTTTCACAGTCTTTGGTATATGACCGGGTAGGGGATCGAACCCCCGACTTCCCAGTTTCAGGGCGGACACTCTTAACTACAAGGCCACTGAGCTGGTATAATATATAAAATATAGGAACTTATAAGGTCATATGTTGTAGTACAAAGGGAAGGGAGTGGCACACATCAGTCACTCCACGTATCAACACTCTAATGCACCATCCATCTTCTCCTATAACGTCGTTATGCCCATGCCAGACACTGTGCTCATAAAGAGATTAGTCTGTGGATGCTGTTGATAGCTCCAGTCTTGAGCACACGGCCCGTCGGTGATCATGACGGTGATGATAATGGCAATGAAGGAATCTTCCGATATAGAGTGCTCAAGTAGCACTGCACTTCCTCCTGGGCTGCCGGCCGGGGCGGGCGGCTTTATTTTAAGGTTCTGAGGGTAATGCGTTCTTAATGCTGTGGCTCAGGTATCGTCTGCAGAGGAAATCACTCTCGGGTTCGGCCTCTTGACACTGCTGATACGGTTGTCCTGGCTTCCTGCGGTCAGGGCGGAGCATTACAGACTTGATCTAATCACGGTCGGAGGAGCATTTGAGGTTTTATAGACACGTGTTAATGCACAGTGTGGTGTACAGCATGAGAAGGTGAAGGGCACATGGTGTGTGTGTGTGTGTGTGTGTGTGTGTGTGTGTGTGTGTGTGTGTGTGTGTGTGTGTGTGTGTGTGTGTGTGTGTGTGTGTGTGTGTGTGCGTGTGCGCGTGCGCGCGCGTTTTTAAGGTTTGGTATGTATTGAAACGTCTAACGTCACGCAGTGCGATCCGAGTGAGACACACAAAACGTATGTTTTTGACGAAGGCAGACAGTGATGTATCTGTTTCTGTGCTGGGAAGGTTGTAAGTAAATTACTAAGTACATTTGATTTACTAGTCCTTACCTGTTCTGAATATATGAACAGCAAATGATGTTCAGTGTGGCTAATGCAATGTAATAGATCACATTACTGATAGGGGGGGAATTGTTTACAGATGGTCTAACAACAACAGGGTTTAATCGGCCATCGCATCACAGAAAGCGAAACCACAAAACTGGGTTGAAAACCAGGTAAAGGTACGGTAAAGTCAGTGACGTATCACGACCAAGAAGCACAGGCGTAAAGGGCACTTCCACATACGCTGCATTCATACGTCACGGTCTATGACTTGGCTGAACTGTAATCGTCTCAATATAGGTGCACACATAGATATAAAAAAAGCAGATGCCTCATTGGCCGCTCCAGTTCGTTGGAGCCATGTGTGTCGACGGGAGGCAGGAACAGTTTACACTCTGGGAAGTGCGCCGGAAGTGTGGAAGATGCCACGCTGCCTCAAGTGACTATACTGGCCAATCACAGCGCATCTTTTCCGGGACTTGTCAGACCTGAAGGTCCCCTTATGTGATGCACGCGAAGGCTTGACAATCTTCCGCTCATGCTTCCGCTATGCTTCGGGGATCTCGGGGAAACTTTAGCCCCCTCTTCGAGAACACACGGCCTGCAGAGCCGGAAGAGGCATCTACAGTACCTTTATGTGTCTATGGGTGCACAGCACATACTTCCACAGGGAAGTCAAGTCACACAAAGTCACACAGCAAAATGGATGCAGAAGCAGAAAAAGAACATTCCGTGCCGACACTACAAGCAAAGCAACATTGATGCGTGTTAAGGTCAAAGCCACAACAGCCAGTATATGGAGTCATTACTACATTAGCGTGAAACAGTCACATGGTGGCAAACGGCTCAGACGGAGCACTCAGCCCTCCCACACCATCCATCATGTATACAAATCAAACTAAAGTGCTACTAACATGCCTCATGTTCAGAGGGGAATGCAAGAGAGCTGAAAACTCGTTGGGGAATCGATAGGGGAGCTATTATGAATCCGTTTAAACCAATGGAATGTTTAATTGTTTCGTCGTCCACATGCTCTTTACGGTCTATCTGTCTCACCCGGCCACGTCTACACGATACACGGACACACCGAGAGCGCGTCTGTGACCACACGGTCACTTTACACTCTTCTCCATCACTGTGAGATCTGAAGGAACCCTTCCAGAGTTTGATGGGACGGTTGCCGGCCCTTTGTGACCCTTTGCTGAATATGGTATGAGCTCGTGGACGGCGTGTGCCAGCTGGCATCGTTACAGAGAGGGATCTGTGCTAATGAAATCTCAATCGATTACAGCATTGAGTCTATTAGTCTGAAGCACTACCTCTTCATCCCATGTTTACAACAGAGATTTGTTTACCTGAACTTGGGTTAAAGCTGTTAAACACTTTTTGTAAAACGCCTGGCTTTTTATTTTATATTCATTGCGAACGCTTGTCGCAGTTACTATGAAATCGTGCATTTCCCGTCAGCCAGTCACGCCCCATCTATGCAGGTCATGCCTCATGACATCACGCAATGTCATCAATATTAAGCCCACATATGGAGATTCCGGATGTCATGAATATTGGCCAGCAACTCCACATCTCACTTCAATCCTCAAACCTTAGATCTCCATATATGGAGCTGAGCTGTTCTGACATTCCATGTTGATCCTCCCCATCCATCGATTCAAATCTCATGCAAATCTTGTCACACTGCTGGCATTTCCAACCTAGCGTATACATATGCACACACACATTGGAAACAATTCACAACATGTGCTGCATGCGCAGATGGGGAAGAAAGGTCTCGATGGACATACATCGTATGTCCATCGATGTATGTGCATCGATATAGCCCCTTAGGCACCGTGGTGCATCATCTTTTTAGTATGCATGCCACATCATAACGTAACGGCCTGCATTTGAATTCACTTCATGACGAGAGCCGTGCGTTCAAATGCGCAGCAGAAACCCACTTAACAAGGGAAGCCTGTCCAATCTTACTATACCACCCAGCATTTCTTCAGTGTTTCATGAAAAACAACCGGTGTGACTTCTCCAATATATAGCTCAAATAAACTGCACTAATATTACGTTGGATTTTGTTGGCCATAAGGGAAGCTACAGTCGGGGAGGTGCAGCAGCCAATAAAACAATTGTTCCAAGTATATATTATTTTATAGGCTAGAACACACGGTGCATTTTATGGGTTTATGGGAATGATTTGAGCGGGGCTGCAGAATCCTTCTTCATCAAACAGCCCGCAGGCTCTACACATACTGTTTTAGAAATGATTAAGATGTCTACAGCACTAGATCCTTCCATTTCAACAGCCTTTTGCCTTAATGGCTGCATGACATGCTTAAGAATAATTGTGAAATCTCTCCAGAAATAATTGCAGAACCTTGACTGTCATAACACTTTGAGGTGGCATGAGAAGACACACACACACACACACACACACACACTCCTTTTCCGCTTGCTCCGCACTTATTGTTTCTCCAAATATAGCTGGTCTATTCGCACCTTGAGGAGCTGCTGATGTAAACACGTTGCCATTTGCGCGTCATCTATCATGACTATTGTGACAGGGTGTGGTGCGACAGAGCCGTGCAGTGCCATAAGTGGTTGTATGTTATGATACGGGGCAACGGTGACACCGAAGACGGCCATATACCTAACAGGCATGATGCACATGAAGACCTTACAGTGTAAATAAAGCTGATGTGGAGCTGTGCTTGTTTGGAATAAACCTGTCAAACGTGCCAAGGGTATTTTTATGTTCGTCCAAGTCTGTTGGTAAGACAAATTCCTCTGGCAAGGCTTTTGGCCTCGAACGGCGCTTTGTCAACATGGTAACAATCAATACAAGAATGCCCTCACAGATCTAGCGCAGGATTCATCACCCGATGCTCCCTCGCAAGGACTTTGATCACAGAGCGCTGGCAGTATTATAGGATTGGTGTAAAGTTCATCTGCTTAACCATATGAACCAGGGATGTCCCCATCACGGATTTTTGCTCCCGATCCGATTCTGATATAATCCAAAAATCACAGACAATATCCAGTCTAATATCATGATATGGATATAATATTGATACTAGAGATGTCCCAATCACGTTCTTTTTTTTGTGCTCCCTTTCCGATTCCGATCATTTGAAAATTACATGATCGGCTCTGATTTCCAAACGTGTGATTGGATCGGGACAACCCTAACATGAGTCCCTACTCTGGGCACGTCCTCGTGACCGGTGCCAGTGTGTTGGATCCCACAGCACTAGTTCGCTGGCTGGCAGCTCTTGGTGCTCCTGCTAGTCTCATTCTCCTGGCTGCTATTTTCTGGCTCACCCTTGGCATTCCATCATACAGATTTGTGTTGGTAACATGTGTGCTCTTATTGATGTTTAGTACTGCATGCAGCATTCTGGTCATCGAGAGACTTCTGCAGGGTTGGCTCAGGGTTGAATCCAGTATAAGTAATTTTACACTTGGTTGCATGCTGAAAATAGCTGATCTACAAGCTCACAACGCGTCGCAGCGCGACTCGTCTGTCATACTGGACTGTCATTCTTACCTACAGAAGCTGCAATGGAGACTTGATCAGTTGATCTCATCAATACTTCACTCTCTCCACTCTATTAAACCCCTTCGATCCGGTTCTCGAGTCAGGATGATTTCTGCACGTCCTCATTGACTGCAGCCTCTTATTCGTCTTCAAACCGAGACTGAATTAACATCGACAGATGGTGCATCAGAAGAAATCAAAACAAATAGTGCGGTTCAAGCTGGTTATAAGAGTTCCCAGTTCAAACCCGGGCTCCCCCAAAGTTAGTATCGAATTGTGTCCTTGAGCAAGACTATGAACCCCTAATTGCTCCCGATGTGAAGGTTGGTGCCTTGCATGGTTTCCTCCGCCATCGGTGTATGAATGTGTGCGCGAATGGGTGAATGTAATGCAAAGGTGTATGGAATGTGTGCCTGAATGAGTGAATGTAATGCACAATCTATGTAAAGCGCTTTGGATAAAAGCGCTATATATATTTACCATTTTACTGACCGTCCGCAAACATCACACAGCATTTATAGACACCCACGTGATCCCCATGACACTAGTTACAATGGTTCATCTTACAGAAATACCACTGTCAGTGGTGGCGTAACCAAAGATTTGAGTTACCATTTGAAGCAAAGATTTGAGTTAAAAACGGTTGCTGTGAACGGTTGCGTTCAAAGATTTGTCAAGGTGTTAGAGGTAATTCTATTCAGATTAAGTACGGAGCGCCTGAGTGGCCATGGTAAGAAAAATATATTATCTCTTCCGGATGAGATAATATCTTGTCCGGACGAGATAAATTATTTTTCTTACCACTCAGGGGCTCTGTAGATAAGAGCTCCTCTGCTGGACACTTATTTTCAGTAGCAAAGCAATAGAATTAGCAAGGCTAATAAGTTATTTAAAGTTAATTAAAACTGGCTGGCAGCCAACAGGTTTCTTTTGTTAATAGAGTGGGAGATTTGGTACGTCTGTATCTTAGGTTAGGAGCATCAGAAGTTAGAAGTGGAGTTAGTGGAGTTAGGTTTGTTTTCTGTTCCACTTCATCATTCTGATCCAGTGTATCGAACTGGGAAATAAGTGTGCTCTAACCACCAGGGCATCTGTTGCTATGTAAGGGCTTAAGTTCTATCAAGTGTTTAATAAATTCATGATTTGAAATGTCAATAGATATAATAATATATTTAATCTGACATGGATTGTTTTGCTTTGCTCCTCTGCTTCGCCGTGCCCTTTGTTCTTTCAAACCCCTTTCTGCACCCTTCATCCCCTCCTGTCTCTCTCTTTATCTCTCCAAATCGCAGGCACGCACGCACGCACACACACACACACACACACACACACACACACACGCACTCTGTCTGTCTGTCTGTCTCTATTATGCCTTACATTCTGTCTTTCTTCTCAGTGATGGTAGAATGTCTATTACATTCCTCCCTCACTATACCATCACACTGGCAGGTTCCCCACCTGTCTCAACACACACACTCACATGCATGCATGCATGGTCACACACGCACGCACGCACGCACGCACGCACGCACACACACACACACACACACACACACACACACACACACACATATGACTAGCTTTATGGTGTTGAGCGTGAGCAGCAATAAGCAGCCATCAGTCTTGGTACCCTTGGCGTACCCTTCATGTGCAGTGTGTGTCAACGAGGCTGGCACTGCACCAGAACGGCTGGGCGCCACTCATTACGATATAACTGACTAACGAACCGGCGCGCGCACGCACACACGCACACACACACACACACACACAACCCTATAGCTATATTCTACCTCTTTCCTTCACTGTTTCAGTGGCGCAATCAAGAGTGCACACTTGGCAGTTCTAATTCCCTTACATGTGCATCAATCTGGGTACCCATTGGCAAAACAAAGGAAAAACGGCACCCTCTTTTAGTCACAGTCTGTCTCGAGAGAGAGACCGCACATGCATTATTGACACTTATTGCTCACGCTTATAAAACTGTTCCTTTTTATTATTATTAAGAATGATTCACAATAGTGAAAATAGCTGATTTACACGCTCACAACGCCTCGCGATTAAAATGAGTGGACATTGGTCTGATCTACAAGCTCACATGGAGCTACTTTCGCTAATTTCATATGACACTCCTGTACGATAAAAGTAGCAGGGCATTCATTTGCAATGAATAAATGGAAATACATGAGATACGAGGATTCTGCCTGCCTGACAGCGATGATATTTATATGATTAGGACTTTTTTTTTTAAGACACACAAAATGACCCAACTGACACCACATACGGTAATCAATGCCAAAAAGATGAGCACGTGATGTGAATTTGACGCCATTAGTATTGGACGGTCATTAGGCTAGATGAGAGGAGGAGTGAAAAGCTCATCGCTCTCTCCATCTGCACTACGCATACGGCCCTGGACTCTCTCCATCTGCACTACGCATACAGCCCTGGACTCTCTCCATCTGCGCTACGCATACGACCCTGGACTCTCTCTATCTGCGCTACGCATACGGCCCTGGACTCTCTCCATCTGCACTACGCATACGGCCCTGGACTCTCTCCATCTGCACTACGCATACGGCCCTGGACTCTCTCCATCTGCACTACGCATACGGCCCTGGACTCTCTCCATCTGCACTACGCATACGGCCCTGGACTCTCTCCATCTGCACTACGCATACGGCCCTGGACTCTCTCCATCTGCGCTACGCATACGGCCCTGGACTCTCTCCATCTGCACTACACATACGGCCCTGGACTCTCTCCATCTGCACTACGCATACGGCCCTGGACTCTCTCCATCTGCACTACGCATACGGCCCTGGACTCTCTCCATCTGCGCTACGCATACGGCCCTGGACTCTCTCCATCTGCACTACGCATACGGCCCTGGACTCTCTCCATCTGCGCTACGCATACGGCCCTGGACTCTCTCCATCTGCGCTACGCATACGGCCCTGGACTCTCTCCATCTGCACTACGCATACGGCCCTGGACTCTCTCCATCTGCGCTACGCATACGGCCCTGGACTCTTTTACAGAGATCGTTTAACCCATTTTAGGCGGGAACCCCTTTTGGTGTTACGTTATTACGTTATGCTTTAGCTATTTAAAAATACCTTGTAGGTCTGCTATTTTTGAAAAATCTAAGAACCACTGACATAGAAACATGGCTTTTTCAGAAAAGTGTCAGGATGTAGAAGACATTTTTAGAATCTGATCTCAGGTCAGAATGGATTAACCCCACACGTGTGACCCAACACGTGGGTGGGAGGGAGGGAGGGAGGGGGCGAGCGAGCGCACGCACACGCACGCACACGCACGCACACGCACGCACGCGCCGACACACATGCACTCACACACCATGTGCCGCGCACACGCATTTAAATCAGTTGCCGTGTAGACACCCTCGTGCCATAAAAATATCCAGACACAATCAGAACAGGATGGATTTTTTTTTCTTCTTTTTTTACGACTCCTCCCACCACCACCTCCCTTCATCCCCCTCTCTCTGTTTCACCCCCCCCCCCCTCTCCCCCACTCTCCTCATCCCAACGCTGCTGTCATGCATGCAGAGAGGATGATGCTAGAGAGAGAGAGAGAGAGAGACAGCCAGCCAGCCAGCCAGCCAGCCAGCCAATTGGAATGGGGAGGGGGGGGACATGAAAGGAGAGGAGTGCATGGAGAGATGAGGTGGTGGTGGAGGAGGAGGGAGGAGAGAAAGGGAGGCGATTGATGGATGGAAGGTGAAATGCATATAACAAGTGGAAAGATAGGGGGGGTTGTGTGGGGGTGGTAGAATGGACAGATTGATGAGAGAAGGGGGGAGGGGGGGGGTGTAATGTAGATTGACGACTCAGTGATGACGATAGAGGAATGGGCCAAGTCGGGAGCACGGCCGCGGTGGCTCTGATTTTATCACTTTTTACTTTTAGTGCCTTTTGTGCTTTATTGGATAGAACAGAGGAATGGCATGGACAGAGAGAGGAGGAGAGGGAGCTAGCTAGAGGCATCGGGGGAGGCTTTATGGCGTGGCACGGGCATGACTGGGGAGACTTTACGGCGCGGCGCGGACATGACTTAAGCCCAACAGTGTCACAAGTTAAACTGTGACAGTTAAGAGCAGATGTCCGTTTAAAGTCGAGCTGTTTTTCAGCCTTTAGAACTAACGTATCTTTTTGGTATATGGTTAGATCAAACAAACACATCATGTGTTATTACATGAACAGGTGGCAATCATTTTAACCAATAATCTAATGACATGTCAATACATTTCCAACACATGGTTATAGACTCCTTGCGTTTATATTGAATATAAACGGACATCTCTCTGACTTAACTAAGTCAGCGGTGGGCAACTTTGATGATGAAGAGAGGGCCACTATATTTCCACACTCACTCCAGAGCTATAGGGCCGAAACCTCTTATCTTCGTATTTTAACTTTTTTTCATAATGCCCTACTTCTATTGTAGCAAAAATAGCCAATCTACAAGCGATCTGCTATTGCTATTTTTAAATTGTAATCCTGAATTTAGTTTTTGCTATTTTTTAATTGGAATCCTGAAAGATAACATTTTAATACTAGTCATAAACTACTAATATAGACTGAAGTAATTAAAGCGGGCCATGTTTGGAATTGGAACAGCAGAACTAACTAACTAACTAAAAACAGTTGAGGCAAGAAATAGGACTCTTATGCTGCGTTCACACTGCGGCAGGTGCTAAAGATACAAAGATGCAAAGCTACACAGCGTAATTGTATTACGTATCTGTATCTGAAGTTGAAACTAGCTCAACTTTTTTGTAGCTTTGTAGCTGTTGGCAGCTACAAACGTCGGGCGTATCTTTGTATCTCCATGACGCTGTCTTCCATTGAAAATGAATTGTATAGAATGTATATCTGCCCAAGTGAACGCAGCAGCACAGTAACAGAAACTTAATTTACCATATTTTGATATGCTTTTTACTTTGTGGGTGCTTGCCAAAGAAGTTCATCATTCTGCACGCTGTCTAGGTCAAATACGTCAACATTCGGAAATCCCTTTATGTCTTAAACTACGGGGCATTTTGTGCTTACTTTATATTTATATTTTTAGTTATTAGTACTAATATATCTCATATACTGGCCTGCTATATATCTCTGGCAGCCAGTATTTTAACAGCAGAGGGACGTCAGGAGCCAGAACATGATAGTCAACAACTTTTTTTTTGGTTCTTATTACCTCCCAGAATTATACAGGGATCTATACGTTAATCTGCTGCTTGTCATTTTTAACACATTGATTGCTAGAGTTTTCTATTTGCTCAGGCTTGGTGGTGCTGAGCGATTAACATTGGGACTTCTGAACTTTTTCGGGGCCCACAGCGAGGGGCCTCTTATAGCGAGAATCACACCGCATAAATCAAAAGGAAGCCAAACTAGTCCACTTCAATTTAAAAAAAAAATTATGATTCTACCATCTTCCATTCTGGAGATATTGACCTTTTTCTAACACCTGCTTTTCGCAGCACGCTGCTCTTTTGAAAAAACAGCAGAGATATGGAAGGTTGAAGTTGACAGACATTGACAGACAGATATAAAAATGAACACAAATAATATCATATACATACTACACACTGAATGAAAGCCCTGAATGTCTACTTTTAGGAGGAAAACAAATACACATGGTCCCATGTATAGTTTGTCAGTAATTGGCTATTGAATGCAGCTTGCGCCCACCAGAGAGGATTTCAGAAAATGCATGGACCAGAAGAACTATTATGCGCAACATTGTACTGCTCACTTCACAGGGGTGTGATTTTCATTATTATTACAGTAGAAGTATTTTTCTTATGAAAGCAGAGAGTCTTCTGTTTCATACGGTATATAGTATGTACATTTCGCTATAGGCCTTATTTTGTGAATAATAGTTCTTCTGGTCCATGCATTTTCTGAAATCCTCTCTGGTGGGCGCAAGCTGCATTCAATAGCCAATTACTGACAAACTATATTTGTATATATTTGTATATTTGTTTTCCTCCTAAAAGTAGACATTCAGGGCTTTCATTCAGTGTGTAGTATGTATATGATAATAATTTATTTATGTTTATATCTGCCTGTCAATCTCTGTGACTTTAAACCTTTATAACTCGCTATGATAACTTCATGAGGAAATGCTCACTTCACAGGGGTGTGATTTTTATTATTATTACAGTATTAGTTTTTTTCTTATGAAAGCAGAGGGTCTTCTGTTTCATACGGTATATAATATGTACATGTCGCTATAGGCCTTATTTTGTGAATAATAGTTGGACCTGAACAACTGCATTCAATATCCTACTGACAAACTGTACATGGGATCAATATTATGTATTTGTTTTCCTCCTAAAAGTAGACAATTAGGGCTTTCATTCAGTGTGTAGTATGTATATGACAATAATTTATTTATGTTTATTTTTATATCTGCCTTCAGAACGATAGTATAACGGTGAGATGCGTTACTGGATCGGTGAGTTTAGTGGTTGAGGTTGACATGTCTGGACATGTTTGAGGAAAGAAGCACAGGAGAGAGAGATGATCAAATAACTGGCTGCTTTGTTGGACAACGCTATCTTCACTTTGTTTGGGCAAAGAAGCAGAGATCAGCGATGGAAAAGAGTTTTATCCACGGCAGATAAGTAATGACGTATTATCGAGGGACCGCCATGATCAACTAACTGCCTGGGACCGAGGCTACGTTGTCACCAGCCAATGCAGCCATCGCTATCCGTTGTGTGATTGTAGCCTTTTTATTCATTATAATTGCAGTGATAAGACCTATATCACAGCCGGGCGTCTCTCTCGATACCGTGGATATAGCCTACATCCACAATCACACAACGGATAGCGATGATGGCTGCATTGGCTGACGAAGACGTAGGCAGTAAGTTGATCATGGCGGTCCTTCGATAATACGTCATTACTTATCTGCCGTGGATATAAAGCTCTTTTCCATCGCTGATCGTGCTTCTTGCCCAAACAAACAAAGTGAAGACGCGATGGCGATCCACACAACGGATAGCGATGGCTGGTGAAGACTGAAGACGTAGCCAGGCAGTTAGTTGATCATGGCGTGTGCCGTGTGCGTGTTGAAAACGTTATGAAATGGCGATCGTTGAAGATTATTCTTGGTTTATATACTGGCAGAGGGCAAATCGACACGACTGCGTTATATCTTTTTCCGAGAATGAGAGAGCGGTGCAAGGCGATTACAAGGCGCAGTGTGGCCTGGGGCCAGGGAACTCAAACTGCAATGCGATCCGGGCAGAAGAGACTCAGACTCCCCCCACAAAGATTCCTCGGGAGAAACCATGTAGAAACAGGAGGGGAGGGGGAATCGAGTGTATTCACAGACACTAGACTACTACTAGAGTATGGGTAACTCCATTTTAGATGCCCTGACATCTGCGTTGGTCTATGCCGTTGCCGTGCAGACCCATACGTGTAATGGAGGCATTGGAGGAGGGAGCGTCTTCGCCACAGACAGACCTCTTTTCAGGAGGGAGGGGCTTTTTACTCCCGGATCACATATTGGAGCTTCCTGGAGACGATCGCTGTTATTTTCCTCGGTGTCCTGGAGCATAGGACGTTGATGTACAGTAAGCAATAAAAAAACGTATAAAACGTATACATACGCTTCGCGCGTACGGCGTTCGATATTAATAAAGCGTATGGATACGTTTCCAGCATTTTTTGTGTTAAAGGTCCCAATGTGAGCGCTGAAAGAATTATTGCTTAAGGTTTAGTGCAGAGAGAAGGTGTGTGTGTGTGTGTGTGTGTGTGTGTGTGTGTGTGTGTGTGTGTGTGTGTGTGTGTGTGTGTGTGTGTGTGTGTGTGTGTGTGTGTGTGTGTGTGTGTGTGTGTGTGTGTGTGTGTGTGTGTGTGTGTGTGTGTGTGTGTGTGTGTGTGTGCGCGCGCAAAGTGAAAACGTTCACTTTTATACGTCCCGCGGTCCCATGGTGTGTGTGTGTGTGTTTATACGTCCTGCGGTCCCATGGTGTGTGAAGCCTTGTCTTTTACAGCCATGGAGGGTCTATAGAGTCTAGACTCTCACACACAGGTGGACACAGAGATGGAAGACACGCCCCTAGGGAAGGAGGGCAGAGGTGATTTTATTTTATTTTTTACAAGGTTAAAGTTATTGACACTCCTTCACCCCTCCGGTCTCTTCCTTTTGTTCCTTCTATTTTTAACTCCCCCACTCCCTTTATTCAACTTTGATGCAACTTTAACACACACCCCTCGCAGACCCCCATCTCTCTCCCTCTAATCATTTTGTTCTCCTCTTCTCTTCTCTTCTCTTCTCTTCTCTTCTCTTCTCTCCTCTCCTCTCCTCTCCTCTCCTCTCCTCTCCTCTCCTCTCCTCTCCTCTCCTCTCCTCTCCTCTCCTCTCCTCTCCTCTCCTCTCCTCTCCTCTCCTCTCCTCTCCTCTCCTCTCCTCTCCTCTTTCTGAGTTTCTCAGTGGGAGGGTATAGCATTAAGAGCCTATAGTGTCGCCATGGCAATGATTGATACTCTTTGTTTTCGGTTGACTGAGTGGTAAAATGGAACTACTCGCACTTCTGGGCACTGTAGGGTGTGTGTCGGTGTGTGTGTGACTGTGTGTGTGTGATGGTGTGTATGTCTACGAGTGTATGCCTGCAAGAGATGTATAAATATAGATTATCACGTCATTGCAGATTAATGCCGGGTGATTCAAATATATATAACCTCAACATAGCCTCAACAAAGACAAAGAGAAAATTAACACTTTATCAACACTGACGTTATTGCCATTGCCAACAGGGAACTGCCTACTACCTAACTAATTAAAATGGTGCAGTCCTGCTGGGAGTAGGTAGCAAGTTGGCTTATAACATGGAAGGTGTGCTGGCGTGCCTTATGCCTTTACACCAGGGGTTTTCAACTGAGAATCAACCTGGGGACCACTGTTGTGTTGGGAAGGGGGATATGGGCGTGGGGGTGTGGGGGGAAATTAACCTTCCATATTAAACTCATGATGCTGTTCATTGCAACTTATGCATGACGAGCAGTGAGCAGACATTACATTGAGTATATGGGCATATTTCTTTATAATGGTGACTCAACCAGGCAATCCGATATACCTACTTTCCCTTGAAATTCTAACTCCATTTTCTGTGGAAGTTCTTGACGTCCGACTTCCCAGTAACTGACAACATTGACGCGTCACCGTACGCCTACAGAATACTTTCCTACGTACTAAATGCATGGTCAGGGACCACCATATGCCATACCTTCACGGACCACCAGTGGTCCACGGACCACCAGTTGAAAACCCATACTTTACACAGTGCCTTATGCCTTTACACAGCCATTCTGACAACCGTTGAAGGTCTTTGTATTCCACTCTTCTGGACTGATTGCAGTGTTCCCAGATACAATCCATTGTCTCCTCAGCCAACACTTCTATACCACACTATCTGAAGGAACCATGTTTGGCGACTTCACTTTTTGGTGACTACCGGTATATATAATCGAACTAACATGTTTGATATGCTGATATGGTATTGGTAGCTAGTACAGTACCTCACAATAGTAATTCAACACACTGTAGATGCTCTGAATGATCAGCTTCCGTATAACCCCCACGGAAGATACGTTTCTAGCTTGTTGTGATTGGTCAGTTGCTGTATAACCCTATAGGGAAGATATGGCCAATGAGCCCACATATGTCCTTTCACTCACCTGACCCGGGGCAAATAAAGGCTGTATGTGAATTGTGAACGCAGTATCAATCACCGACAAACGTATCGGCTATACGGAGCACAAAGCAGAAAAAAAGACTTGACAGAAAGAGATCAAGGGCAGGACAATAAGGCAAAGGGAAAAGGGCTATAAAAGTGGTTTCAACACTCCGACACAGATGTGGAAGCCATATTCCATGCAGCCACAAGCCATTTCTAACACGGAAACTTCCCCCTCTGCCATCTCTCCATCACTGCCTCCTCTCCCTCCTGCCGGGATAAATCTAGTGTCTGTCCCACACGTTATGAGAGCTTGGGGATGTGGGGGCGGGGGTGGGGGTGGGGGGGCGCGGGCGGTTATGGGGGCGTGGGCCGGGGGATATTAGAAAGTGGGGAATGGCAGAAACAGGCTGACAGCGGGGACGAGGGATGAAGTGAAACGCAGAGAAGCGGTTGGCAGGGGACAACTACATTTAGGGTGGGTGACGAAACGGGGACAGGAAGGCAGAGCAGAGAAAAGAACAAATGTCTGAGCGATGGAAGACAAAAGGAGAGATCCTGCTGAGAGCTATAAGAACAAGGGAGGCAGGGTCAAATGGAAAGGTCCAGTTTAATATGTGCTCGCCTTCAGCACTGCTCGTTACCTCTCCTATATAGAGTGAATAACGGAAGACTCAGCATACTGTATAGCTGTTGCTTGCCTGTATATTCTGTGACATTTCTCTGTAGTCTCTGTTTGATGTTGGGCTGTGTTGATTGTGCACGTCCCCACAATATACATTCCACTGTATGGATACCAGCTCAGTAGCCTTATGTGGTTAGAGTGTCCGCCCTGAGACTGGGAGGTCGTGGGGTCGATCCCCGGCCGGGTCATACCAAAGACTCTGAAATAATGGGACCCAATGCCTCACACTATAGAAACACGAGGCTCATCATGGCTCGGCAACTCTTACTTTACTGTATGGATCAATGTTCAAGGATCATACTGAGAAGGTTCTCTGGATCAGAGCTGTCGGTGGGACTGGAGCACTGAGCATTCTTTAGTTAACCCTAGTGAGTGCCTCTTATAGACATAATTATCATCATCCCACCAGCGTAGAGCCTTCTGGA